>NW_016107625.1:558544-651963 GCF_001604975.1 Cebus imitator | reverse complement strand
TTTAAGTTCTGGGGTACATGTGCAGAACGTGCAGATTTGTTACACAGATATACATGTGCCATGGTGGTTTGCTGCATCCATCACCCCGTCATCTACATTAGATATTTCTCCTAATGCTACCCCTCCTCTACCACCCGACTCCTGGTATCCCTCCCCTGGCCTCCCAGCCCCTTACAGGCCCCAGTTTGTGATGTTCCCCAATCTGTGTCCATGTGTTCTCATTGTTCAATACCCACTTATGAGTGAGAACATGTGGTGTTTGGTTTTCTGTTCTTGTGTCAGTTTGCTGAGAATGATGGTTTCCAGCTTTATCCAGGTCTCTGCAAAGGACATGAACTCATTCTTTTTCATGGCTGCATAGTATTCCATGGTGCGTATGTGCCACATTTTCTTTATCCAGCCTGTCATTGATGGCTATTTGGGTTGGTTCCAAGTCTTTGCTATTGTGAACAGTGTTGCAATAAACATAGGTGCTCATGTGTCTTTATAATGGTATGATTTATAATCCTTTGGGTATACACCAAGTAATGGGATTACTGGGTCAAATGGTATCTCTATCTATAGATGCTTGAGGAATTGCCATGGTCTTCCACAATGGTTGAACTAATTTATGCTCCCACTGACAGTGTGAAAGTGTTCCTATTTCTCCACATCCTCTCCAGCATCTGTTGTCTTCTGATTTTTTAATGATCGCCATTCTAACTGGCCTGAGATGATATCTCAATGCGGTTTGATTTGCATTTCTCTAATGATCAGTGATTATGAACTTTTTTTCATATGTTTGTTGGCTGCATAAATGTCTTCTTTTGAGAATGGCCATACTGCCCAAAGTAATTTGTAGATTCGATGCTATCCTAATCAAGCTACCATTGACTTTCTTCACAGAATTGGAGAAAACCACCTTAAACTTCATATGGAACCAAAAAAGAACCCGCATAGCCAAGACAATCCTAAGCAAAAAGAAAAAATAAAAGCTAGTGGCATCACACTACCTGACTTCAAACTATACAAGATTACAGTAATCAAAACAGCATGGTACTGGTACCAAATCAGAGATGTAGACCAATGGGACAGAACAGAGTCCTCGGAGGCAATGCCACACATCTACAACCATCTGATCTTTGACAAACCTGACAAAAACAAGCAATGGGGAAAGGATTTCCTATTTAATAAATGGTGTTGGGAAAACTGATGAGCCATGTGCAGAAAGCTGAAGCTAAACCCCTTCCTTACACCTTATACAAAAATTAACTCCAAATGGATTAAAGATTTAAACATAAGACCTAACATCATAAAAACCCTAGAAGAAAACCTAGGCAATACCATTCAGGACATAGGCACAGGCAAGGACTTCATGACTAAAACACCAAAAGCAATGGCAACAAAAGCCAAAATAGACAAATGGGATCCAATTAAACTAAAGAACTTCAGCACAGCAAAAGAAACTATTATTAGAGTGAACCAGCAACCACCAAAATGGGAAAAAAATTTTTGCAATCTACCCATCTGACAAAGGGTTAATATCCAGAATCTACAAAGAACTAAAACAAATTTACAAGAAAAAAAAACACCATTAAAAAGTGGATGCTGATCATTTTCAATATGCTATTGGTTATGTAGATTTTCTCTTGTCACCTGTTTAAATCTTTGCCCCCACTTTTCTATTGAATTGTCCATTTTTTTCTGAGTGACTTGTAGGCATTCTTTATCCATCATAGACACCAGTTTTTATGAACTTTTTGGTTGCAAATATATTTTCAGTGTGCAAATATATTTTCACCCATTTGGTGGAGAAATGGTGAATTTTGATATTGTTGAAACTTTGAGGTCAGGTAGATAATTGCTTTTCACATTGAAAACATTTTTATGATCAACAATATCAAAAATCAGAATTTTGATATTGTTGAAACTTTGAGGTCAGGTAGATAATTGCTTTTCATATTGAAAACATTTTTATGATAAACATTTTTATGATAGCTTATGCCACACACAATTCCTAATCAAGCTTTAAAATTTTTTATCTTCATATTTTCTCTAATAACCAATGAAAGAAAACTTTAATCCAGCTATTTAGGAGGCTGAAGCAGGAGAATCATTTGAACCTGGGAGGAGAGGCTGTAGTGAGCTGAGATGGTGTCACTGCATTCCAGCCTGGGCAACAGAGTGAGACCCTATCTCAAAAAAAGAAAAAAGTTAAATAATTTTTTAAAAAAGAAATCTTTAATCATACAAATAGGTGACAAAAATTTTAAACACTTTGGCAGCCAGCATCTGATTGTTAAACCAACATCTTAAATTTTATTTAAAGAAACATGAGTTCTTTCTTTCATTGTCCAATGTAGTATTAAAATTTACTGTTATAATGCTGATAGATTTCAAATCCAATTTTATGTCTTCAAATTTTTATTTCTTTTTTAAAATTTTGAGACCCAGTTTTGCTCTATCATCCAGGCTGTAATGCGGTGGCCTGATCATGGTTCACTGCAGCCTCAGCCTTCCAGGCTCAAGCTATCCTCCTACCTCAAACTCTCCTGCCAGGCCCCTCAAACCCCAGTAGCTGGAACTACTGGTTTGCACCTCAGCCCTCCCAAAGTGCTGGGATTACAGGCATGAGCTGCCACTCCTGGCATCAAATTGTTCAAAATGATAATGCAACTAATTCTGAAAATGCACACGCACAGTTGGAGCAATGGCCCTGTAGCCATACGGAAGGCACATCAGTGATTATTGAGCAAAAGAATCAAATATATGTGAAGACAGAGATTCAGACCAGTAGGCCCGTTTGCAGTACTCCCCCTTCCCCAACAAGCCATACCTTGGGTTGAGCTTCCTAGACGCCTGGGCAACATTCTCCTTCTATATCTCTGTGGGTACCACGTCTGCAGTGGGGTACATGGGCAAACCTGGCCCAACTCAGGCTACCAACCAAGAAGCCTCAGGAGAAGCTGCTTTTACCTGAAGCTCATAGGCCCAGGAGCAGCCTGAAGCACTGGCCAATTAATGTTTTGTACCACACCTGTAGCCTGTTTCCCTTCTCTAGGAAACTGGGAAGGCTGGGAAGCTCTGCTCTAGTAAAGAAGAAACCTTAGAATACTTTAGGGCATAGTAAGAAAGACCACTGAAGGCAGCAGATAAATGAGAACAATTGTTCTCAACCCTGGCTATACAGTCCGATCTACCAAGTTGCTTTAAAATTATCCTGGTAGCTGGGGCCTCGCTTCCAGGGAGTCTCATTTAATTGCTATGGGTAAGGAACAGACATCAGTAAATTTCTTTGAGATGGGGTCTAGCTCTGTTGTCCAGGCTAGTCTCAAATTCCTGAACTTAAGTGGTGCTCCAACCTCAGCCTCCTGTGTAGCTAGGATTGCAAGGATGTGCCACCATGCCTGGCCAGGCATTAGTAATTTTTTAAGAGTTCTCCAGATGATTAAAATAGGCAATTGGTCATGAAAATTGCTAGATTAGTTTGCCCCAGGGCAAGGATATTAGTGGGGAATATATACAGTAAATAAGAAACTAGAGGATCTGGACTGTGTCTATGAAGTTGAGGCGGGAGTGCTGCTGTAGACCAGAATTTTTTAGAGTGTAGTCCTCTGAACTCCTAATACATATAGGTTCCTGGGCCTCATCTATCTAATTAGAATTTCTAGGGCAGGACCCAGTGATCTGCATTTTAAATAAGCTCCCCAGGTGATTCTTAGAATGCTGATGTTTGAAACACAATAGATAGTTTGGAGTTAGAAACTACACCATTCTATCATTACCTACAGGTAATAATATAAATATTTTTAAAACTGACTTCCAGATTTCACTGGAGTGTCAAATACCCAGATGAAATACGTGAATAATTCACCAAAAGGCATGTCGCAGAATAAGCCTCAGTGAAACCAGCAAAAGAACATATCAGGCCAACCTTCAGAAAATTAATACACCATTGCTCTTATAAGCCATGGTTTTGAACTTGTTTGTTACACAGCAATTTATAACTAACATAGCTGTGATGGTATTCAGGTTGCTGCCCATGTGGAAGATGGGCATTACTTCAGAGTGCAGAAGGAAATTGAGTGGAAGAAGCAATAGTGTATTAGTCTGTTTTCATGCTACTAATAAAGACACACCCAAGACTGGGTAATTTACACCCAGGAAAGAGGTTTAATGGACTCATAGTTCCACATGGCTGGAGAGGCCTCACAATCATGGCAAAAAGCAAGGAGAAGCAAGTCACATCTTACATGGATGGCAGCAGGCAAAGAGAGAAAGAGCTTGTGCAGGGGAACTCCTCCCTATAAAACCATCAGATCTAATGAGACTGATTCACTATCAGGAGAACAGCCCAGGAAAGACTGTCTCCATGATTCAATTACCTCCCACTGTCTCCCTCTCATGACGCGAGAGTTGTGGAAGCCACAATTCAAGATGACACTTGAGTGGGGACACAGCCAAATCATATCAAATAGGTAAGAACAAAGAATAATTAGCTTGTTGACCCTTCTTAGCCTACTGGCAGTTTATACTCATATTACAAAGTATCATTTCCCTACAATGCCAGAGTATCCATTTATTTGCTTTTCTTTGTGTTTCAGTCCTCAGTTCTGAGATACTCACAAATTAGTGTAGTGTTGCAACAGTTGCACGGGGCAGCTGAGGAACATTTTGCAAAACTGAAAAATTCATATTACTCTTAAATTTGTATATATAGACCTAGAGGTAATGTGAACAGTGATACTAATCATTCTTTCCATTGGAAAGTAGATAGACATTTAATACTAGAATTGAGTAGTTTTATTTTTTGTGCCTATAGTCCCAGCTACTCAGGAAGCTGAGGTAGGACGATTGCTTGAGCCTGGGAGATTGAGGCTGCAGTGAGATGTAATTGTGCCACTGCACTACAGCCTGGGTGACAGAGTGAGACCTTATCTTTAAAATAAATAGATAAGTAAATAAAGTAGAATCAGAAGAGAAACAAACTGAAAGAGATAAATAGAAAATTTTCAAATAAGAGGCTATTTAAATTTTTTTAACTGGCAACAGTAAAAACTAGTAGACTTTATTGAGCATAGCTCATGTAAAGTTTGGAAATAGGGCATTATAAATTATTAATGAAGATTACTCATGAAAATGAAACAGTTATTTATGCTTATCAAATTCACAAGTTGAACTTCAAGTCAGATTCAATCTTAGCAACTTTAAATTATTTTTTAATTAACCTTTAGCTACTGTATTAGTCCATTCTCATACGGCTATAAAGAACTACCTGAGACTGGGTAACTTATGAAGAAAAGAGGTTTAATTGACTGACAGTTCCGCAGGTTTAACAGGAAGCAAGTCTGGGAGGCTTCAGGAAACTTACAATCCTGGTGGAAGATGAAAGGGAAGCAAACACCTTCGTTACAAGGCTGCACAAGGAGGGGAGGGGCCACACACTTTTAAGCCAGCAGACCTTGAGAGAACTCACTCACTATCATGAGAACAGCATGGGGGAAATCCACCCCCAAGATCCACCAGGTCCCTCCCTCAACATTGGGAATTATAATTCAACAGGAGATTTGGGTGGGGAGACAGTGCCAAACTATATCGGCTACTAATTTTAAAAGTAAGACAGAAAAGAGAATTATTCATATCACAGACATAATTTAGAAGGAACAAAGATTTGGGTGGGGAGACAGTGCCAAACTATATCGGCTACTAATTTTAAAAGTAAGACAGAAAAGAGAATTATTCATATCACAGACATAATTTAGAAGGAACAAATGTAACTCTGGGCTGTACCTTGCAAGATAGAGAAAAGTATATCCATGAAATCAGCAAATTTGTCCAAAGATTAGAACCTCTGGAGTGTCACTAGGTTTGTTGGATAATGATTCTGAAAAGTGATCCTACTCCTTTTGACAGCATGAGATTCTTTGTAGGAAAACATAATGTGCTTCAAATTAATGATTATGATTTTTCATCAGATAAACATAACAGAAAGTATGGTATTTCATGTGTATTAGTCTGTTTTCACACTGCTATAAAGAAATACCTGAGACTAATTTATAAAGGAAAGAGATTGAATTGACTCACAGTTCTGCATGGCTGGGAAGGCCTCAAGAAACTTACAATCACGGTGGAAGGTGAAGAAGAAGCAGGTACCTTCCACACAAGGTGGCAGGAGGGAGTGAGAGCAAGCAGGGGAAATGACAGATGCTTATAAAACCATCAGATCTCAAGAGAACAGCATGGGAGAATCCACCTCTGTGATCCAATCGCTTCCCTCCCTGGACACGTGGGGATTACAAGTCCCTCCCTTGACACATGAGAATTACAATTTGTGATGAGATTTGGGTGGGGACACAGAGCCAAACCACATCATTACCTAACACTAGTTCTTCTAAAAAGAAGATATTAAGCATTCCTTTTTATTCTGATGTTTTGACATCTGGGGCCTTACTGACAGTTGGGAGGCTAGCCCTCCCCAGGCTAGCCAGCCAATTCCTAGGGAGCATAAAGGACTCATCTGTGAGCTGTCTTTCATATGCAAACCTACTGATCCAGAGCCCATATCTCACATCCTGCTCTTACATTCAAGGCCACTATCCACCTGCTCTGGCAACCCCAGAGCCAGATACCAGGCAACTAGGGACAGCCCTTATATCCCTAGAGACCACTGAAATTATTCAAATCAGCCAATCCTAAACCTGCTTACTCTGCTGCTTCTGTTCCTTCCTGTAGAAACCACAGTTCAGTCTCTTGCATATGTTTTCTCCTCACTCCTTTTGCTTCTTGACCAACTCTGGTTCTAACCTGTGTGGCATGTCTTCTTGTATTAGTCTGTTCTCATGCTGCTAATAAAGACATACCTGAGACTGGGTCATTTATAAAGGAAAGATGTTTCATGAACTCACAGTTCCGCATGGCTGGGGAAACCTCATAATCATGGCAGAAAATGAAAAAAGAGCAAAGGGAAGTCTTACATGTGTCAGGCAAAGAGGGTTGTGCAGGGGAACTCCCATTTATAAAACCATCAGATCTCATGAGATTTATTCACCACTATGAGAAGAGCATGGGAAAGACTCATCCCCGTGATTAAATTACCTCCCACTGGGTCCATCCCATGACACATGGCAATTATGGGAGCTACAATTCAAGGTGAGGTTTGGGTGGAAACACAGCCAAGCCACATCACCTCTCTTCTTGGAACTGTGAATAACAAACTATCTTTTCAGTGGCAGTCATCTCCTGATCTGTTGTTCTTATCATACCTAAATAATAAAACCTACATTTTAAAGCACAGAGAAAGACTCTGTAGAAACTGACTTTTATATTCTAAGTCCAAGGAAAAGCATTTTTGTATTCCCAGTTTGTATTACCCTTATTTTACATGCCTAGTTTTCAGGATTATCCTTTGGCCAAGGTGTGCATTGATGACTACCTAAACTAGATCCTGTATTAGAATTTAGTAATCTAGATTCTTTATTAAAGGAATGTGAAACACCACATGTACACAAAAAGGAAGCACATATGCAATTACTAAAACTGGGAGGAAAATGTGAGTAGGTTGGTAAACAGTAAACAATTGATGATATTGAAAAATAACAAGTTAATACTGGCTAGGAATATTGGCTTAGTATTAAGCCAAGCATTTTTGTGTTCTCTTTAAGCAATCTTTGCTTAACTGACTGCACAATATCTACAGAAAACAATGGAAAGCACTATAAATACTTTTGAAATTTGGTGCTAGAATAGCCAATAGATAAAAAGGAGACAAATGATTATTATCTAGGATGAATAATATTGATAATAATGATTGTAATATGAAAATATTACAATTTTTTTACCTATAAATTCAAAGTGGAATTTATAGGTAGAAAAAATGATCGTAATATTTTCAAAAAGGAAATTTATATTTGATTCAATTTGAGCATCACAGACAAATGTCATTTCAACTAACAGTTATTATCTGTATTGTTGAACTACCAGAAAAACAAAACAAGAAAGTTGTAAAGAGCATAGCTATTGTCTTTAGTGCTGAGGTGGGGGTGGGGGTTGAGCACCTTTCTATATGCTTATTGGCCTCTTTTTTGAAGTACTTGCTTGTTTTCTGACAATTTCTTTCTTTTTTTCCTTTTTTTTTTTTTTTTGAGACGGAGTTTTCGCCATGTTGCCCAGACTAGAGTGCAGTGGCCAGTCTCGGCTCACTGCAGCCTCCACCTCCCGGGTTCAAGTGATTCTCCTGCCTCAGCCTCCTGAGTAGCTGGGATTACAGGCATGTGGCACCATATCTGGCTAATTTTTATATTTTTTAGTAGAGATGGGGTTTCTCCATGTTGGCCAGGCTGGTCTCGACCTCCTGACCTCAGGTGATCCACCCACCTCGGCCTCCCAAAGTGCTGGGATTACAAGTGTGAGACACCGCACCAGGTGTTTTCTGACAATTTCTGTATTTGATGTCTATTTCTTTTTTTTTTTTTTTTTTTAGAGATGGGATCTCACTGTGTTGCCCAGGCTGGTCTCAAACTCCTGGGCTCAAACAGTCCTCCTGCCTCAGCCTCCCAAAGTGCTGCGATTATGGGTATAAGCCACCACGCCTAACCGAGATATCTATGTCTTATTGATTAGCTCTTTATATGTTCTGGGTACAAGTCCATTGACTGACTTTCCATATCCACTCAGTGCCTTGCATTTTTAGTCTTAGTATCTTTGACAGAAATTCTAATTTTAAAATTTTAATGTAGTCCATTTTACCAATCATATCCTTTATCATTGGGAGTTTTTCTGTCCCATTTAAGCCATCTTTTTCTTCCCTGAATTAATAAAAATATTCTATGATTTCTTCTAGAAGATGTATTGTCTTTTTAGATGTGGACCTACAATTTATTTAGAATTGAATTTTGTGTATGATGTGAGGTAGGGGTCAAGATGTGGATATCCACTGGACTAAAGACTACTTATTGAAAAGGTCATCTCGGCTAGGCATGGCGATCCACGCCTGTAATCTCAGCATATGTGGAGGCTAAGGCAGTTGGATTGCTTGAGTCCAGGAGTTCAAGACCAGCCTGGGCAACACAGTGAGACCCCATCTCAAAAAAAGAAAAAAAAAAGCCATCTCTTCCTTCCTTGTTGCTCTGAAATGCCACCTTTGTCATAAACATAATATGCTGCTTTATTTGAAGGGAGGTTTCTCTTTTGTTATAAATTCGTATGTGGCTTGAAACTGACTTCTCTTTGATTTAGATTCCCCCTCTGCTTGGTCCTACATGTGAATTCAATACAGGAGCTGTTTTGGGGTTTAATTATTGTCACTATACCATCAGAGAGTATCTTCACATAATACATCAATTAGCTTTCAAGGTAAAGTACAATTTCTAATTTCTGGATAGATCAGAACTTTCTTCCAACTCTTACCTCATGCCTCTTCCTCCTGCAGACTGAGGTTATGAAGATGTCAGGACTGTTCTAGTTGGTTATCTATCTTCCATGTTCACAAACTTCCTAAAGGCCCAAATTGTTTATCTTTTTTGTCACAGTTTTATTGATAAATTCTTTTTCCTTTGACCATTCAAAAGATTGCCCACTGTTTCAGGAGGGCTGAGCTAAAGCTGGGGACACAGGAGCTAAATAGAGACACATAAAAGACTTATTCCTTAGCCTAGGCACGGTGGCTCATGCCTGTAATAATCTCAGCCCTCTGGGAGTTCCAGATGGAAGGATTGCTTGAGGGCAGCAGTTCAAGACTGGCCTGGGTTAGATGATGACACCCCTATCTCTATTTAAAAAAAAATAAGTTTTTAAAGAAATAGCCAGACATGGTTGTGCATGCCTATAGTCCAGCAACTCTGTAGGCTGAAGTGGGAAGATTGCTTGAGCCCAGGAGTACAAAGTTACAATAAACTGTCATAGTGCCAATGCACTCCAGCCTGGAAAATGGAGCAAGACCCCAATTCTTCTTCTTCTTCTTCTTTTTTTTTTTTTTTTTTTTTGAGACAAAGTCTCACTCTGTTGCCCAGGCTGGAGTGCAGTGGCACAGCCTCAGTCACTGCAACCTCTGGCTCCCAGGTTCAAGTGATTTCTCCTGCCTCAGCCTCCCAAGTAGCTGTGGTTACAGGTGTGCGCCACCACGCCTGGCTAATTTTTATATTTTTAGTATAGATGGGGTTTCACCATGTTGGTCAATCTGGTCTCAAACTCCTGACCTCATGATCTGCCCATCTTGGCCTCCCAAAGTGTTGAGATTACAGGCGTGAGCCACAGCGCCCACCTGCAAGACCCCATTGCTAAAAAATAAAAATAAAGACTTATTCTTTAGTGATTTTCCAGTGAGGAAATGAGGAGGCCATCCAGTCTGTCTCCACCCAGAGTTTCTGGGAAGAACCCAGCAATTGAGGACAAATGAAAACTTCCATGAGGCTGAAAGTCCAGCAAACAGCTAACTTAATTCCAATTCACAAAAGCCCTTTTGTTCTTGGGCTTACCAATCCACCAAAAGACAAACATAACCAATTAGAATATCAGGAAGGGCCAAATTAAATGCCAAAACTCGAAAGAAATTATGCCAAAATGAACAACTTTTACCTGGCTAGTTCAAGTTGGGTAATTTCTGTAAGTCCAGGAGTCATTAACAAAACCTCTTGGGACTCAAAAGTTATTCTCCAAAAGACACAGATGCCGCTAAAGTCTTTGGTAAAAACAAAAACAGAAACTAGTAGGACTTTTCAGTTTCTCTGGAGTGTTGTGCACACATGTAGATCTGTGCACAAATTGACATGCTCTTCAGGTGCTTCCAGTGTAGGTGAGCAGCAGAGCAGAGACACACAACTGCAATGATAGCCTAGGCAGAAGCTCACAGCCTGAGTAACAAGGCAGGGCAAAATCTACAGGTCAGATAGCTCTGGGTAGAGTCCAGGCTGAAAACCTGTAAAACTGGATTCACTATTCTCTGAATTTGTGTGACAGGTTCAAAGTTCAAGGAGCAGTACAGGGAGTCCACATCTACCTAGGTGGTGACGGGGCAGAGAACTCAGAGCCAGAATCTAAGAAGATGGAGACTGGAAGCAAAGCCCTTCCCCTCCCACTACTGTCCTGTATAAATGCATTTCTGCAAACAGACCAGCCAGGACCATGAAGAGAAAGAAAAGCTTCTCTGGGCTGGATATGGTGGCTTATGCCTGTGATCCCAGCCCTTTGGGAGGCTGAGGTGGGTGGCTCATGAAGACATGAGTTTGAGACTAGCCTGGCCAGCATGGTGAAACCCCATCTCTATTAAAAATGCAAAAATTAGCCAGGCACTGTGGTACACACCTGTAATCTCAGCTACTCAGGAGGCTGAGGCAGGAGATTCGCTTCGATCCAGGAGGTGGAGAGGTGGAGGTTGCAGTGGCCAAGATTGTACCACTGCACTCCAGCCTGGGCAACAGAGTGACACTCTGTCTCAAAAAAAAAAAAAAAAAAAAGGAGAAAAAGTTTCTCTGAAAGTAGGGAAAGTAGGTAGCTTGACAAGCAACTCAGTGGTTCTTCATGTTGGCTGCACCCTGACAGGTTTTGAAACAGGGTCTCACTCTTGCCCATGCTAATGTACAATGATGAGATCTCAGCTCACCACAACTTCTGCCTCCCAGGCTCAAGCCATTCTCCCACCTCAGCCTCTCAAGTACCTGGGACCTCAGACATGTGCCACCACACCTGGTTAATTTTTGGTATTTTTTATAGAAGCAGGGTTTCACCATGTTGCCCAGACTGGTCTCGAACTCCTGAGCTCAGGTGATCCTCCTGCCTCAGCCTCTCAAAGTCCTGGGATTACAGGCACAAGCCACTGTACCAGCACCCCTGACAAGTTTTAGAAATACTGTTGCCTAACTTCCACCTGCTCCTGTGATTTGGATTTGAATGGTGTGGGATGAAGCCTCAGTGTAAGTAATTTTTTAAAGTTACCCAAGAAATTCTTAACATGGGGTCTGGGTTGAGAGCTGCCGAATTAATTTAAGCACCTTAGAACAGCAGTCACCTGACCACAGCTTAAACAGACAATAGTCTCCAAGAGTGTGGGCCCAAACTGCTGGAAAAGACTTTTCTTTTTTTCTTTTTTTTTTTTTTTTTGACATGGAGTTTCACTCTTGTTGCCCAGGCTGGAGTGCAATGGCATGATCCCGGCTCACTGTAACCTCCGCCTCCTGGGTTCAAGTGATTCTCTTGCCTCAGCCTCCTGAGTAGCTGGATTACAGGCATGCACCACCACATCTGGCTAATTTTGTATTTTTAATAGAGATAGGGGTTTCTCCATGTTGGTCAGGCTGGTCTCGAACTCCCGACCTCAGGTGATCCGCCCTCCTCAGCCTCCCAAAATGCTGGGATTACAGGCATGAGCCACCATGCCTGCCAGGAGAGACTTTTCAATGATCAGATTCAGAATGAGTTGATTACAGAAATTCTCAAAGATTACGCAGCAAAAGATCAAGTTGTTCCTAGGTGTTCACTTATTTTAAAGCTTGTACACCAATACACCAGAAGCATTGGCAACAAAAGCCAAAATAGACAAATGGGACCTAATCAAACTCCACAGCTTCTGCACTGCAAAAGAAACAGTCATTAGAGTGAATCAGCAACCAACAGAATGGGAAAAAATTTTTGCAGTCTACCCATGTGACAAAGGGCTGATATCCAGAATCAACAAAAGAACTTAAACAGATCTACAAGAAAAAAACAAACAAGCCCATTCAAAAGTGGGCAAAGGATACGAACAGACACTTTACAAAAGAAGACATACAAGAGGCCAACAAACATGAAAAAATGCTCATCATCACTGGTCATTAGAGAAATGCAAATCAAAACCACATTGAGATACCATCTCACGCCAGTTAGAATGGCGATCATTAAAAAATCTGGAGACAACAGATTCTGGAGAGGATGTGGAGAAATAGGAACACTTTTACACTGTTGGTGGGAGTGTAAATTAGTTCAAACATTGTGGAAGACAGTGTGGCGATTCCCCAAGGACCTAGAAATAGAAATTCCATTTGACCCAGCAATCCCATTACTGGGTATATATCCAAAGGATTATAAGTCATTCTACTATAAGGACACATGCACATGAATGTTCATTGCAGCACTGTTTACAATAGCAAAGACCTGGAACCAACCCAAATGCCCATCAATGATAGACTGGACAGGGAAAATGTGGTACATATACACCATGGAATATTACGCGGCCATCAAAAACGATGAGTTAGTGTCCTTTGTAGGGACATGGATGAACCTGGAAATCATTCTCAGCAAAGTGACACAAGAACAGAAAATCAAACACGGCATGTTCTCACTTATAGGCAGGTGTTGAACAATGAGAACACATGGACACAGGGAGAGGAGCATCACACACTGGGGTCTGTTGGGGGGAAATAGGGGAGGGACAGCGGGGGGTGGGGAGTTGGGGAGAGATAGCATGGGGAGAAATGCCAGATATAGGTGAAGGAGAGGAAGGCAGCAAATCACACTGCCATGTGTGTATCTATGCAACAATCTTGCATGTTCTTCACATGTAACCCAAAACCTAAAAAGCAATTAAAAAAAAAATTTAAAAAAAAGCTTGTACAAAACATCATCTGACAACTTGATTAAAGTTAACTTAGTAATTTTTTAAAGAAGGTTATGCTATAATAAAATGTGGGGATAACATCTCATGTCTTCAATAAACTCAGGCTTCAATACCACGGGACAATGGAGTGTGGGGTAGTGGAATGAACACAAGCTTTGAGAACAGAACAAAGTAGGTATGAAAACTATGCTGCCGGTTTTCAGAGGCAGGACCTAAGGTGGCTCACTGAACCTTTCTGAGCCTGGGGTACTTCATCTGTAAGATGGGGATAACTATACCTGTTTTTTAGGAAGCTTGGAAGGATGAAATGGGATGGCATATTTAAAGCACCTTTGTTGATTAGACTCTGACGTCAGAGCCCTGTGGGTTAATTTGGGGTTATGGTGAAGATGCTCAGGAAAGGTAACAGTCATGAGCCCTACCTGGAATTCCCTGGGGCTACTGTACTGTCCTTGGGATGAAAGTCAGTCCTGTCCACCTCCTCATCAGGCATCTTTCATTCTGGCGTTCTGTCACAATCATGGTTCATATACTTTCCATGTCTTTTCTTTGAATGTGGATGAAGAGTCTCTTCCCTGCTTTATTCTGAAGGTCCAGCCAGCTGGACCTGCTACCCTCCTGTATAGGAGCCCCGCTTACTAGAGCTTCCAGCACAGGCCACTTCACAGGCTGCCAGTGGACCTTAGATGGCTGCCCAGGGAGAGTGGTGAGGTCACATGCCACCGAGCTTGCATCAGGAGCCTTTGTGCTTCCCAGAAGGGGAAGTGTCTGGTCTGGCCTGTCTGGTTCCCTATCCCAGCTTTCTAAATAGCAGCTGGGATAGGCATGGTGGCTCACATCTGTAGTCCCAGCACTTTGGGTGGCCACGGCCAGAGGATTGCTAGGGCCATGATTTTGAGACCAGCATGGCAAACAGAGAGAAACCTCATCTCTGTTAAAAAATTAAATTAAATGAAAATTAAAAAGAAAAAAAAAAGGTCAGGTGTGGTGATTCACGCCTGTACTCCCAGCAATTTGGAATGTCAAGGTGGGCAGATCATGTGAGGTCAAGAGTTTGAGACCAGCCTGGCCAACATGGTGAGACCCCATCTCTACTAGTAATACAAAAATTAGCCCGGCGTGGTGACACACGGGAGGCTGAGACACAAGAATCTCTCGAACCCGGGAGGCGAAGTCTAAAGTGAGCCAAGATCGCACACTGTGCTCCAGGCTGGGCGGCGGAGGGAGACTCCTCAAACAAGGACAACAAAAAAACCACTGAAACCTCAAAAGCCCCTTTCTGGGTTTTTTTTGTCTGGCTATGACTCAAAGTCACCACTAGAGGGCAGGATGGATTTTTGTGTTCTACAGGTGAATAAACTGGTAAGTTATAATAACAATTGGAATCATAGACATAGGTAACAATGTCACACACTTTCTAAGGTCCAGACACTCCTCTAAGCACTTTATATGCATTATAGTATTTTTGTTATATACTGTATTCTCTTTACCTAGTTTTTCCCATAAATTGTAGCCATGCAATTGTTAGTTAACTTGCTCTTCCCTTCTGTCCCCACCACTGGACTGGAAGTTCCATGAGCATAGTGTTTGTTTTATTCATTATTTTAAACTTAGTACCATGTCTGGAACATTGTAGTGGCTGAATAAGTATTTGTTGAATGAATAAAAGAATCCTAACTTCAAAACCAAAAGATGAGGGCTGTTATTTCTATGTATTTGTTTATTTTTTTATTTTTTGAGACAGGGTCTCACTCTGCCACCCAGGCTGAAGTGCAGTGGCACAGTCACAGCTCACTGCAGCCTCAACCTCCCCAGCTCAAGCGATCCTCCCACATAGCTGAGACTATAGGTGCACATCATCACACCTGACTCATTTTCATATTTTTTGTAGAGAAGGGGGTTGTGCCATGCTGAATAGGTTGGTGTCAAACTCCTGGCCTCAAGTGACCTAGCTCGGTCTCTCAAAGTGCTGAGATTATACATATGAGTCACCATGTCCCAGTGGCTGTTACCGTACATTGTGTTTTGTCATTGATAAAAACTGGTTTAAAATTTTGTAATATCTGTTCTTAGGTATTTTAGATGAATTATTAAGTATAGTTGTCGCATAGTGTTCCTTCATTTTTTGGCTGGGCGCGGTGGTTCACACCTGTAATCCCAGCACGTTGGGAGGCTGACGTGGGCGGATCACAAGTTCAGGAGATCGAGATCATCCTGGCTAACATGGTGAAACCCTGTCTCTACTAAAAATACAAGAAATTAGCCAGACATGGTGGCATGCACCTGTAGTCCCAGCTACTCGGGAGGCTGAGGCAGGAGAATTGCTTAAACCCGGGAGGCGGAGGTTGCAGTGAGCAGAGATCACTCAACTGCACTCCAGCCTGGGCAATAGAGCAAGATTATATCAAAAAAAGAAAAAATCTTTTATATGATATCTATTGGGAAAAAAGCTCTGTTCTGTTTTTTCTTTTCTTTTTTTTGTTTGAGACAGAGTCTCACTCCATTGCCCAGGCTAGTGTGGCACAATCTCCACTCGCTGCAACCTCCCCCTCCCGGAAGCGATTCTCTTGCCTCAGCCTCAGTAGTTGGGACTACAGGTGTGTGCCACCACACCCGGCTAATTTTGTATGTTTAGTAGAGATGGGGTTTCACCATGTTGGCCAGACTGCTTGCGAACTCCTGACCTCGGGATTCTATCGCCTCAGCTTCCCAAAGTGCTGGGACTACAGGCGTGAGTCACTGTGCCCAGGCTGAAAGCTCTGTTCTTTTGTAGAAAAGTGATAGCATTATCAAACTAAAATAAATAAGGACTTCCTTATAGATTAAGAGCTAATTTATTATCTTAGTAATAGATATGGTAATTATCTGGAGGAATTTGTGGATTTATATTCAACAAATGCTGACCTCATGCCGACACTGTTCTAAAGACTGCATCCTTACAAAGGTCCTATTATTAGCCTCATTTTATAGATGAGGAAACTGAGGCACAGAGATAGTAAGAAGCTTGCCCAATGTATCACAAGTAGTAAATTGAACAGCTGGAATTCGAAATCAGGTATTCTGGCTGCAAACTCCAGACACATAATTGCTATGTTCTAAATTTCACTTAATGCTTTTATATAGTTATTATACAAAGCAATAGCTTCATTGGTAATGATTCTGATAGGAAACAGAAAAATGAATCTGGGAGAACTTCTGTGCATTTTTCCTAATTGACTTTCAATCCATTTGAAATAATAGGAATGGGAAAAGAATTACAAATAGGTCAGAAACTGTTGTTTCCTATGAAAATCTTGCTTTTAGCCAGGGGGTTATTTTGCCAGTACATGATGAAAAATTATGAACTATAATTCCCTTTCTAAAAGACCAAACACACAAAGCAACTAGCACAGAAAAGCCAGCCTTCTGTAAGGCAGAGCTCTTGGCATATTATCAGAAAAGCCAAAACATACAATGCAAAAATATTTTAATATCATCAAAATGCAACACAATGTCAGCCAAGTAAGTTTTGCAATGAAAATAACATATAACAATCATATGACCCAGTAATTCCAATCCTGGGCATATACCCCAAAGAATGGGAAAAAAGGTATTTAAACAAAACTTATGCATGAGTATTCATAGCAGCACTATTCACAATGGCCAAAAGGTGGAGGCAACTCAAATGTCTATCAGTGAATGAACAGATAAATAGAAAATGATATATCCACACAATGCAGGGTTGTTCAACCATAAGAAAGAGTGAAGTACTGTTACATACTACAACATAAAATGAACCCTGAAAACATTATGATGAGTGAAAGAAAACAGACACAAAAAGTCACATACTGTATGGTTTTATTTATTTGAAATATCCAGGGTAGTCAAATGCTTAAAGGAAGAAAGCGGAGTGATTGCTAGGGACTGGGAACAGAGGGAAAGGGAGAATGACTTCTTTTTTTTTTTTTTTTTCTTTGAGTCTCACTCTGTCACCCAGGCTGGAGTGCAGTGTCTCTATCTTGGCTCACTGCAACCTCCGCCTCCTGGGTTCAAGAGATTCTTGTGCCTCAGTAATCCCAGTAGCTAGGATTACAGGCATGCACCACCACACCTGCTAATTTTTGTGTTTTCAGCAGAGACGGGGTTTCTCCATGTTGCCCAGGCTGGTCCTGAACACCTGACCTCAGGTGATGTACTGGCCTTGACCTCCCAAAGTGCTGGGATTACAGGTGTGAGCCACCGTCCTTGGCCGAGAATGACTTCTTAGTGCATATGACGTTACTCTTTAGGGTGATAAAAATGTTTTAGAAGTAGCTGGCGGTGATGATTGTACAACATTGTAAATGTACTAAATGCTGCTGAATTGTTTATATTAAATGGTTAAATGGTGAGTTTTCTATTATGTGAGTTTTACCCCACACAAATCAAAAATTCAATCTACAGTAAATTTTAAAATAAAATTTACCTGTTTTTGTTTTGTTTTATTTTGTTTTGAGACAGAGTCTTGCTCTGTCACCCAGGTTAGAGTGCAGTGGCGCTATCTCTACTCACTGCAAACTCCGCCTCCCGGGTTCAAGTGATTCTCCTGCGTCAGCCTCCCAAGTAGCTGGGATTACAGGTGTGTACCACCACACTTGGCTAATTTTCATATGTTTTCTAGAGATGAGGTTTCATCATGTTGGTCAGGCTGGTCTCAAACACCGGACCTCATGATCTGCCCGCCTCAGCCTCCCAAAATTTACCTGTATTTTAAGACTATAAAATATTCCATTTTGATGTACAATGGCAACCTACAAAGACTTCTGCATCCTTTTGGTTAAAATGTAACCTACCAATCACCAAGTGCTATCATTTGTTTCTTTTGCCTTGTGTATTTGCTAAGTGGAGAGCAAAGATCAAAGAACTTTCAGAAGAGATACAGAAATTCAGCTAGATACAGCTAAGATCTCTTTGAACATTATAATAATTGAGTGTGCTGAGCTGTGTTCCAAAGGTCTATAGAGCAATAAATGCAAAAGATATTTCAGGGGAGAAGAGTCTGAATTACGCAGCATAAGTTTTTAAAATATTCCCTTTGTTTTCTTGAGTCTTGCTATTGCTTGATTATTTAGGAATTAGGATGGGTGGTTATACTGTGGGTTGCTTATTTCAATATTCATTTAAATTTTTTATCTTACAAAGGCTGGGAAGCTCTAAAAAGCGACATTTCCCAGATTTCCTTGCAGCTAGGATTCTGGACATGCTTTGCTCTGAGCAATCAGCTGTGCTTTCATAAGATTTTATGGGCAAAGAGGCAGGATGCAGGCGCCCGTTTTGTAGGTATGGTTCATGGCCCAGGTGGTGTGGTTTGG
Organism: Cebus imitator; assembly: GCF_001604975.1. Taxonomy (NCBI): domain Eukaryota; kingdom Metazoa; phylum Chordata; class Mammalia; order Primates; family Cebidae; genus Cebus; species Cebus imitator. Next base: position 633,069 of record NW_016107625.1, on the reverse strand, counting down.
GGGCAAGGAGCTGACCTGGAAGTTTCCTAATTTGGCAGGTGGTTTTCCTGTTCGGCAGCTTCAGTAGTATATTCATTCATAATCAGGCACATTCCAGTTATCTGTTGCTGTGTAATGAACCATCCCCAAACTTAGTGACTTAAAACAAAATTCATTATTATTTCTCATGGCCTAAGAATAAACTGGGCTCAAGTAGGTAGGTTTCTCTTGGGATCTCTTATGAAGTTACATTCAGATGTGCACTGGGCTGTAGGTATCTGATGGCTTGACTGGGCTGAATGTCCCAGGGGCTCACTCTCTGGCAGCTGAAGCCAGCTATTGGCTGGGAGTTCACCAGAATTTGGTGGCTGATGCACCTACATGCAGCCTCACCGTGTTGTTCAGGCTGCCCACAGCATGGTGTCAGGGCTGAGAGAAGGCACATCCCAACAGTCACTGTTCCGAAAAACAGGAAGCAGAAGCTGCCAGAAGCCACAGTTAGGGATACACCAGGAACAGTCACAGAGTCACTTCTACCACATTCAGTTGGCCAAATGATGCCACTCAACCAACCCACACTTAAGAAAGTGACATAGGCTCCACCTCTTGATGAGGGAATGGCAAGCTCAGCTGCCAAAGAGTACATGAGATGAAAGATAGTGTTTAAGGCTGGGCACAGTGGCTCATGTGTCTAATCTCAGCACTTTGGGAGGCTGAGGCACACAGATCACCTGAGATCAGGAGTCCGAGACCAGCCTGACCAACATGGAGAAACCCCACCTCTACTAAATATACAAAAATTAGCCAAGTGTGGTGGTGCATGCCTATAATCCCAGCTACTCAGGAGGCTGATGCAGGAGAATCGCTTGAACCCAGGAGGCTGAGATGGCAGTGAGCAGAGATTGTGCCACTGCACTCCAGCCTGGGTGACAGAGCAAGACTCCATCTCAAAAAGAGAGAGAGAGAGAGAGAGAGAGAAGAGAAGGCATCTTAGCAGTGTGCCTTTGGGCCAGTTACTTAACTAGCCCAAAGGCACACTTGACTCTAGAGAACAAGGGGAGAGTAGCTAAGAATAGGGAAGGTAAAATGCAAACCCGCATAGTCTAGCTTCACAGTTCATGCTCTTGATCGTTACATTATACCACTTTTTTAAGCTGAGAACTGAGGGTGTTTACAAGTTAGTCAGGGCACATGTGGGTGCTGCCAAGGATGGAAAGATAATGTAGATACAGTTGAGGTGAAGGTAAGTAAAGGAGTGTTCTAGAAGACAAAGAGCAGCACATATCAAAGCTCCAAGGAGGGAAAGACATTGGGGAAATTCAAGAAAACGAGAGAAGGCTAAAGCGGTGAGAACACTTTCTCCCCTCATTCACATCATGGCATACCTAGAAAATGACACTATTTGTTTTCCGTTTGTTTGTTTTGTTTTGTTTTGTTTTAAGACAGAGTCTTGCTCTGTCTCCAGGCTGGAGTGCAGTAGCATGATCTTGGCTCACTGCAGCCTCCACCTCCCCGGTTCCAACGATTCTCCTGCCTCAGCCTCCCAAGTAGCTGGCACTACAGGCATGCACCACCAAGCCCGGCTAATTTTTTTTTTTTTTTTTTTTTTTTGTACTTTTTAGTAGAGATGAGGTTTCACCTATTGGCTAGTCTCAAACTCCTGACCTTGTGATCCACCGCCTCAGCCTCCCAAAGTGCTGGGATTACAGGAAAATGACACTATTTGAATGTATCACTGGAGTAAATGCAGAAGCTGTTTGTGGCTGGAGATACCTGGCTCAGGAGTTGTGGGTCTCTGTCGTAGGCGTATCTATAACCCACTCACAGGAAATCTTGTCTAGAAAGTAGAGAGCAAGGGGAAAGTTGACACAGAGACTTGGAAAGGTGAGACAGACCAAGGCAGGCACAATCCCCTGGGCCATGAGAAGGATTTGAATGCAAGTATGAGTGTATTGGGAAGCCACTGAAGGATTTAACAGGGAGCAAAGCCACGAGGTCTGATTTGCTTTGTGTCTTTTGGAGAACACTGACTTCTGTGAGGTCAATGGATGAGAGGACAGGAGTGAAAGTGGGAGGAAGGGGACAGGTAAGAGGCTGTTGCAGTGGTCTTGGAAAAAGAAATGAGGACAGCATAGGCTTGGGGATGCCAGTGGAGGTGGAGAGAAATACATGGATTTCAGGTATCTTTTTTTTGTTTGTTTTTGCAACTTCTGCCTCCCACTTCAAGTGATTCTCTAGCCTCAGCCCCCCAGTAGCTGGGATTACAGGCACTGCCACCACGCCCGGCTAAATTTTTGTATTTTTAGTAGACACAGAGTTTCACCATGTTGGTCAGGCTGTTCTTGAACTCCTGACCTCAGGTGATCTGCCCACCTTGGCCTCCCAAAGTGGTGGGATTACAGGTGTGAGCCAACGTGCCCAGCCACATTTCAGGTATCTTTTAGAACTGGTGTCTCCCAGGCCTAGAGCTGGATTCAGTATAAAAGGTGAAGGAGAAGGATAATAATGTTGCTTCTCTCATAGTGTTCTCATGAGAAATTTAATTTTGTCCAGGTTCCTCAAAAAAATCAACATTGAATTACTATGTAATCTAGCTAATCCAAAAGAATTCACAGCAGAAACACAACACACACACTCGTATACCAATGTTCATAGCAGCAGTATTCCCAATAGCCAAAAGGTGGAAACAATCCAAATGTCCATGAACAGATGAATGGGTAAACAAGCTGTGGTCTATCCATACAGTGGAATATTATTTAGCCATAAAAAAGAACGAAGTTCCGATGAATGTTTACAACATGAGTGGACCTTGACAACATGCTAAGTGAAATAAGTCAGTCACATGTATCACAAATATTGCATGATTCCACTTACGTTAGGTGCCAAAGTCATAGAGAGAGGAAGTATAGGAGAGGTTGCCAGGGATATAGGGAAGTGGGGAGTCAGGAGTTATTATTTAATGGGCACAGAATTTCTGTTGGGATGATGGAAACACTCTGGAAATAGCGGCGATTGTTGCAGAGCGCTGTGAATGAATGCAATGCCACTGCGAGTGTACACCGAAAAACTGTTAAAATGGTAAATTTCATTTACACAAATATTACCGTAATTAAAAAATTGGGCCAGGTATAGTGGCTCATGCCTGTAATTCTAGCACTTTGGGAGGCTGAGGCAGGTAGATTGCCTGAGCTCAGGAGTTTGAGACCAGCCTGGGCAACATGGTGAAACCCCATCTCTACTAAAATACAAAAAAATTAGCTGGGTGTGGCAGCACGTGCCTGTGGTCCCAGCTACTCGGGAGGCTGAGGCAGGAGAATTGTTGGAACCTTGGAGGAAGAGGTTGCAGTGAGCCGAGATCATGCCACTGTACCCTAGCCTGGTGACAGAGTGAGACTTCATCTCTAAAAAAAAAATAAATTTAAAAAAATTGATTATTTACATAGAGTGATTAGCACCTATCTGATCCATTGCAGTTTTAGCTCAATGGTTATAACTATTGTTTTCACATGTCTAGTCTAGCCTGTCTTTTTTCGGAGAGGAATCTCCCTTACTCTTAAGGCTGAGAGCTTTGAATGTTTGAGACTGTCTGCCCTGAAGCACTTCTTGACATCCTGGGTCCTTCCTCATCATACTTGGCTCTCCTGTGGGCGCTGTCATTCATATACCTGCAAATCACAGTCCATTCCATAGGACGAGGTGCCCTCCTCAGTGGAACCAGAGAGAAGAGAGCACAGGGAGGCCTCCCATCCCTGGCAGTCTTGCCCTCTTGGTTTCTCTAAGGCTAGATCACTAGGCTTCGGGGATAGTCTCAGAATGAACTTATTATAGGAAAGAGGAAAAGTGAAAGAACATGATAAGTCACATTTTCCTGGAGTCTCCAGTAGAAAGAACCCCAAACTGGAGTTCTTCACTAGAACAGGATCCACCCCTCCTGCCCCGGCCCCACTGTATACTGGGCTGTCCCAGCCTACTGCTCTCAAACCAGCTTTCTAAGGGATTCCTTCTTCAAGTCTCTGAATCCCTACCCACCCATAACTGGCTTTGCATGGACAGGGCTCCAGTCTGAGTCGTTCTCTCTGGAATAGTGCCTCAGTGGTGAGTGATACCTGTTGCCACTCAAGTCTCACAGGACAGCTGGATACCTTGCACAGGAGTGCACCTGGATCATCCGGACTAAGTTATTTTACTAGAAGCTCCAGGAAGGGCTGTACGGATGCTGGTTCCTGTAATGAACCAACCTGCTATATTAAGCACAGTCTTATCTCTCAACCATGAACGGGACATTTCAGGCTCCATACAGTTTACATACATATGGAAAAACAAAATATTCCCTTGAATAACAAGACATCTTCTTCCTACTCCAGCGTCTCGAGCCCTGAACAACTTTGTAGCTTATTTCCAGTTCCTGTAAAGGATCTACCCCGTTCAGTGGCAGCCACCCAGAACACACTCCAGGCTTGATCAACTTTTTTCATTTATTTCTGAAGACTCCCTGGGATGAGATAGAGTTGCCAATTTTTTCTTAAACTATTGTTGTTATCACAGTCATAGAGAAAGGAAAACTTATTCAGTGAGGGCTATTGAAACAACTGGGCAACTATTTGAAGAAAAAAAAAAACTAGATTTTTACCTATATTTTTACTTTATACCTAACACAACACTAAAATAAATTTCAAATGGATTAAAGATTTGAGTTTTACAAGAAAGAGGAACTATATGAACTAAAATATGGAATTTAAGCTCCTAAAAGGCATTCAATCAGCAGTAGTTAGCCTCAATTTACTTCTCATCAAAATATCCGCAAACAGGCACATATAGAAAAAGACAAAAACTGTTAATACTAAAAGAAGGCTGACAAGTAAATACCAAAATAGAGTAGAAGTCAATTTCTACTGTCACGATTTCTTTTCTCTTTACTTTGCTTTTCTTTCCTTTTCCTTTCTTTTTAAGACAGGAGCTGCCTCTGTCACCCAGCCTGGAGTGCAATGGCGTGATCATGGCTCAGCGCAGGCTTGAGCTTCTGGGCTCAAGTGATCATCCCCACTCAGCCACCCGAGTAAATGGGACTACAGGCATGCGCCACCATGCCTGGCTAATTTTTTGTAGAGACAGGGTTTTACCATGTTTGCCCAGGTTGGTCCTGAACTCCAGGGCTCAATCAATACACTTACCTCAGCCTCCTAAAGGGCTGGGATTACAGTTGTGAGCCACTGTGCCTGCTCTACTGCCATGATTTCATGGCAGGCGCAGCTGGTCCAGCATGGATGTGTTGCTCTTGCCTTCATGATAGAGAGATACTACTAAAAAGGTATGAGGATGTTTTGGCTATCTCTCAGTATTTTTAGGAGCAATTTAGGCAGAAGATGGTTATCAATCTGACTACACATTGAAAACACCACTGACCTATTCTGATGACTTTTCTTTTAAATTACCACAGTAGTCTTGGTAAACTACCTCAGTAGTCTTGTAGAAACTACCCCAGCAGTCTTGTAGAAGCTCCACCCAGCTTCCCCAAATTTGTATGTTGAAGCCCTAAGTTCAGTACCTCAGAATGTGACCTTGATTTAAAATAGGGTAATTGCAGATGTAATTAGTTAAATTATGTTGAGGTCATTAGGCTGAGCTCTAATCCAATGTGACAGCTGCCCTTATAAGAAGGGGAAATTTAGACACAGAGACACACACACAGGAAGAACATCATGTGAAGATAAAGGCAGAGATTAGGCAATGTTTTTGCAAGCCAAGGAGTACCAGAGATTGCTAGCAAACCATCAGAAGCAAGGTGAAGGGCATGGAACAGATATTCTCACACAGCCCCAAGAAGAAACCAACCCTGCTCACACCTTGACCTTGGTCTTCTAACCTCCAGAACTGTGAGACAATAATGTTTGTTGCTGAAGACATCCAGTTTGCGGGACTTTGTTATGGCAGCCCTAGCAAACTAACACATACGACCCAGTGAAGATTTGCTCCCCATCTTCCACCAGTCCCCCACATCAAATGACTAGATCTTGTCTGGTGAATGTCCAAATGTCTCCTAGGTTCAGGCTCTACTCTGCATCCATTGCCTCTTTAGACGTATTGGGTAATTGGGTGATCAGTAAGCACCGTGACAGGAGAAGACAGAAAGGGACTTAGTTGACCAAATGCAGCAAGGCTAGGTCAAAGCTGGTGCAAGAGAGAGAGGGTCTGGGATTCAAAAGTAAAGTGGAAACGGTAGGGCTCGCAAGCAGAGGGTGAGGAAATGCCTAACTTACCACTTGGTAGGAAAATGCTGAGACGGCAGAGGCTGCACCAAATGTCCAAGGGGTGGGGCTGGTCAAAGACTCCCTGGGCTCTGCCCCATGACTGGCTTTGGGGCTGGGTTTTCACTGGGGGTGTGTGTTGGGGTCTGAGTGGAGATCTTGGGGAGATCGTTGCTACTGGGTTTCTTTAGGGCATGGCCTTGGGGCACACATCCAAAGCACCAGCCCTGTGAAGTTGCCGACGGTGTTCTTTCAACGAATGCAAACCCAACCAGCAGGTTTGCTGAAAAGTGGCTACGTTCCAGTCCAAGAGTTTTGAGCTGAGTGGGTGCTCGGCATTCCCCAGTCCCAGTCCCAGCTCTGCCAGGAAATGGGAGACTTCACCATGGCACTGGGAATTGGATTCTAAACTTGAGGATCAAACAATGGAAGGACCTGGGATAAGACACCTTCTTGAGCTCCCTGAATGGCTCTGAGCAGCTGGGTTTGCCTTTCTCTTCAATCCCCCTCTCCTCCTCTTACTCCTCCATCTCCCACTCCCCATCGCCCCTTTCCCTGCTTCCTCCTGTCTCCATCTTCCTCCCTCTCTTCCTTCTCTCGCCCCATTCATCCCCCCTTGCCACTATCACCTCCTTCCTCCAGCCTTTCCCCCTTTGCTGCCCCTTCTTTCCTCTGACCTTTCCTTCTCCTCTTACTTCCCCTGTCTCCCACCTTTCTCCTTCCCCCATTTCTCCCTCTCTCTACCTCCTCCTCCCCTTCATCCTTTTCCTTCCCCCTTATTTTTCTACCTCCTTCCTCAGTTCCACTCTCCTTTCCATCCTCCTTTTGCCCATCACTCCCCCTTCTCCCTCACTGCCCCCTCCCTCTCTCTCCCCTCCCTGGGCCCTGCTCCACCCAGCTGTGTTTGCTTTTCTCCCGGATCCGGATGAAGGGGTTGCCCTGCCCGTGCCCAGCCCTGCCCCACTTCTGGCAGCGTAGGTCTCACTTCATGGCTGAGGGCTCCAGGACTCAGGCCCCTGGGAAAGGGCCCCCACTCAGCATCCAGCTCCTGCGAGCCCAGTATGAAGGCTTGAAGAGGCGGCAGAGGACCCAGGTCCACCTTCTGGTGCTTCCAAAAGGTAGGGCTGGACAGGTACGGGGGGGAAAGAGGGACTGACAATGGGAGGCCTGAGTGGCAGAGCTGCAGGGAGGCAGAGCCAGGGTTTGCCAGCCCTCCCTCCCAGTGGGGAAGAGGAGGGGAGGCAGGCTCAGGGCAGCTCTGCTCAGCTGTCCCACCTGCCAAGGGAGCCAGGGGCCTCAGCCAAGCACCTGGCTGCCAGTGTTATTCCTGGCCTCTGCTCTGATGTTCTGATCTTGCTAGACCGGTCAGCCTGGTGAGCCAGGCTTGGCCCTACTGCAGCCTAGGTATGGTGAGAGGAGCTCTGCTTCCTGGCTGGGTCTAACCAAGGCACCTCCTACAAACCAGAGAAATTCACTCTGGAGGTCGAAGACATAACATTCCCAACAGACTGGGAACTGTCTGGGCCAGAGGAAGACCGGACTTCAGAGCCCCGTGAGGCATCCCAGGCTCCTCCAGCCTCAAACAGCAGGTAGGGAGGTGTGATCAGACACAGAAACCCCCTACCCCACCCATGGGGAGAAACCACCTCCCTTTAGGAACTCAGATTTCATTCCAGGAGGGAATTAGAAGCACAGGGTTCAGAAAGCAAGGGGCTGTCAAATCCCAGCCCTTCATCCTCTAACAGAGGAACAGGTTGAGGGAGAAGGGAAGATACCCTGGAAGATCAAAGCTGAGCTCTGCAAGATTCTGTGGTTATTTGTAGAGCTTGATGGACTCTTTGGGCTGCTCTTTGCCAGGCCAGACTAGGCAGGAATCAGGGGCCAGAGGGATCTCTCTGTCTAGGGCAGAAAGTATGCTGCCTTTTGGGAACAAAAGTAGCACTTCTGAGTTGAAGGAGCCCATCGACCAATGGGACCCTGCTGGTGCCTGGAAGGAGTGAACTGGCACAGCCAAACACTCACCATCACTGCAGGGCATAAACGGAAAGGTTCCTAAAGCTCTATCTCACCCTCGAGGGAATTTATTCATTCAGTTATTCAACAAACATTTATCAATTTAAATCCCTATCAAATGGAAGCACCATGCTTAATATACCTGCAATTCAGACTCACAAATCTAATCACTTAATGGGCATGATCCAAAGACATCTCAAATTCAACATGCCCCCAGAGAATTCACTATCCCCTGTGCTGGTCCTTTCTCCTGCTCCTGGTAACTCAATGCCCCCTTTCCTATCATTACCAGGTGCTAAATTAGGGTTCATGCAAGGAGTGCTCAGGCATGGCTTTCTCCGAGAAGACTTCTGACCTCCCAGCTAGGTCAGGGTCTTTCGGGACACTTTCAGCAGTTTGTAGTTCCACATTCTTTTTTCCTTTTTTTTGAGACAGATTCTCCCTCTATCACCCAGGCTGGAGTGCAGTGGTGCAATCTCAGCTCACTGCAACTTCTACCTCCCAGGTTCAAGCAATTCTCCCTGCCTCAGTCTCCCACGTAGCTGGATTACAGGTACCTGCCACCATGCCTGGTTAATTTTTGTATTATTTTAGTAGAGATGCAGTTTCATCATGTTGGCCAGGCTGGTCTTGAACACTTGACCTCACATGATCCACCCTTCTTGGCCTTCCAAAGTTCTGGGACTACAGGCATGAGCCACCATCTCAGCCAAGTTCCACATTCTTTATCTAACTATGAGAGGCAGTACACTGTCTAATGGAGTGGTCATGTACTGGGTCTTGGAGCACAGCCTAAGTTAGAGTCCCAGCTCTGCCATTTACTTAATGTGCAGCTTTAAACAAGTTACATAAATTTTCTGGAGCTCAGTTTCCTTAGCCGGCAAATTGGGAATAACTGTAGTATCCAAATCATAGGGTTATTGTAGGAACCAAATGAATTAATATGTATGAAGCTCATCAAGGCTTTATGTACCCACTGGCTGAGGACAAGATCACGTGTGTCACATGCATCTGAGGAGGAAGGCCACTTGAAGCTCTAGCACTGAATGTGAAGGAGTAGGGAGTTCTCCAGGAAGAAATCAGGATGAGATGACAAAAATAAGCTGAAAATGATGCTAAGGTGGCAAAAGAGCAATTAATTGTCCCCTACACTTTGGCAACAGGGTAGGTGGTGATATCTTTCATTGAGAATACAAGAGAAAATGGGTTTTGGCAGAGAGAGATAAACTTGTTTTTGAATATACTGCATTGGAGATAGTTGTCTGTAGACCATCCATCCAGCCTGGATCTCATTTGGGCTGGAGATACAGATTTGGGGGTCATTAACATACTGATGGTAACTGAAGCCATGGGCGCGGATAAAATGATGGCAAGTCAATGTGTAAATTGATAAGAAACGGGGATGAAAATTAGAGTTCTGGAATAATCAAATATTTAAGGAACAAAAGGTGGAAATGAAGCCAGGGAAGATGGAGAAAGCAGCCAAAATTTGAGAAGAGGGATATCATTCAGCCATAAAAAGGAAAGAAATTCTGCCATGTACACTACAACATGGGTAAAACTTCAGGACACTGTGCGGAGTGAAATAAGTCAGTCCCCAAAAGGCAAATACTGTATAATCCCATTTACATGAGGTATGTAACGTAGCCATATTTATAGAGACAGAAAGAAAGTAGAATGGTGGTTGCCAGAGGCTGGGCCATGGGAAGTGGGATGTTATTGTTTAATGCTTACGGAATGTCAGTTAGGGAAGCTGAAGAGTTCTGGAGATTGGTTCCCCAATAACGTGAATGTACTGAACACTACTAAACTGTACACTTAAAAATGGTTAAGATGGGATATTTAATGCTTTGTGCATTTTACTACAATTGAACATATTTTAAGTGGCAAAAGAAAGTCAAGAGCAATTAATGTCATGAAGCCAAGCTAGTAGAGGGATTTTAGAGGACAGTGATCCTCAGTGCCCAGAGCAGCAGAGAGATCCAGGAAGACAGAGTGAGCATTGAGATTGGGCTCCTACCGAAGCTAGAAGTCAACGTCACAAGACATTGGGTGACATTTGGAAGCTCAGAAATGCTAGGAGCTGATCAATGAAAGGAAGGGCTCTGAAATTAGCTTTCTTCACCCTGTCTTAGCATTATGCAATGGGTTCAGGTTCTGGAAAAGCAGTTACAAGTAGCAGCATGTCTTCCCTGATGCAAGTTCCCCAGGGGACCTTGAGCTACTTTCAGAAGTCTGCAGAGGCCCAGTTACCCGAAGTGGTTGGTGTCCCAAAGGAATATGCTTTTGTCACAGTCAGACACTGCATGACTCACCTTATGTAGAAAAGGGATTAGGGTAGGGACTTATATCCAGGCTGGATGTTTCATATGACATTTCATTTAACATTGCCACCAGCCTTGTAAGGTAGCTCCCTTTGTAAGATCTCCCTTTTATAGATGAGGCAATGGAGGCTTGGGGTCTCCTAGTGAGTCAGTGGTGAGCTCAGGACCAGAACGCATGTCTGCCTAACTCTGGCTGGATGAGAGAGGCTCCACCAGAGGCCTCAGGCAGTTAGGATGAATTTTCATTCTTCTTTCCTCCCTGAGTCTCTCTATCACTCTCTCCGCTCTTCTCTCCACCCGCTTCCTTCATCCCCACTGAAGACAGAAATCAAGAAAAGGGGCTGAAAGAAATCAAGGAAAATCAAGAGGAATCAAGGGGCTCAAAATACCCCTTCTCCAATTTGTATCTTCTGGCAAAGTGAATCCAGAGTGGAGAATGAAGAAACTATTATAGATAACGAGTATATTTCCTTCATCCCCAGTCCCTGACTGACCAAAACCAAAATAAAACAGATAAAAAATATGATATGAAATTTCCCTGTACTTTTCAGACAATTACGCTAATTCTCTTTTGCTTGTGAAGAACAGGCACCATCCTAAGATGTGGAGGGTACTGCCATGGGAGGCTCATGGTGATTCTCAGCAGGGGCTGCACTGGGGTGGGGTCCCTGTGTACCTCCCAGCCAAGCTCTCCTTTCCTTTCCTCTGAACCGCAGGCTGGGACTAACAGTTGAGCAGCCCTGTCCACCTTCAGTCCTTTCCTCCTAAACTCATGATGGGAGAGGATGCCAGTTCCTGGGTTCTCCCATCATGTCTCCCTCCTTCCTTGTTCTCAGATAAGTACATAACATGTTGGATATTTGTAAGTTTCCTTCATTCCACGCTGGAAAATAATCCTAAGGAACTATTGCAGTTACAAAGCAGGAACAACCCTGTAGAGCCTCACACTGGAGTTGGTGTTGACAGGACGGTAGCTGTTGGCTGAGGTGGCTGCACCTGGTCTTCTGTTTCTTTTGGGTGCCTGGAATTGGAGCTCAGGGGCTTCCTTCTGACTTTATTCTTCCAATATCATCTCCCCATTCTTGCTCTGCACATTGTCACCTCCAGGGCCTCCCGTGATAACAGATGCCAGAACAGGCAAGTGAACCTAAATGACCTCTCTGAGGAGCTCCAGGCTGGTCACACACCGGATTTCTATAAGGGAAATGCCTTTCCGTCATTCCTACCGCCTCGCTGCCACCAAGAGTTGACAATGAACTATCATATTTCACTGGGTGGTTTTAAAAAAAAAATGTCCCAAGAAAGAAAAGAGATATTGATCTGCCTCCTCCACCCTAAAGCCAGTTCTGAGAAGCAGTAAATGCTACAGATGTCCTCCCAGAGCAGTGCCTATGGACAAGGAAAAGGATCATGATTGGTTCTCTGAAAGGAGATGCTTCAATACACAGCTCCTCCCTCTTCTGCCTTGGGTGGTAAACTCACTATCAGAATCCCAGGACACAGCCGGGTATAGTGGCTCACGCCTATAATCCCAACATTTTGGGAGGCTGAGGTGCGTGGATCACTTGAGGTCAGGAGTTCAAGACCAGCCTGGCCAACATGGTAAAACCCCGTCTCTACTAAAAATACAAAAATTAGTCGGGTGTCTAATTTTCTTCTAATTCCCAGCTACTCCAGAGGCTGAGGCAGGAAAATTACTTGAACCCAGGAGGCGGAGGTTGCAGTGAGCTGAGATTGTGCCACTGCACTCCAGCCTAGGCAACAGAGTGAGACTCCATCTCAAAAAAAAAAAAAAAAAAAAAAGAATCCCAGGACACAAAACCCCATAAGAATAATCTTTTCCACTGGTGAGCATTTATGACCCCACATGTGTGTGGGTCCGTGTGTACCCTTGTTCCATGCCTTTCTTTTAGCCCCAAGTGCTAGTTCCCTATCTCCTCCCAGAGTTTACTCCCTCACTTCAGTGTTTGAGCCTCTATTATGCTTGAGATTTTTGATAGCATTGATTGCCATCTGAAATTTTATTATAAATATGCATTTGCTTATGGTCTTTCTACTGAACTAGGACACATCCAGGAAGGTATGGGTTTTGTCTCAATGTTCATTGCTGTATTTCCAGGACCTAGAGTAAATAACGCCTGGTACCCATTAAGTGCTCAATAAATATGTGTTCAATGAATGAATAATAGTGTGTGTGTAAATATATATGGATGAGGTGTGAAAGGGCATGTGTGTGAGCATGGAAGTGAGGCCTTGTGTGCATCCTTGTATATACACATGTACACACATGCAATGTACCAGGAACCTTCTGGGGATGGCCTTCCTTCAGCTTGAAAGCAATGAGACCCCCTAAGTGCCCCTTTCCCTTCCAGTAATGACCCTGCTGGTGCTTTCTCTTTTCAGGAGGAAACACGCCTGCTCCTGCAGAATCAATGGTCAATGCTGTTTGGATTAACAAGGAGAGAAGGAGCTCACTGTCCCCAGAAGAGGCAGATTCTGAGGTGGAGGGGAGCCTGGAGGAGGCTGCCCAGGGCTGTCTTCAGGCCCCCGAGTCTCCCTGGCACACGCACCTGGAGATGCATCGTTTGGTCCAAACCTTCCCCCAGGATACCAGTCATCAAGTGCATCATAGGGGCAAGCTTGTGGGAGCTGGCCAAAGGCTCCCTCCTGAAGGAGATGCACACTTGTTTGAAACCAATCAGATGACTCAACAAGAAACTGGAATCCCAGAGCCTGCCCAGCTTCCACGCCAGGTGGGCAATACGCAAACAAAGGCAGTGGAATCTGGCTTAAAATTCAGCACTCAATGTCCTCTTTCCATAAAGGACCGACACAGGTCTGGCAAACCATCCTACTATCCATTTCCCCAGAGGAAAACTCCCAGGATCTCCCAAGCTGCCCGGAACCTGGGTTTATATGGCTCAGCCTGAAGCTCTCTATTCTGCCAGATGTCTTGGCCTTGAGGCCACCTATGACCTCATGGAACAACCAAGTAGGCAGAGCCATGACTAGGTCTCTAGCTACGAGCAAGAACTGGATTCAGCCAATTATAGGAATTGTGGGAGATGAACTTCACAGTGAGAACATGGTCTTACCCTTCCAATCAGAAAAGACTGCTCAGGCCAAATTGCTCACAGTTTAGGATGAAGAGGACTGTTTGGTCAGTGCAGCCCCATTCTGAGATTGCTATGAGGTCCTGGATATCCATTCCTTGGGAACGACCAGTAAGACATCTGCTCCATCCTCAGAACTGGAGAAATCTGAAATGTAACCGGGGACTCTAGCCAATAGAATTCCTTAGCAATGCCCATGGGTCAATGGACATGGGCATTCTTGTGTTCAATGTCTTCTGACGATTTCTCACATATTCTGGAGAAGACAAGCTCTGAGAATTCAGACACTTTTTCTGGTGGCTGTGTTTGGGGGCCATCACACTTAGAAGTCATAACACTCATAGGCAGTAATCACATCATTTCAATTTGAGCTTCCCAAAGTATGGTCACCCTGGGTATGAAGGTCAGATCAATGGTCTACCATTTTGTCTGTTTAAGGGGTCTTTAGAAAGGGTAGATCATCCGTCACTGCTCACTCGGACATCAGACATGCACATTACAGCATCATCACAGATTTATCTCCTTCCTTCTGTCTCTCCCTCCTTCCCTCTCTCCCTCCCTCTGTCTCTCCCTCTCTCCCTCCCTCCCTTCCTCTCTCCCTCTCTCCCTTTCATTCCTCTCTTCCTTCTTCTCTTTTCTTCTTCTCTCCCTTCCTTCCTGCCTTCCTGCCTTTATTTTCTCTCTCTCTGCAAATTAACTTATTAAAAAACTGCTAATTATTAAAGATACATAATGATGGGATCCTGAGCAAAAAGAGGCAAAGGAATGCTCCTGCTTGAAACATACACCTTCCCTATAGACTGCCTCCTGTTTAGCCAGCTTGGATCACTCTGATCCTTCCAGGGATCAAATGCGTATTTCTAAACCTAAGACAAAGCAAAGCAGGTGTTACTTGGATGACAGGAAAAAAAGCTTCTCTTTCCTGGTTAATGTTTAGCTTTAGTAATGCTATTTAAACACACATAAGGTGCCTTTCCCTCATATAGACGCGTTCTCTGTGAAGTTTCACCCCCACCTTTCTTTTCTCCCCATGGCCATCCAGTCTTGCCCATCTACATCCAGAGTTGTTAACTAGTAGTGTCATTACCTGTCAAAAACATGTAGGTGCTTTCTTGGACCACCTAGAAATCCACTCCAATTTGGGAGTTCATTGTGATTCCTTTTGTGAATAATTAACACAATTCAGTTGTTTTTTTTTAAATATTCTAATAAAAAAGGAAAATTTCTCAAAAACCTTTGTCCTTTGGTTTTTAAAGAAGTGTCCCACAGGTAACGTATCTTTCTATAGGTTTGTTTTTGTTTTCATTTTTTTGAGACAGAGTTTCACTCTGTTGCCCAGGCTGGAGTGCAGTGGTGTAATCTTGGCTCAGTGCAACCTCTGCCTCCCGGGCTCAAACGATTCTCTTGCCTCAGCCTCCCAAGTAGCTGGGATTACAGGCATGCACCACCATGCTGGCTAATTTTTTGTATTTTTAGTAGAAACAGGGTTTCACCATGTTGGCTGGTCTGGTCTTGAACTCCTGACCTTGGGTGACCTGCCCACCTTGGTCTCCCAAAGTGCTGGGATTACAGGTATTCACCACCATGGAAAGCCTCTTTCTATAGTGTTTTTAAAATCTTTCTCTCTTCCTTGTTACAAAGGCTTCTGCAGATGTGGCAGCAGGTGCAGGCCACACCTATCCTGCCTACAAGGTGATGGAGAGGGCATGGGCTATGGGGTCAGCAGGCTTAGATTTTACTCCAGCCATTCCTGATCAAGTGTGATTTGGACCAAGTTACTTAATCTCTCAGCTTCGGCTTCATCATCTGTAAAATGAAGACAATATTTTTGTTTTGTTTTGTTTTTTTTGAGACAGGGTCTCACTCTCTCACCCAGGTTGGAGTGCAGTGGCGCAGTCTTGCATTACTGCAACCTCTACCTCTCAGGCTCAAGCAATCCTCATCACCCCAGCTTCCTGTGTAGCTGGGACCACTGGTGCACACCACCGCACCCAGCTAACTTCTGTATTTTTAGGAGAAACGAGGTTTAGACATGTTTCCCAGGTTGGTCTCAAACTCCTGAGCTCAGGCGATCCACCTGCCTCAGCCTCCCAAAGTGCTAGGATTACAGGCATGAGCCACTGCGTCAGGCCCAATACTTAACTTTTGAGAGGATTGGAAATAATGCATGTAAAAGTTCCTGGCACTCTTGGTAAGAGATAGCAATTATTATTTTAAAAAGTTTATTACTTTTAAACATCCCTCTTTTCACCTCCCACTCATCTACCCTCTGCAAGCTGCTTCTGCTCCCACAAAGATTGAAGATAACTGGCCACTTCCTTCTCTCCAAATTTACTGGCTTCTTCTACGTCCTTCTTCTCTTTTATCTCTGTAACATTTATGATGACTGTCGCCATGGACTCCCTGTGCCTTCTTCCATTTCTCTGTTAGTTTGGTGCTGTCCCTTACCAGTCTATGAGCTCTATTGAGTCAGGAAAAGTGTTTGACTTTTCTTATTGCCCCAGCACTTAGAATAAGGCTTGGCAAATCGAGGGGTCAATACGTGATTGTCAAATGAGTAAGTCAGAGAACGACTGCCATATCCTCTTTGTTTTATCCACCCAACAGCCGAACTCTGCTCCCTCTCTAATTTATAGACTGTTCCAGGTTCAGACTTAGATGTTTTATTTTTCCTTTAATGTGTTCTCACGTAAGAATCAAAGCAGAACAAGGTGTGGAAGTAAGAGTGTGCCAGGAACAGGATGTGTAATGACTGTGAGGGACACAATATCCTGATGTGTTTCAGAAGCTGGATGAAGGCTGGTGGGGTTCAACACAGTGACCAAGGGAGAGAGTGGGTGCTAGGGCAGTGTCATTCAGGATAGGCTATGATTTGCTGCAGTAACAAACAACCCGCAAATCTCATAACAGAAGCTTATTTTTCACTCCTACAATGTTCACTGCGGATTTGAGCAAACTTCCAGGGCCACTCTTCTCTGTGCATTCTCTGCTATTAAGACTTCCCAGTCTCATGGCACCACCTTGTCAATACTCAAAAAAAGAGTTCCCGGCCTGGCATGGCGGCTCATGCCGGTAATCCCAGGCACTTAGGGAGGCCAAAGTGGCTGGATTGCTTGAGACCAGGAGTTTGAGACTAGCCTGAAAAACATGGTAAAACCCTCTCTCTACCAAAAATACAAAAATTAGCTGGGTGTGTTGACATATGCCTGTTATTCCAGCTATTTGGGAGGCTGAGACGTGATAATTGCTTGAACCTGGGAGGCAGATGTTGCAATGAGTTGAGAACACATCACTGCACTCCAGCCTGGGTGACAGAGTGAGATTCTGTCTCAAAAAAAAAAAAATACTGAGTTCTGTAATCAGTATAACAGGTGAAGAAAGTGTGTTGGTTGTGCACTGATTCTCAAATGACTTTTGCTCATATTTCATCACCCAAAGCAAGTCACATGGTTAGATCTTCACTTCAAGGGTATGAAGAACTGCAATCATCCCAGGTGCCTGGAAGGAGAGAAGAAGTGGAAACCTGGCTGAGTGGCACTGCAGGCTACACAGGTAGAAGGAGCCAGGTCATTGGGGGTGGTGGGCGTCATACAACAGTAGATTTCATTCTGAATACAACGAGTAGCCATTGAAGGGTTTACATGGGAGCATAAAATGATTTGATTTGTGCTTTAATCAAATGATTGGTTGCTCTATAGAGAATGAGTTGAGGGTCAAGTTAAGAGGCAATATCAGCTAAGAAATGACCAGGGCAAGTTGAGTGGGAGGGCTAGAATTAGCTCAAGCAAGGTTGGGAGCAGAAGAGATGGAGAAATGGCAGGTTTATTTGATATATATTTTGGAGATATAGGAAATAGGATTTGCTGAAGGAAAACTATAAATTCAATGTGAAGGACATGGACTTTGAGATTTCCATAAGATACAAATGAAGATATGAAGTAGGCAAGTGGATAAATCAGACTAGAGTTTGGGGGTAAGAATATGAATGTAAGGGTTGTCAGTATGTGAAGGTACTTAACAGAATGAGAAAGAATATGTTTCCCTATGCAGACTATAGAGAGAAGACAGGGTTCTGAATGAGTGCTGAAGACATCCAATTTACTTAGGAGAAAAATCTCTAAAGACTTTTCCAATTCTTAGGAAAGGTGGGATTGAGGGAGAAGGAGGTAGTGAAGAACACTGAGAAGGAGTGCCTGGGGAGAAAGGAGAGCCAGGAGGGTCACAGAACTCAAGAAGCAAGAGCTACCACCAAGTCATTGCACAGGTCACTGCCCTATCTGAGCATCTCTCACAGATCCCCATTTTCTAGAGCCCACATGCTTCAGCTTGGAGCTACTTTTTCTTGAGTATGGGTGTGAGAGGCCAGAGTCGGAGAGGCGATGCTGGCTGTGTGAAAACTCTTCATCCAGGCACAGGCAAAGTCATTGCCTGCATATTTAGGTCAGAGCTGACTGACTGTCGCCAAGGCTGGCTTGCGGGGGTCTTTGCCCCAAAATGGCTTCCCCTCAGGACAGTCATCCCCAAGCCTGTGGTGGGGCTGAGGATTGAGTGCTCCTTGTCTCAGAGCTTAAAGGAAAAAGGGTAAGGGAAGGACTGAGCTTTGAATCCTTCCACTCCCTTCCCACAGACTACTCCTGTCAAGAGCATTGGAACCATTTGGTTCTCAATCACACACTCATAGGATTGTCCTCCTATTAACCCGTGGGCTCCCAAACCTGCTTGAGGGGAAGGGCTCAGGTCCCTGTGAGGGCTGCCACACTACTTGCCCCTCTGGTTTTCCTTCCCGTGCTGGCCAGGACTGGAGCTAACCTCTTTTCACACTCTCCAAGCTCTCCAAATGTTAATGAGTCAACAGAATAGGGTCAGAAGGCAGGGAACCTAAGGCTGATTCACGCTGACCTCTTAGAACTAAATCAAAAGGAAAACGCCAACTTTCCACTCCCAAGTAACAAAAGGACCAGAGGCTACTCCCTTGGCAGCCCCCTGCTTTCCTTCACCGTTTTTCTTCATGGCAGATGAAAAATGGAAAGTACCTCTGATTGGTCCCCTCCGGCAACCGTCAATCAGGCAGTCATGGGCCAAGTCTTCCTATTTGCATAGGAGTATAACTTTGTAACTTCACTTCAGTCTCTCATTGGCTGCTTTCCACAACCAATCAGACGTTTGCATAGGGTGTAACACTTCAGCCTCTGATTGGTCCCCTCCTGCAACCAACCAGACTAATAGTGGGCCACTACTTTGTTTACATAGGGTGTACACCAAGTAACCAATGCGAGACTTCTAGAAGATTTAAACCCCAGAAAACTCCGTAACCAGGCTCTTGATCCCCTGTGCTCTGGCTCACTCCCACCCTGTGGAGTGTAGTTTTGTCTTCAGTAAATCTTTGCTTTTGCTACTTCATTCTTTCCTTGCTTTGTTTGTACATCATGTCCAATTCTTCCTTCAAAATGCCAAGAACCTGGACACTCTCCACCGATAACATTAGCAGAAGAAGGTTTTCCTCCTCTCTACCCTGCCTAATGTTGAGAACAATCAACTCACTTTGTAAACCCTGCATCAGGCAGGCCACCTTTACCCAAGTTTTCCCAGCCTTCCACTTCCCAGTGAGGACTATCAATGTGGCTGCCTGGCACTTATCATGCTTCATTCTCCCCTGGCAGAAGAAGGACAGATCAGGCTCCAGTCTCAGCACTGCTGTGAGTAGAGGTGTGACCTTTGCCGGACAAATTGAAGCCAGAGATTTCAGAGCCAAATCTCAGAGCCACATATTTCCCAGTTTAACTGAAGGCGATAATCTTCCCTGGGGTGGTGAAGGACGGGGAGGAGAGATGTTTCCCCTAAGTTAAAAGAAGAAAAGATCTTTTCCAAGAACGGCTACTAACTCAGCTGGGTCCAACAGCTTCTTCCCCACTCGGGGACAGGCTGTCCTCACACTATCTCAGTCGGATTCCCTAACTTTTCAGTCACTTCCTGACATTAAAGCCATTCATTCCAGTTGTTAAAACTTGGAACTGTTCAAATGTTAAAGTTCATCTCATAGTCAAGTCAGAGTCTACCAGTCTCCACCTCCTCCCAGCACAGCCTTGATTGATGCCCTTAAGGCTGGAGGGAGCGGCTCATTCCCACACCCTTCTTTCTCTGTTTACACTGCTTTTTGACAATGGGGTAGGAAGGATGGAGAGGAAGCACAGATAGCCCTTCATGTGACTGGCCATGGCGTAGTTTTGGTCTCTTCCCTTGGCCATTTATGCTGGCCTGGCTCCTCACCTATAAGCTTGGTGTGGACAAGCCCCAATGGGTGGTGGCCCCAATAGCCTCCTGCTGAGGAGGGACTGATCCCAAGCAGCCCGCTAGCATGGGAAATCCCTTGAGAAGATGGTTATGCCTGGTCAAGCTGCCTCTGCCCATTGCATCAAGAGTCCATTCTCTTTACCTTTTGCCCCAGGTTCATCTATCTCTGCTAGCCCAGATGGGCCTGTAGACACATAGGCAGGAGGCATATTCTGTACCTACGTGAGGTGATCATCCCTGCACCTTCTCTTTCTGGCCATTCTATACTGTCCTGTTTCCACTGGAGTCTCTTCTTTCTCGCAAGCAATCATCTAGTGGGAGAATAATGTGTCAGTTCTCCTCCTTGTGGACACTACCCTCTCTCTCTCTCTCTTTCTGTCTCTCTCTCTCTCTCCCTTCTTCCCTCCATCCCTCCCTGCTTCCTGCCTGCCTGCCTTCTCTCTCTCTCTCTCTTTCTAGCTTTCTTGCTTTCTTTTTTGAGGTGGAATTTTGCTCTTGTCACCCAGGCTGGAGTGCAATGGCACAATCTTGGCTCTGCAACCTCCGCCTCCTGGGTTCAAGTGATTTCCTGCCTCAGCCTCCCAGGTAACTGGGATTATAGACATATGTCACCACACTGGCTAATTTTTTTTGTATTTTTAGAAGAGATGGGGTTTCACAATGTTGGCTAGGCTGCCCTTGAACTCCTGACTTCAAGTGATCTGCCTGCTTTGGCCTCCAAAGTGCTAGGATTACAGGTGTGAGCCACCATGTTCAGCCAACATTACCATCTTTAAAAGAGATGTTCTTTGCCCCCCCTTTTACCACCTTGGTTTTGAGAAGAACTAGTCAAGTAGGGTATGTGTGTATGTGGTTTTTCTTTTCTTTTTTTTTTTTTTGAGACAGGGTCTTACTCTGTCACCCAGGCTGGAGTGCAGCGGTGTGATCACAGCTCACTGCAGCCTCAACCTCCCAGGCTCAGGTGATCCTCCCACCTCAGCTTCCTGAATAGCTGGGACTATCCAGGCATGCCACCATGCCCAGCTAATAGTTGTATCTTTTGTAAAGACAGGGTCTCACTATGTTGCCCAGGCTGGTCTGGAACTCCTTGACTCAAGTGATCTCCCTGTATCAGCCTCTCAAAGAGCTGGGATTACAGGCATGAGCCATAGTGCCTGGTCTTACCCAGGTGTTTAACTCCATGGAGAATAGAAAAGGAAATGAGCTCCATAAAAACACTGAATGTCCCTGTTGGGGCTCAGAAAACAGTGCCCCCAAGAGAAGGCCTCAGAAGCAGAAACTTTCCTCTGACCTTCTCCTGCCCTCCTGTCTCTCAGTGCCATTGTTCCCCAGGACTAGTCATAGAAACTAGAATGCCTCTTCCCTAAGGTGGGTCATAGAAACCAGAACCCTGGCCCGGCACGGTGGCTCACACCTGTAATTCCAGCACTTTGGGAGGCTGAGGCGGGTGGATCACCTGAGGTCAGGAATTTGAGACCAGCCTGGCCAACATGGTGAAACCCCATCAAAATTAAAAATACAAAAATTAGCCAGGCATGGTGGTGGGTGCCTGTAATCTCAGCTACTTGGGAAGCTGAGGCAGGAGAATTGCTTCAACTTGGGAGGCAGAGGTTGCAGTGAGCCGTGATCAAGCCACTGAGCAAGACTGTCTCAAAAAAAAAAAGAAAAGAAAAAAGAAAGAAAACAAAAGGAAACAGAACCCCGTTTCCCCAAAGCCAGGCATAAAACTTAAAAATATTACTCTAATTTTCCCTCTGCCTTTCTGTGTAAAAACTGGCCTTAAAGAAATGATATGGGCCAGCCACAGTGGCTCACACCTATAGTCCCAGCACTTTGGGAGGCTGAGGCGGGCAAATCATGAGGTCAGAAGTTCAAAACCAGACTGACCAACATGGTGAAACCTCATTTTTACTAAAAATACAAAAATTAGCTAGGCATGATGGCTCACACGTTTAATCCCAGCTACTCAGGAAGCTGAGATAGGAGAATTGCTTGAACCTGAAAGGTGGAGATTGCAGTAAGCTGCGATTGCAACGCTGTATTCCAGCACAAAAGAAAGAAAGAGGAAAGAAATGATCTCATCTGCTTGTTTGACTGTTGATAATAAGACCCCCACTCCAAAGAGGGTTCTGCCCCATATCCAGAAAGAAAGGATACATGCTCAGAGAGGCCAGGAAGAATCTAGGCAGGCAGGCCGTGCTGGGCTCCCCAGTCTGTTAGCATTAGATTGTACCCTTTTTCTCCAATCATATTTCTACACAGCTGTCCATACTTTCTTGAGCCTAAGCGTAAAAATGAAGAATTTCACCTGTATTTTGGGGTCTTCATTCTGAAGACTCCTGTGTGTACACATGAAATATATTTGTACGCATTTTTTCCTATTAATCAATCTGTCTCATGCCAGTGATTTTTCAGCAAATCTTTAGGGGGCCAACACCCTTGGCCCCCGCATCCCCAAAAGGCAGCCTTCTTCCAGCCTCGTATCACTAAAGGGAAAATGTCCATTCTGTCAACCTTTTCCATTCTGCTGAAATGACGTCTGTCTCAGCAAGCTCTAGGGCTGTGGTTCTGAAACTTTGGCATGCATCAGAATTACCTAGAGGGCTTCTTAAAACAGTGATAATTCCCACTTCCAAAGTTTCTGATTCAGTGGCAGGAGGGGTAGCGAGAAGAACTTGCATTTCTGACCAGTTCCCAGCTGATGCTGGGACCACACTTTGAGAATCACTGCTCTTGGGGATATGGGTGGTATAAAAAACTGGCAATTCTTAGGATTCTTTCCTACCTCTTGTTTTCAGCTGTGGATTATAGACCCCACTCTGGCGTAGAGTAGGAAGATCCTATTGGCACCAAAATGAACCTGTTATATAGCTGTATATAGAACCTGTTATAGTACACTGTAATCCCACCACACCCCAACCTCCGGCTCTCACAGACGGAGTGCAGCTGGGATCAGGCATGGAACACTGTCACCATTCTCACTGTGCCTCAGCTCGATGGGAGGGCACTGCTTGTTTTTTAGTAGGAATTAAATCCTCCAGCAGCCCCCGACAGCTTGCCTTTCAGAAGCTGAGCTGAGCTGTTGATTGGGTGCAAAGCTACTTTGGGAGACCGAGGCAGGCAGATTACTTGAGGTCAGGAGTTCAAGACCAGCCTGGCCAACATAGTGAAATGCTGTCCCTACTAAAAATACAAAACCCCCTCCATTTTTTAAGTCCAGAATTTCTTTCCTGGGCATCTTGATTCCAGGCAGAATATGTAGAGAAAATATTGCAACTTGCCTGTGGCTGCCTCCTCACCCTCCCTCTAGGCACTCAGGCTCCTGGGGGGCTTCCCTCTAGGGAACCAGCTGCATCCACTGATACCAACTTAAGACTCTACTTTAGGAAAGGACTTATCGCAAGGTCCCTGCTTGCTCACAAACTAGGACTTCGTTAGTACCTCTGTGTGCATGTGTGTGTGGAGGTGGCACCCCCACAGTGGCCAAGGGGGCAGTTGGTGGGGATGAGTAAAGAGAAGGGAACTAAGAAGTCCAGCTTCTTCCCTCCTGGGGTAGCTAAGTCAAACTCCCTTGGAACGTCACACCCACCAGGACATGTCCCCGTGGTGGTGGGAGAAACTGCCTCAGAGAGAGGTTTGGCCAGAGCCACTTCTTTTTTTTTTTTTTAATATTTTATTTTTTTTTTAATTGCATTTTAGATTTTGGGGTACATGTGAAGAACATGCAAGATTGTTGCATAGGTACACACATGGCAGTGTGATTTGCTGCCTTCCTCCCCTTCACCTATATCTGGCATTTCTCCCCATGCTATCTCTCCCAGATCCCCAACCCCCGTCCCTCCCCCATTTCCCCCCAACAGACCCCAGTGTGTAGTGCTCCCCTCCCTGTGTCCATGTGTTCTCATTGTTTAACACCCCCCTATGAGTGAGAACATGCGGTGTTTGATTTTCTGCTTTTGTATCAGTTTGCTGAGAATGATGGTTTCCAGGTTCATCCATGTCCCTACAAAAGACACGAACTCATCATTTTTGATGGCTGCATAATATTCCATGGTGTATATGTACCACATTTTCCCTGTCCAGTCTATCATCGATGGGCATTTGGGTTGGTTCCAGGTCTTTGCTATTGTAAACAGTGCTGCAATGAACATTCATGTGCATGTGTCCTTATAGTAGAATGATTTAGAATCCTTTGGATATATGCCCAGTAATGGATTGCACAGCCCTTCTTAATACTGTGAAAGGAAAATTAAAACTCAGAACCTCAATTCACTCTGCCAAAAAGCAAAACAAAACAACAACAGCAACAAACACTAAAAACTGAGTCATGCATGAAACTGGCTTTCCTTTTGTTCCTAAACAGATAGTTACAGATAAAAGGTTAAATATCTCCACAGGCAGCTACTCTATGTTCATTGTATCTTATGTAAAGTGCTGACTTACTGACTGTGAGACAAATCCATGATTGACTGCTCTCCTAACAGCTCCTTCTCCATTGCAACTTGTAGATTTCCAGACCCTCCCTCTTTCCCCTCCAGCTGCTTTTCCCCTTTAAATAGTGAAGTCCTGGAAGTCATCTTTCGAGAAAGGCATAGACTACACAGACTTGTATCTGTGATTCCATATTTTTCCTTCTGGGCATGTCCTTAGCCTTGGCAAAATTGACTCATAAATTGTGTCAGATCCATCTCAGAGCAATACTTTACATCGGGTCCCTGTTTTGATCTTTCGTATTTGAAAAACATTAATTTTTACTTGGTTTTCTTGGATTTTGAGAGAAGCCTCTGAAATTCTTTTAGTCTGGAAAAATTATAAATCTTGTCTAGAGAATGCTTCTTCTGTTCATCTTATTTGTTTAAAAATCTCTGCACCCCCGCTTGTGAGTAGGGTGCTCCATATTGAAGGTAAATAATTCTAACAAGGTAATATCACTTGCTTAAGGTAGCATAGCTAGCAAATTGCACAAGGAAATGGCAAACTCAGGCAGCCACATACCAGAGTCTAAACTCTTTTTTTTTTTTTTTTTTTTTTAATTGAGACAGAGTCTTGCTTTGTGGCCCAGGCTGGAGTGCAGTGGTGAGATCTTGGCTCACTGCAACCTCCACCTCCCAGGTTCAAGAAATTCTCCTGCCTCAGCCTCCTGAGAGGTGGGATTACAGGCACCAGCTACCACACCCAGCTAATTTTTGTATTTTTAGTAGAGATGTGGTTTCGCCATGTTGGCTGGCTGGTCTCGAACTCCTGACCTCAGGTGACCTGCCAGCCTCAGCCTCCCAAAGTGCTGGGATTATAGATGTGAACCACTGCGTCTGGCCGTTTTGTTTTTTCAGTCTAAACTCCTAACTGTGTTAAACTATCTCCTCCTGACTCCTTCCCTTCACTTATTTTTATATCATCAAAAATAAGAGAAATCCACGCTCCAAATATTGAAACTGCTAATGGCGAAATTGCTGCTTCTAACTGGAGGCCAGAGAGAACCCTGAGATTTTTCCTAAATTCCTCTTCATAAAACCTCGCCTTTCCACAGCCTCTCAGGCACTGGTTGACCCTCTGCATTCCTCACAAACATTCCTTCAGGCCACTTCCTTATTGTTGAGAAAGACGCAATCGCAGTCATGACTTCCAGCATTTTCTGCCTGCGCATAAATTCTGAAAGTTTTTGCCAGCTGTGACTGTATTTCTCCCACAGCTAATAAACCACATGCTTCCTAGAAACAGAAAGTGCACGGAACTGAACCTAGAGTATTTTTTCTTGGCCTTGTGTTTGTGACAATTACATTAAATTTCCCCCTCCAATTCCATCCAGTAAGATGATAGACCCACTGAAGTTGTCTTCCGTCTCTTCCCAGTAATTAACCACAATTTATTCTGTTATTAATCCTTGTATTTCCCCTTTGCCTGCTCGCTGATAACTCCCCCACCCTGTGTGAATCCACCCCCTGAAGTCCTCAAAACCAGGATCCTAATCAAGACTTGGTAGCATGCCAGCCCCTGAGCCCTGGCTGAGAAATAGGAGAAGGAGGAAAAAGCTGGTCGTGGCAAACACTGTCTTCTGCCAACCCAAACCCCAAGCGGTTTCAACGGAGGGTTGAGCTGGCTCTCAAAACCAGTATCAGCCCCAGATCCAGATTAGCACATTTTCTCCCAGTGCAGGAACTGCTTCTCTTCACAAGAAAGGCAGGTGGTCTCGTGGTAGGAGTGTTCTGAGAGCGAGACCTGTCTCTCTCTTGCCATGGGTCCCTTTCTCTGCCAGTTTCAGATTCCACTTGCTGGATTTTCCCCCCAACACTGGAGCCTTGCTCTCCTTTTAAAGGACTGTTCATGATACCAGTGGCTGCACTCACAACCTGAGCACTGCGGGGATGCCCTCTGACCCCAAATCTCAGGATCCTCTCTGCTGAGTGTTGTCACAAGCTAACAAGATTAATGAGAAGACCCCTGACCAGCCAGGCACCACCACCAGTCGCCAGATGGTGTGTGGGCAGAAGAAATTCCAAGCAAGTGTGTACTGTGGCAGAACCCTGATAAGTCAAGGCAGACTTAGATGGTCTCCAACGCCTCTTTTAGTTTCACTAGCCTTAGGCTCAGACCAAGTGGCCCTATCCTCTGAGACAGTGTTTCTTAACAGTGATTGCCCAGGAGAATCATCAGGAAGCTTGGAAACTATTTAATTAAATGACAATCTCTAAAGTAGGGCTTGAGCATTGGTATTCTTTGTTTCTGTTGATCAAAGCATAAACCATGTAAAGTGTGGGAAGTGTACTAATCTTGAATATATAACTCAAAGACTTGCTTCATAGATACATATGTATTAGTCCATTTTCATAATGCTATGAAAAAATACCCAAGATTGGGTAATTGATAAAGAAGTTTAATGGACTTATAGTTCCACACGGCTGGGGAGGCCTCACTATCATGGCAGAAGCCAAAGGAAGAGCAAAGGTACATCTTACATGGCCGCAAGCAAGAGAGTGTGTGCTGGGGAACTGCCCTTTATAAAACTGTCAGGTGTCATGAGATTCATTCACTATCAGGAAAACAGCACAAGAAAAACCCATCCCTATGATTCAATTACCTCCCACTGGGTCCCTCCCATGACACATGGGGATTATGGGAGCTACAATTCAAGATGAGATTTGGGACTGGGCATGGTGGCTCATGGCTGTAATCCCAGAACTTCGGGAGGCCAATGCAGGCAGATCACTTGAGGTCAGGAGCTCAAGACCAGCCTGGCCAACATGGTAAAACCCAATCTTGACTAAAAATATAGAAATTAGCCAGGCGTGGTGGCCTGTACCTGTAGTCCCAGCTACTCAGGAGGCTGAGGCAAGATAATTGCTTGAACCCAGGAGGCAGAAGTGCAGTGAACCGAGATCATGCCACTGCACTCCAGCCTGGGCAACAGAGTGATATAGTAGGACTCCATCTTAAAACAAAGTTGAGATGTGGGTGAGGACACAGCCAAACCGTATCTATATCTATGTGTATATCTATATCTGCTTATTTTCACAGATACAGATACATACATACATGTGTGTCACAGATCAAGATACATATTCTGAGCATTCTAGAAAGTCACCTTCAGTCTCTTCCCGGTAATTAATGACAATTTATTTTTCCATTCTCCTGTTTCTACTTTTTGCCATATGATTACAGCAAGTATTATTCATTTTACACATCCTTTCATAGACATTCGATTCCATTTCTCTTTAAATCTCCCCACCCCTCTTTTTTTTTTACAGATGCCTGTCTGGGTAGCATGGGTGTTTTTTGAAAGCTCCCTCCTGGTGATTCTAGAATTCCAAGATTCAGCATTGAGACCCACTGCCTTAGGACGACACTGATTGTAAACTCAGGCACAAAGCTGAATCCCAACAAATCTCCTATATCTCGCCCAGTGGTTCTAAAGTGTGCTCTGTGGGCCATCAGCATTGGCGTCACCTGGAAACAGGCCCGAAATGAAAATTCCTTGGGCCCACCCAGCTCTGTTGACTCAGAAACTCGAGGCAAGGGCCAGCTGTCTGCTTTAGCAAGCCCTCCATAGGATCCTGATGCACACTCAAATTTGAGAATCATTATTTCTGATACAGTCTACCCTCTGCTTTCATGGGTGATCAGTATGGAGAAGTCACATTTGGTAGATTTTTGTATATTTTTTTTTGAGTAAAAAAAAAAATCCCTCTTAGTGTCCCAAGCATTTGCACAGAGACACAGAGAATGGCTAACTAGTTTGAAGAGATTATGACATTTTTGCAAGATAACTTTCAGCTCAATTTTCTTATCCAGTCTACAGAATGTCCATTCTTTTAGGCTCTGCTGATGGGGGAAGAGAGGTGTCAGGATAAAAGATTCACTCCCTGTCCCCAAAGAAAGGGCACACACATAGAAATGTCCCCCACTTTGCTGCAGTAGCCTCCTGGCGTAGGCTGTTAGCACGAGTGTGTTTCCTTGCTGAGTTCTGGCTGGAGTGCTTGATGAGGAAGTAAACAGAGTTTACACACAAAGAGAAAACATGCCAGGTACTCAGCGTCTCAGCATGCCAGACTCTGGTACAAAAGAAACAGATACAGAGAAAGTCACAAGCTTTGTTCTTAAGGAAGGTAAGTAACAAAATTTAAACACTTGGAATAGGCATAACTTCTGGGATATGTCTGAGTCAGTTCAGGCTGCCATAATTGAATACGATAGACTGGGCGGCTTATAAACAGCAGAAATCTGTTTCTCATAATTCTAGAGGCCGGGAAGTACAAGATCAACGCACTGGTAAATCCGGTGTTTAACGGGGGCCTGCTTCCTGTTCATAGACAGCCGTCTTCTGGCTGTGTCCTCACGTGGTGGAAGGAGCAAGAGATTTCTCTGGGGCTTCTTTTTTATTTTCTTTTTTTTTTTCTGGGGTCTTTTTTTTTTTTTTTTTTTTTTTTTTTACTTGAGACGGAGTTTTGCTCTTGTTACCCAGGCTGGAGTGCAATGGCGCGATCTCGGCTCACCGCAACCTCTGCCTCCTGGGTTCAGGCAATTCTCCTGCCTCAGCCTCCTGAGTAGCTGGGATTACAGGCACGCGCCACCATGCCCAGCTAATTTTTGTATTTTTAGTGGAGATGGGGTTTCACCATGTTGACCAGGATGGTCTCGATCTCTTGACCTCGTGATCCACCCGCCTCGGCCTCCCAAAGTGCTGGGATTACAGGCTTGAGCCACCGCGCCCGGCGGGTCTCTTTTATAAGAACACTAAAGCCATTCATGAAGGTGCCATCCTTATGACCCAATCACCTCCCAAAGACCCCATCTTCTAATATCACCAGATTGGGGTTCAAGATTCCAACATATGAATTTTGGGGTATGCAAACATTTAGTCCATAACAGGAGATAATTAATTATCAACAACTTCATTTTTGTTTTAGATGAAGTCTCACTCTGTGGCCCAGGCTGGAGTGCAGAGGTGTGACTGCAGCATCCTCTGCAACCTCTGCCTCCTGGGTTCAAGTGATTCTCCTGCCTCAGCCTCCGGAGTAGCTGGGACTGCAGGCACGTCCCACCAAGCACAGCTAATTGTTTTGTATTTTTAGTAGAGACGGGGTTTCACCGTGTTAGCCAGGATGGTCTCAATCTCCTGACCTCATGATCCGCCCACCTCACCTCCCAAAGTGTGGGATTATAGGCGTGAGCCACCGTGCCTAGCCCAACAACTTCAAGTTTACCTTCCAAGGCCTTGGATGAAATTCATAGTGGGGTGTGCCACTCATAGGAATGAAAACCACTTGTTTCAGTTCAGAAGTTAATAAGTCCTGTCCAGCACAAGTTTAAAAACAAAAAAGCCTTCCAACTTCATTCAAAGGTAAAACTACTTTTTCGGAAGCTCTGGGCTGGACGTCTGCTGTGAGGAAGAACGGGAAGCTTTGTTAACTGCTCCCCGACTTGAGCTTCTAGCTCTCATCCCAAGTTACTTAGAGAAGTTTCTGTCCTCTCCAGGGTTGGGAGTGAGCAATGACTGGGAGGGAGGTGGAGTAGGACTTTATTTGAGTAATACTGTCATGAGATGCACTGGGAAGGAATTAAATGCTGACACTTCTTCTTTCCTCGTTTTGGAAATTCACCCTCTAGTGGCTAGGATCCTCCCGGGACATGGGAGGAAGCATCTCTGCTTCTACTGATTGCTTAGAACCCACCTGCAACTCCCTGAAAGGCAGGAATCAACCTCCTGCTTGGTTTTGCTTTTGTTCCGTACCTCACCCCTCCAAGGAAGTGGTTGTAACTAGGATGTAAGGAAATCTCACATCATCCCTCATAAATGCGAGGTCCCGCTCTGCTCCATGGGTCCCACACATACTTTGTGCTCACAAACTCAGGAGAGGAGGCCAACGTCATGTAGCCGTTCGGGAAGCTACCAGCTATGATCTGGCACCCTTTGGAGTTCTCAGGTGTGTCATGTGCCAATGTACCATGTTCTCCAATTTACAAAAAAACAGATAAAATCTGCTTGAGGGGCCCTTTGAAGACTTTTCCTCAGCTCGAAATGAGGCATGCATCCCCTGCTACACCCCCTTTACGGGGATAGGACTCTGAGCTGACTGACAGTTCTCTCCAACAACCTTCTTCTAATTGCCAACGCCTGACGTGGGTGAGCTTGAAAGTTACATATGACGTTAAACAGAAAATTACCATATGACCTCACAATTCCACTCCTAGGTATACACCCAAAAGAATGGAAAAGAGAGACTCAAATAAGTTCACCTATGGTTGCAGCACTGTTCACAACAGCCAAACAGTGGAAACACCCCAAGTGCCCACCAACAGATGCATGGAGAATCAAAATATGGTCCATCCATATGATGGAATATTACTCAGCCATAAAAAGGAATGAAGTACTGATTCATGTTACAATGTGGATGAACCCTGAAAGCCTTATACTAGGAGAAAGAAGGTCATCACAAAAGGGCACATATTGTATGATTCTATTTATTTGCAATGTCCACGATAGGCAAAT
Organism: Cebus imitator; assembly: GCF_001604975.1. NCBI lineage: Eukaryota > Metazoa > Chordata > Mammalia > Primates > Cebidae > Cebus > Cebus imitator. The sequence goes on along the minus strand of NW_016107625.1, from coordinate 602,120 downwards.
TTCATGGAGAGAAAGCAGTTTAGTGGTTGCCAGAGCTGGAAGAGAGGGGAATGGGGAGTGACCATTTAAAGGGCAAAGGATTTCTGTTTATGAAAATGTTTTGGAACTAGAGGTGGTGGTTGTATAACGTTGTGAGGGTACCTATTGTCTGCTTTACAAAGATTAATGCTATGTGAATTTCCCCTTAATAAGTTACTACTTTTTTTTTTTTTTTGAGATGGAGTCTTGCTCTGTTGCCCAGGTTGGGGTGCAGTGGTGTGATTTCCACTGACTGAAACCTCCTCCTCTTGGGTTCAAGTGACTCTCCTGCCTCAGCCTCCAAATAGTTGGGACTACAAGCATGCATCACCACACCTGGCTAATTTTTGTATTTTTAGTAGAGGCAGGGTTTCACCATATTGGTGAGGCTGGTCTCGAACTCCTGACCTCAGGTGATCCACTCACCTTGGCCTCCCAAAGTGCTAGGATTACAGACATCAGCCACCACGCCTGGCCAAATTATCACTTTTTTAAAGTTATGTATGCTTGCCCAACAAGCCCTCTGGCTCCCTTCTGACCTCTCTACCTGCATCTTTCTGTCTCATCCACCTGGCTCTGTCCCAGGTGCTCATCCCATTTTTCATCTGCATTCTTCCTTGGAGAGGTAGTCCATGGTGTCACCTCTTACTTCTACACTTCTACAGGTGATTCCCTGGGGGATATCCTGTCCTGCTTCCTCTCTTGAAACCCAAGACCCATTTTAAATGGGCTTCTGGAATGCTATGCTTTAATCTGAACCCTTTGCACCAAATTCACTCCCATGTTTTTGCTCCCCAAACTTATTCTTCTCCACATTTGATATAAGCTGGATTAAGTCTACCAATCATGAAGCTGCCAAGGAGGGGTCTGATGTCAGAATATTATTCATACTTGCCTCAACCTGCCCAGCGCTCACTTTCCTCGGTCTGCCTGGAGTGAGCTTTGTGCTGTAACACTTCACACACAGGTAGAAAAGATGACCTGAATTCTTTTTGGTGATGTGTATGGAGTCCAGAGAGTTACAGTAGGAAACCCTCATCATACCCTTATAATGAGCCTGTGCCTTTCCAGTGTACCAGACTGATGGCCAAGGACCAAGTAAATCACTTAATGGTTTGGGTGACATTATACGAGTATGCAGGTGTATCAAGAAGGATATGTGCATTAACTACACGTTAATTACCTTAAGTATTGTACTTAAGGTGCTGTGTTTATACTTTACCTGTTTGTTACAGGTAAAGTTTACAATACTGCCACTGCAGGAGAGAGAAGAGTATCTAAAGCCATTGCTGAGTCACGCAAGACATGCGTGGTTTCTAGATCTCAGATGCCATCAGTGTTCACGCTAAGAATGTAAGAACTGGAAACCCAGGTCTACTTGCAGCGAGGGTCTCTTCTAGTGAGCTGGTCCCCTAGGCCGTACACGGCCAGCCTTAAAGGTTAAAACCCCCCAGGCTCCACCAACATCAGATGCATATAGTAATTTTCTTTCCTAAGGCAGAGTCTCACTCTGTCACCCAGGATGGAGTGTAGTGGCAATATCTCAGCTCACTGCAACCTCTGCCTCCCAGGTTCAAGCGATTCTCCTGCCTCAGCTGGGATTATAGGCTCATGTCACCATAACTGGCTAATTTTTTATATTTTTAGTACAGGTGGAGTTTCCCCGTATTAGCTAGGGTGGTTTTGATCTCCTAATGTCATGATCTTCCCGCCTCGACCTCCCAAAGTGCTGGGATTACAGACATGAACCACTGCACCTGGCTGCATATAATAATTACTATGATTACTAAACATTGCAGGTAAACTGGTATGTCCTTTCCGGAAACTACTCATGAACCCAGGGTTAAAACATGTCATTTATCTTTAGTGAATGCACTCCATAGTCTCAGCCAAGGTCACTACCATGTGCCAGGCAACTCTGGAGGTAAGCACGCCATCAATCCAGACCAGCTGAAATGAACCAGACTAAACCACACGGCAAACGTGTTCGGCGGCCACAGCCATTTTCTTCAGGTCAGTCTGCAAGGCTTGCAAACTCACAATTAGAGAAACTGCCACAAGTACAAATATCCACATGACCCTGAGAGGCTCAGAAAAGTCCTCCTTAGCTGCCCTGGAGTGAGACATAGGTAACGTGGCCAAGGGACATCTGAACATAGCCATTTTATTTTTCCATGTCTGTGATGGAAACTTCTTTTCTTTTCCTTTTTCTTTTTTTTTTTTTTGAAACAGAGGCTCCATCACCCAGGCTGCAGTGCAGTGTGGCGTATTCTCAGCCCCCCACAACCTCTGCCTCCCAGGTTCAAGCAGTTCTCCTGTCTCAGACTCCCGAGTAGCTGGGATTACAGGCACACACCACAATGCCCAGCTAATTTTTTGTATTTTTAGCAGAGACAGGTCTTTACTGTGTTAGCCAGGATGGTCTCAATCCCCTGACCTTGTGATCCACCTGCCTCAGCCTCCCAAAGTGCTGGGATTACAGGTGTGAGCCACCATGCCCAGCCAATGGTGCCTTCTTGAGCACAAGAACACTGCTCCCATGAGATACAGAATTTGTGGGTTGTAAGCATTTGGGTGATACTGGTGTCTGGTGTGCATTACCCTTTGTGTTACCATATAAAGGATCTCCTGGATCCTTTCCAGGATTCACAGGCAGTTCCTCTGTGTTTCTCACGTCTGTCCTTGGAAATATTCAACTCATAACTTTTGCTGTTGTAACCATGGGAAGGTGTGAACTAGGTGTGGAATGAATAATGAGGGAGGATGTGTACCCTTAATCAACTGCTAACTATGCCTTGGGCTTAGTTTGAGTTGTTCTTTTGCCAGCATCTATGGTAGCAGCAGGAACCCTGGCATTACTGTTCCCTAATCTTCAGAAGTTGGTCAGCTGTCTGTCTCAATCAAGGCAAGGAAGCTACAGCCATTGGGGATTCAGAACACCGAACCACCTGCATTTTCAGTAAATGCTTTACTGCATCTTACAGTTCCCAAAGGCTGGACCGTGACCATGACAGCAAGGTCCTGGGGGTAACAGAGCAACAGGGTAGAAATAGCTTGAACCTCTAAATAACTGCTTAAAACACATCTGCCTTCAGACCTCAAATGTTCCCCTTGGGCTGTAACGTGAGAGAGAAACTTCTGTCTTCTTTCAGCCAATCAATTATTTACTGGATCTCTTTGTTGGCTGTTTAGCTTTGCCCTACCCAATATAGAAATGGGCACCTTGGTACCAGGGTGATTTTGTAAAGTTTGTGTGTGTGTGTGTGTGTGTGCACGCGCACATGTAAACATGTGAACAGCAGGGGCCAGGGAAACAGAGACTGCAGGGTGGGAGCTGGAGATTGTTCTTATGGCAGGTCAGAATATTTGCGTAACTCAGTAGACATTTGTAATAACTTAGAAGGCAGGGTGCATGCCTATGTGCTCTCCAGGTAGCAGTTGGGAAGAGCCAGAATTTTAATATGCATTGGCTCTTAGGGACAGTGGGTGCTTATTTATTTATTTATTTATTTCCTTTTTTTTGGAGATGGAGTCTCACTCTGTCCCCAGGCTGATGTGCAGAGGCACAATCTCAGCTAACTGCAACTTCCGCCTCCCAGGTTCAAGCCATTCTCCTGCCTCAGTCTCCTCAGTAGCTGGGACTGCAGGCGCCCGCCGCCATGCCCAGCTAATCTCTCTTTTCTTTTTTTTTTTTTTTTTTTTTTTTTATTTTAGTAGAGATGGGGTTTCACCGTGTTGCCCAGCCCTGTTTCAAACTCCTGAACTCAGGCAATCCACCTGCCTCAGGCTTCCAAAATGCTGGGATTACAGGCGTGAGCCACTGTGCTTGGCCCAGTGGATGCTTTTAACAGACACTGTCAGTACCCGACCCTTATCCCCATGCCTGAGCCACTTCAGTGTACACAGCCCTCTTGTAGTACCATCTCCCTTCTTGGCGCTGGTCTGTGCTGCAGGTAGGCGCCACTGGTCTGAGAAAAAGCAGATCTGCCCCAGGACCAAGACTAGGGGGTTGTTTGCTATTGAATAAAGTTGATGAGAAGGACAGTTTGGGAGGTAAGAGCACAGGCTTTGGCTCTGACTGCCTGGGTTTGAATCTCTCCTTTCATTCAAATTATTCCCACTCTCTGAGTGAGTTCTTTCCTCTGTAAAATGGAGGTGAAACTAATTGCATGTATCTCAAAGAAGTGTTGTAAGAATTTAATGGAATAATCCATGGCAGATGCTCAGCACAGTGCCTAGTTCAGAGCTAGCCCTTAAGAAGGATGGGCCATGATTGACAGAAGAATGCAGGTATCCTCTGCCATCTGGCGACAAGGTCAGTTTTTTATTGAAATGTGTAAGTGCCACATTTGTCCTACAGATAGGATTGCAGGCATGGTGGTGTTCATTGTAGTGTTTTGGAAATTGCTACATGTACATCTCATGGATTCCTGTTTAGTGTGAAGGGTAAGGAAAGTCCTCCTGGCCTCCCAGGAAGGCTTTTAACTCTAGAAGCTGCTTTTACTTTAGGTACCACTGCCACCTCCTGGTCACATTCTATACTTGCAGGTAAAGGTGAGCCTCTTAAAGTCAACTGAAAACATTGAAAGTAGCCTGAGGGTAGGTGATGGGGAGGAAGGCAGCAAATCACACTGCCATGTGTGTACCTATGCAACAATCCTGCATGTTCTTCACATGTACCCCAAAACCTAAAATGCAGTAAAATAAATGGGGGAAAAAACTAGCCTGAGGAGCTTTTTCCATTATCTTTAAGTACCCGTAAATTTTAATTCATTAAAGAGGGATTGTAGCCACCTGAGGCTGAAGCCAGCATTTTCCCTGAGGCTTTCATTAATTTTGATTTGATCTTTAACCCTTTCCATTATCAGTGAAGGTGCTTCTGCAGCCTTCATGCTTATCTTGGGAAGTTCTTCCTAACTTTCTCCTTTACAGCACCTGGAACCTCGTGTTCCTCCACTAATGAGTTCTGAAATCATTCTCGTTTTTTACTAAACATCTTATCACCTAGCAGTCTCTCTCATGTCCAGAATACACAATTATAGGAATCCAACAGTGAGTGGAAAAATTAACAGCATCCTAAGACAGTACAGGTTCTCACTAGGTGGTCTATTTAAAAGTTAAGGAAATGCAGGTGTGAAAACATTGCCCGACCTCAGAGCCGCTATGTTCCCAAACTCCCAGTGCTAACAGAAAACTTAACGTACTTCCCCAATTCCAGCTGAAACCATCCTAAGAACCCCTCTTTTTCATTTGTTTTTGTTTTTAATATTCATAAAACTTGACACATAGTAGGCACTCAAGCATTTGCTGGCTGAATGCAGGAATTTAGAAGGAACGAACTCTAAGCACATCTTATCAACCTCTCACCAAACACTTTGCATATGACATATTGCTTAATTCTCACGGCAACTTTGTAAGTCAGAAGTCTGATCTAAAATAAGCAAACTGTCAACAATTCCACAGAAAACATGTCAGGCCCCTAATTTGAGTTCTCTCCCCAATCCCAAAGGTTAAACCCTTGTGAGAAAAGACATTGACTCTCTAGCAGAGGCAGACAAATTAAAGCCTGGGATTGAAATCTGACCTGCCACTTGCTTTTATACACCCTGAAGGGATTTTACCTTTTTTGTTGTTTGAGGTAGTCTTATTCTGTCCCCCAGGTTGGAGAGCAGTGGTGTGATCCCGGCTCACTGCAGTTTCTGCCTCCCAGGTTTGAGTGATTCTCTTGCCTCAGCCTCCCAAGTAGCTGGGATTACAGGTGCCTGCTATCACGCCCAGCTAATTTTTGTATCTTTAGTAGAGACAGGGTTTCACCACATTGGTCAGGCTGGTCTCTAACGCCTGACCTCAGGTGATCCATCTGCCTCAGCCTCCCAAAGTGCTGGGATTACAGGCACGAGCCACTGCACCTGGCCCAATATTATGTGTTTTAATGGTTGACAGACATCAAAGAAAAATATTTGTGACGTGAAAATTATATAACATGAAAATTTCAATGTTCATAAATACGATTTTACTGGAACGCAGCCACACTAATTCATTTACATGTTGTCTATGGCTGCTTTCAGGTGACAGTGGCAGAATTGGGTGGCAGTATGACCCACAAAGGCTAAAACATTCATTATCTGACCCTTTACTAAAAAGCTCTGCAAAAAAAAAAAAAAAAAAAAAAAAAACTAGAATGAACCCAGGTGGTCACATAAACACCTGCTCTGTGCTTTCTAACGAGTTTAGTTTCAAAAGATATCGAGATTTGAAAATGCCTTTCCAAAGAGTATGACAGTGAGAGAAATCTAGCATGGCTGGCTCCATCTTGCCCCTAGCCTCACAGGCTACCTGTCATCACTCGTTCCAGGCTGTAGGCCAAGCTAACCATGAGAAGAATTTATAGTTTAAAGCAAGGATGATAATAGCCCTTCCCCAAACTAAACCACCTTTGTGAAACTAATGAAACGCCACAAGATTAGGATTATGAGAGGGGCCTGAGTTCTGCTAAGATATAGGTGTAGTTAAATGATAACCAACTGTTAGGTCCAGGGTCAGGTTCCAGCCCATGCTGAGGTCTGAAGGGAGTGGGTGGATAAATGGTAGATAGCTGAAATAACATTTGGAGGGCCGTAGGAAGGTGAAATGTAGCTTTATTCAGCAGCTCTCCCACCAGCAGCTCTCTTACACTGCCTGTTCTGTCTCAGCTGCTTGCTCCGGCAGCTCTCATGCACAGCTGCATGGCTGGCTCTCTCTTCAGGGTTAGCAGCTTAATTCTTTCTCTCTCTGGTCACAAACAAGCTGAGCTGTATCCTGGCTCTTCTCTGTTCATCTACAAAGACAGCTTTGGCTCTCTTTCTCAGGGTGCAAGCATCTGTACAGCGTCAGCAGGGCAATTATACCTTTTACAGACAATAGTGGCATAGAGCTAAGTGATGGCCTTCTGTTGTGGCTACATAGTTGTGTTTACATTGTAACAACTGGAGTTATGCACCTGTGCTGCAAACTCACTGAGTCATGCAGGATGTAAGCGTCCTACCTGGGCCTATCCTTGACCAAAGCACATCCATTACCTTACACCAGCCATTGTTCTGCAGTCCGCAAGATCTATAACTTCTCCTATCACTTCCATAAGTAACATCGCTATCGTAGAACCTAAGATTGGCCTTTGAGATATTTTTCAGACTTTTGCATTTCTGGCAACCGACTAACTCTACCTGGATACATGTGACTTGGGGTCCTGTGGCCCCCACCCAGAGGTGAACTCAGTGCACACAGACCATTTTCCACACCCCTATGATTTCATCCCCAACCAATCAGCATTCCCCACCCACCTTGGCCTCCCAGAGTGTTGGGATTACACACAGGTGTGAGCCATGGCACCCGGCCCCTTACTACCTTTAGAGAGATGATAGGCTCCAGATGTAATAAGCTCACACTTTTCCCCAAACCACATTCTCGGTATAAAGAGAAATTATGTTGTTCTCAAAACAGTACAGAAGACAGGTGACTATGGTCTCCTGTTCAAATGTATATAGCTTTATCACAAGTTAAAATGTCTTCGCCTCACTGATAATTCCCTTTAGTTCTGTGGTTAAGAATTCTGAACTTGGTAAGACTGCTTAGAAGTGAGTCATCACTTCAACTATTTGTCCTTCCGTTTCTTAGTAAAAAAAGGAGGAATAACACAACTTAGCATACAGCTGTTATAAATTGTAGCTGCTTCATTACCACGTTTTATCAAATCTCACATGCTATCAATTGGAATTTGAATTTCTAAGTATAACTATTAAGTAAAAGCACTGCCATTTAGACCACAACCCAACACCCTCTAATCACTGAGAATTTTTATTTTATGCCCATTGAATACTCCTTTGGGCTTATTTAAATATAGATTTTTGTGATACTTCACTCTTGTGCATGCACAAAAAAAAAAAAAAAAAAAAAAAAAAAAAAAAAAAAAAAAAAAAAAAAAAAAAAAAAAAAAAAAAAAAAGGAAAGTACAAACAAAATAAATTGGCTAAGGTATATTCCTAAGACATCTTTATGTTTAAAGTCTAGCTCTCCTGAGTTCTTTTTCCACACTTTTATGCGCATGATCATCGTCCGTGGCCATGTGTATTGGTGTAGTATTTCTTTTCTTTCTTTGAGACAGGATCTTGCTCTGTTGTCCAGGGTGGAGTGCAGTGGCATGATCATAGCTCATGGCACACTTAACCTCCTGGGCTCAAGTGGTCCTCCTGCCTCAGCCTCCAAGTAGCTGGGACTACAGGTATGTGCCACCATGCCCAGCTAATTCTTTGCTTTTGTAGAGATAGGGGTCCCACTATATTGCCCAGGCTAATTTCAAACTCCTAGCCTCAAGCAATCCTCCACTTCAGCTTGCCAAAGTTGTTAGGATTACAGACATGAGCCACTGTGCCTTGCCGGCACAGAATTTCTTAAGGGGGTACTCCACTACTGAATCTGGAATTGCCTTCCATGTCAGCCACACCCATTCTGTAAATTTTGTGACTGGCACTTTCCTATTGGTCTAAGCTCATAGTTAAATATGCAGGCAGCTTCCGTCAAATTCATGCTTGCCATCCTAAAAACGATTCAAATGATGAGCATATTACTTACCACGGCTTCTCATTCTTTGAAATGTTTAAAAACTATTCTAAGACTTGTTCATTCCTCTTCTCTTCCATTACATGGGTCAGTATGTAAACAACACATGCATGGCCAGCAAGGCAGAAAACTCTATTATGGTGACCCCAACAGAAACAGCCACAGCCAAGTTTCCCCTTGCTTAGGCCAGGCCAGGTGCATCACGTCTGTGCTCATGCAGCAGGGATTGTGAGATACATTCTGATTGCAGAGATGATAAGACATTCGGAAGTGAGACCCTTAGAGATGACAGCATGTGATGCTCTTTTATTGCTTCTCATAGCATTGTCCCTTTTATGATTCTACTTGAACTCAAACTGTCAGAAAGGGTATAGCAATGAGCAATATGACTGTGGTGCCCAGGATTCCAAAATGAAACCTTCAGTGTTTCCATGCCAACCGGCATCCATCCCAAGAGTTGTCTGTGAATAAGCTGGGTCCACCTGTGGTGTGTCAGCCACTGGCAAACTTCGGAGGCTGCAGGGCACAGAAAAAAACCCAGCCTTGGCTGTACTCCTCTCAAAGCCTAGCATTCTTAGATGTGGAGGTGGCAGACGAGTCCGACAAACATAGGGCAACAAAGGATGCATCCTGTGGCCTGCGGAATGTCAGGGAAAGCTCATGTCCTTCCTTTGAATTTGGAGGGTCAGGTGAGGATGGGCAGACATTTGCAAAAGTAAAGTCTCTTTAAGGGGCCTGTTCAGAAACATCTGCGCAGGAACTAGTCACCTGCCTCCAGGTGAGACTTAAAAACAAACAAACAAAACATACATTTGTTTGTTTGTATTTACCTGTATTATCTATTTAATTTTGTTTTATGGCACCACCTATTAACATTCCTTTAATGCATTTTCAATGTAGTTGATGTATGCTGATCAATTATTTCTCATTTTTTGTCCTTTTTTTTTGAGATGGAGTCTCACTCTCTCGCCCAGGCTGGAGTGCAGTGGTGCGAGCTTGGCTCACTGCAGCCTCCACATCCTGGGTCTCATGAGTAGCTAGGACTACAAGCACGTGCCACCATGCCCAGCTAATTTTTGTATTTTTGGTAGAAACAAGGTTTCACCATGTTGGCCAGGCTGGTTGCAAACTCCTGACCTCAAGTGATCCACCCACCTCAACCTCCCAAAATGCTGAGATTATAGGCATGAACCACTGTGCCTGGCACTAATTTCAATGTGATGTTACTCCCAAGAACTCTTGGAAGTAGGGTAGACATGAAGCAATCAGATGTCCCCATGGACCAGTGATTCTCAACCCTGGCTGTGCATTAGAAGCTGCTGGGGAGTTCTTAAAATACACCCATGTTCACACTCATGTCTGAGACCAATTTAGATTAAATAAACTAGAATATCTGGGGGTGAGGCCCAAGCACTGGTTTATTTATTTGCTTATTTATTTTTGAGACAGAGTCCTGCTCTGTTGCCTAAACTGGAGCACAGTGGCACGATCTTGGCTCCCCGCAGCCTCTGCCTCTTGTGTTCAAGCAATTCTCCTGCCTCAGCCTCCCAAGTAGCTGGGATTACTGGTGTGCACCACCACACCTGGCTGACTTTTGTCTTTTTAGTAGAGATACGTTTTCACCATGTTGACCAGGCTGGTATCGAACTCCTGGCTTCAAGGGATCTGCCTGCCTTGGCCTCCCTAAGTGCTGGGATTACAGGTGTGAGCCACCATGCCCAGCCAGCACTGGTATTTTTTAAATTACTAAAGTTGACCCTAATGTAAGCACAGGTTAGAGCCACTGCACAGGGTGGTGATGCTCAAGGCTTGCTGCATGTGGGTCACCTGGGACGCTCTTAGAGCATATTAATACCTAGGCGCCAACCTATATCAATTGAATCCAAATTTTAAAGCTTCTGGGTGATTCTAATGTGGAGTCAGAATTGAGATGTACTGCCTTAGACCAAAGAAGAATAAATTCTTACTTTGCATCTCATCTCAAATTATGTAACCATGTCATTCAAACAAACCTGTTATTGGTCCTTATGTTATTAAGTCCAAACTTAATTATTGTGCATCAGCCCACACAATAAAAACTTCTTCTACTGGTCAAATGAATTCCTTGATCTTACCCTGAAATTAAAGTCTGGGCATACAGAGATATTATCCGCTTTCCCATTTTCTTCTTCATTTGTTTAGCCCCAGTTGGAGGGGCCTCATTCAAGAATCTAAGTGGAGTCAAAGTTCTGCTTCACCAAGGCCCACAAAATGGTGAGTTGATAGGCTGGGCAAACACACAAAAGCCCCCAACAAATATTCAAAACACCCCAGAACCACATATGGCTGTGTTTGTAGTTTATCAGTCATGTATCAATTCCTCAGTTTTCAAACATAAGTGGCAGGCCCAGACCTATTCATTTCTTACACTCTAGACAAATGATTCTCAAAGGAGGTGCCTGGGCCATCAGCAGCAGCATCTCCAGGGAGCTAATTAGAAAATTCTAGGGCTTTGTTCAAGATCTACTGAATCAGAAATTCTGGGATGGGACCCAGAATCAATAGATCTGATTCAGTAGATCAGAAATGGGGCCCAGGTTTGTAACAAGCCTTCCAGTTGATGCAGAACTCACTCAAATTTGAGAGCCAGTGATCACCAAAGGCTCTTTAATGTAACCAGCTGAGGACCCCTGCAGAGACTGAATGTTCTGTACATGAGCAGGCAGAGAGAAACCAAAGAGATTTGTGATTTTACTTATCTTGGGTAGCAATAGACTCATTCCAGTTGTTCAGAGTCCACCCCTTTGAACTTAGAACAAAGATAACTCTCCATCCAGAGTTTGGATAAGTCTCCCATCGAGGTTAACTGACATTGAGATCACCATGTCTTCGCAACATGAAAAATGTGCACCATGCAAACAATCTTCTTTCTCCCGGAAAAAGTATGTGAATGCTTGGGCAACATTCGGAAATTGCCAGTGTGGCGTCTCCAGGTACTTCCTGAGTCACCATTCTTTCCTTTGGTGTCATCTTGTACATTTAAAACCTTTTGCATTTTTCTTTTCAACTTCCCATTTGTTCTCTATGTCTCTAGCAGCTCAATTCTGAATTTCGTGTGGGTTCTGTGTAGGGAGGAATATAGTCGCCACCCTCCCATGGCCCAGGAATCCCATAATTAAAATGAGCAATACTCCAAAGTAGTCTCACGGCCTTTTGTGTGTCTCACAATGACAGTCTCTGCCACAAATATAAAACAGGGGAAATGAGCCTGGGTAATGGACACAGGCCCCCATCCCTTCCCACAGATTCGTATCACAGAGCAAACAGCCTACATAACTGCCTTCCACTGGGTAGAGGGTTAATGCCTTTTAACTTGGTAGTTTTGTGGTTAGAGGCTCCCAAAAAATAACTTCTATTGTGAGTATTGCACCCTCCTCTACCATTGCAGGAGACTTGCGTTTTCACATATGGCCTGAGTTCCTTCCTTCCCAGCACACCTGCCTGCCAAATCTCATCCCTACCTCTGCCTGAGGACTCCAGATGTTAGTAGTGATGGATGATGGAAACAGGACCAAGTCTGAATTCATAGCTGGTCACAGCAGCACTGCCCCTGGTTCCTGGAGGCAGCCTGGAGAGCAAGCTTTGTTCCTCATTAGTGCGTGAGCTGATGGCCACAAGTTGACATGAAGGACTCCTTTTGTTTTATTCAACATAAAGCCCTTTTCCCCAAAATCTTACTCTGGTTTCTTTATTTTCTTACTCCCTCCACTATCCCCAGCTCTTTTTTTCCCTAGAGCTTTATTGGGGTACAATTTACTTAATAAAATTTACCCATTTCAAATGTATGATTCTCAGTACATTTAAAATTGTGCAACCATCACCACAGCTTAATTTTATCACATTTTTATCACCCTATCTGCAGTCACATCTGGGTCCTTTTTGGCAACTGGGATGCCTGGGCCATCTGCTGTCACCCTCTCCTGGGAGAGCTGATCTCAAAGAGCCCAGAGAAAGTTTATTCAAAAAAAGTTCTTTGTTGCTCCCACCCAAACGCTGCTATTCCCCTAGACTTGGGCTCCTACCATAGCTCTGGCTTTGATCCCTGAGAGCCCCTGTCCCAGACAGTACAGTGCGGGGAGATGGTGTAAGCCCATTTCAACTTCACACACATCAGCAGGCCTGTTCAACCTTGTATGTGAAGCTGCCAACGTGTGCTTCTGTGGGAAGTGGTTAAGAGCCCAGGTTCAAATGCAAGCACTGCCATTTACAAGCTATGCATTGAGAAACTCGCCTCCTACGGCTGCAGTTTCCTACTATGTAAAATGGAAATCAATATAAATATACCATATTCACGAAGAGCCTGGAGTGCCTGTCACATTCTCAGTGACATTCGCAAATGTTATCCCCTGTTCCTAGACTTTGATCACAGTTTTAAAGGGGACTTCCCCCACTTCCAAATTCGGAACTCTCACCACTTAAGAGGTTGAGCGATGTCACCCCTGACAGGTGCCACAGAACACCCCCAGATGCGCAGAACAGGAAGATGTGGTTGGAAATCCGGGGAGAAAGGCTGGAAGAGTTACAGATCAGGAGAGATAAAAAAAAGAGACAGCTGGAAAGGAGGTACCAGGAAGAGGAGGAGCAGAAGGAAAGACCAGGAAACTGACAGTCAGGGGTCAGGGGCCCAGGGCTGGATGATGGGATGGAGCAGCTGGAGACTGAAGGGGGAGCGAGGAAGCTGAATGGAGGGCAGGAGGAAATGTGGGGAGGACGCGTTCTGATGAACCTGTGGTCTTCATATGCTCTTTAAAGTCCAAAATTCTCTATTCCTTGCAGATGAGAGCCAAATACACGTGTTCGGAAAGTATTCTCAAGGTTAGAACCAAAAGCCCCAGGCAAGGCTGGAGTTTACGGTTCATCCTGTGTTTGTCCAGCTCTTGCTGTGGCTCCGAAGTCTATGTCCTCAAGAGGTACCTGCAGCTTCTGGCATCTAGTCAGGGTGACTGGGGACAGCACTGAAAAGGGGGCTGTGGGAACAGCCTGGTGCCGCAGGGCCTCCTCAGCTCGGATTGCTTCCTTCGTTCCAAACGTGAAGAAGCAGAAGCCGTCACAGTGGCGGCCAAGGAGGCTCGCGTGCCACTGTTTGGCCAGGTCTTCCACCCTCCCCCCACGGTCAAACAAGCAGCCATTATTTTTAAAAACTCAACACACATTGGATTTTAATGAGAAAATAACTGTATACTTGCATTGAATGCCTCACAGTCACTATAAAACCAAAGCAGGATAATAACATTTAAGTGGTTAACATACACAGGAAAGCCAGATACAGAGTATAATTTCCAAACACAGTATTGCTGCTTTTTCCCCCTCCTCCCCCAAGAAAAGAAAACAAAGAAAAAAATCATTTGGGTAAAGAGCAACACAAAATCAAAATTGGCAGCTCACTGAATGCTAAAAATTCAGGAAATTGGTTCTTTAACTAAAATGGAATATATTCACCATCTCTAACAGGCTACTTTTTTTCAATACATAGTTTAATTAAATCCATTCTTTAGTTGGGGATAAAAAGGTTTAATTGTCTTCAGAGACAAGAATCAACACTGTTTTAGTGTTCCTTGTTACGCACTATATATGTATGTGTGAGTGTGTGTGTGTGTGTGTGTGTGTATGTGGACACTGATCTATATACGGCTTATATGTCATTGTCTAGGATGAGCAGCATGCATGGGTATGAAGAGGCAAGTAAATTGCATTGCGTCATCCAAGTAAAACACAACCCGGCCTCCTGCCACTGACAGACCCTGTTTCCATAATTTCTGGATGAGAAAGCCAAGGCATGTCAGTAGTTAATCGGCTCTGGAGGAAAAAGAACACCTATACACACAGCAGAATGCAATACTTCCAGAAAGGCTTTTCACATCTACAGAATCTAAACATTTTGTAAGAGGTAAGGTTAACAAGCTTGCGTGCTATTTAGGGGTGGGGCCGAGCATCAGAGGCAAAGTTTTTCATAAGCCTCCTTCTCTTGATGGATTAAACAGGAATGACTTTCCTCCAGGGGACAGTCCCATCTTCAGAAAGTTAAAAGGGTTCATTTGGAATCCCAGAGCCTAGCACAGTGGTATGTACAAAGCGGTGGCCCAAGGTTTCTTGAATGAATAAAAAACTCAAGAGCACAGAGAAAATCTGGCACTCCCAAGTAAACTATAAATTTACATTTTAATGGGATTATAATAGGATCTTCAGTGAGTAGAGCAAGAAAATAGACAGCAGTAATCCGGAAGGCAGCATAGGAGAACTAGCAAAAGTTAAGAGATGTGGGGCCACAGTGAAAACAGCTTTGTGACTGTGGGAGAGTCCCAGAAACAGTGTTTCTTTCCTTATCCACACACACAGCATGGCCCCAGATCCCCCAGCTCTGTAACTCTGATATTCCTTAAGGAATAAGTGTTCTGGTTCAATCAACTGTGGTCAAAGACCACTTCATTGCCTCTGAAGCGATTCTGTGAATAGTGTGGCCTCTTAAGCTTTTCCCTTAGCTGTACGTTCTCTTGTCAAATGTAGGTTTCATGTAGCACACGGTTTCCTTCAAAACAGACCAAAAAACTTTAAGGTAAGTCATAAGGATGGTTTCCTCTTATGAAAAATGGGGGAGTTATTATCAAGTCTATGGTCTCTAAAAGATCCATGAGTCAGTCTAAGAAAACATGCAGCACATTTTTCGTGCAACCCATTGAACTATCCTGCTCTCCAGCCATCCTAACTGCCACCGTGCCTGGCGCCTGCAAGGCTGCTGCCTCTGTTCTTATCCCTGTGTCTGCCTTGGGAACACCTCCTCGTCACTGAGTCCTCAGCCCAGGCATCTGGGACCTCTAGCTGGAAATTCTCAGGCAAAGACAATCCTCCTTCCTGGGTCCTCCCATTCCACGTCTGGACTTCTAATCTAACACGGATCTCATTTTCCTGAGAATGTTAGTCTCCATGGCAGCCTCTCTCACTATAAAATGAATTTCCTGCAACAGGGATCTTATTTATTTTGTGTCCCCAGTGGCTAGCACATTTTGTTGAGAATTCATTCAGAATATTCAGGAGAATGAACCATATAAAGATGGTGCCAACTGCCCATGTCTGTTTTGGCTGCCATCTGTAGAATGTGGCTTCAAGTTACAGGTTCCCTTGACAGTTTTAAAGGATCCTCGTTAGTAGATGGTTCCTTTTTTTACTTTGTGCCTACTTCTCATTTGTGAATAAACTTCGCCCCCAAAGTCAACACTAGACTAATGAAAGAAACAAAGGAAATGTGCATTAACATCTACATACAAATTTTGTGGAATTGCTATTTGTTAGAACAACATACTAGAGCTTATGACATAACAATATAAAAACAAAAATGATTTTTAGTGAGGTCTTACTTAATTATTGCTTTTTTAAAAACCACAGTTTTAAAACAAAGGAAAAAAAAAGAGAAGGCTGGTTATTTTTTTTTTTCTCTCTCTCTCTCATTGCCAGAATTGAACATTTTCTCATCCAGAAATTTAGGGCACCAAATTATTGAATACCCTTATCATATTGCTTTAAATGACAGAAAGATTAAAGCTGGCATCCTCTATAGTATACTAAGCATGAATACAAAGCATGAGAATAAATAGGAGACTTTCCTATGTGTCAAATTACAAAACTGCTCAAAACTCTGCAACTGTGACTCATGCAAATACCTTGTTAGGTCAATTTAATATTACAAATACTGCATCAGCTCGGTGCCTTTATATCCCTTTTCATAAAAAAGAAATTCTCACTCACTCCTGAAGCCAGCAAACAGCTTTGGAGGAATTACCTGTACACCCAAGTGCCATGGTCATGCTGGAATTTTAATCCATACACACATACACCATTACTCGTGAACATACACATTTTACACAAACACACAGTGGTGTACACACACACACATCCCGTCTTTAGGATTTGTAGCTGATTCCAAGCCTTCACTTAAATTTCTATTCTATATTTTTCTTTGTATAATCCTGAAAAACACTGGTTGCTCAGCAAAAATAGTATCTCTTATCTCCTTATTTTGTTCCCATTCTTTCTTCCTCCCTCCCTTTTTCTCTCTCTACCTTCATTACTTTTCCTTCGTGTTTCCTTTCTGATTGACCCCAAAAGAATCCAACATTCTTCTTCCTATCTCTAAGGCCCAGTTTATAATACAAAATAGTTAGAAACACCTTTTTATTTCTTGTCATCCACCTCTCCAAGGCAGAGTTTGCCTTTTTTTTTTTTTTTTTTCAATTATTGCCACTCTAAAAATACCCCTACCATCTTGAACCAAGTTGTTCAATGTAGACAGATTCTACACATGTATATATTCCCCCATCCCATCATAAAAATAGTTGTTGCCCACTAAATATAGTTTTCCTATGAAGAAACGTAACTGTGAAAATGTGTTCTCATAAACTGCAGATCAGCGAAGAGAATAAGCAGACATGATCCTAAAGCTAATACCATCCATTTGGTTTGGTTTTCTCTTCCCCTTTCTCAGCCTCCTAATGTAGCAGAGATTGTGTTTGCAACATGAAGAAACATTGTCTTAAAATGTGAATTGTACGAACTGTGATCATGAATTGTTCTCAATTAAAAATAATTAAATGTAAGAGAAGTGGAATCATAACTGCCTCTTCTGGGCAAATATGGAGAGAAACACCATTCATTTTATGGCTGCTGGAGAAAATGGAGTTAACGCAACACCCTCTGACGCTGTGAGCGACAGGTGGGAAACTGGTGTAGGGAAATGTCCTGTGCCATGTAGGTTACACCAGCCTGGGCCCTACTGCTCTCTAAGTGGTCCTGTCACCATTGTCCTTCATCACCCAGAGAGGCTGGTCTCAGTTCTGCCTGTAGCAGCTACGTGGATTTGCTTGTAACATCATTTGTCCTTTTGGATCAACTGTGGATTGGCCCAAAACCAGACACTGGGACTAAGTCACCAAAAAAAATCCTTTCTCTTTTGACTCCTGGGTGTCCAGAGTCTGATGGGTGAACTTCCTTTTCATCTTATTTTTCATCATTGTGTATTGCAGTTTCTGGTCTACATAAGGATTGCTGAGTTTGTTTGCACTTTAATAAATAGTCCATTAAAATGCTTTCAGTTGTTGATTTCTTGGTTTCTTGGTCTCCCAAGCACCAAAAACGCTTCCTGGGTTAAAGGAAGTTTACTCGTTGTCTTCTTCCTCCTGGTTGGCATAGATCCCTGCTTCCCAGCGCAACGCCAGTGCGCTCTTTCTTCGATTAACCCGTGTGGCCTCAAGGACCTGTAAAGAGAGGGGAAAAAATTATGCAGAGTTCATGGATGTTAATTATGAACACAAACCAATTTCTCTGTTTCTTTCTTCCTTTCTCTTTATCAGCTTGAGAGGAGAAAGTGATAAAGTGTCTAGTACTGCGGCAAGATAGGAGAGATGCTGGGAAAAGGGAATGGGAGGTTCTGGTTATGTATTCATCTCACAGCCAAAATTCATCTGCTCCTTGATCCCTGGTTTTCACTACAGAGAGATTTAATTTTCATGAAATGTTCTGCAAGTTTCTTTGAACTAGACGTGACTCTGTATCAAGTTTTCAGACAAAGAAGATCCCTGCACACAATAGATCAGTGCTGTCCAATTGAACTTTATGCAATGTTGAAAATGTATCTCTGCTATCCAATATGGTAGCCACTAGCCACATGTGGCTATTGAGCACTTGAAATAGGATTAGTATGGCTGAGAAGCTAAATATTTATTTCATTTTAATAAATTTTAATTTGAATAGCTCCACGTGACTAGTGATTACCATATTGGACAGCACATTGTAGATAGTCTTAGTCTCTTCATAAACAAGCAAACCAGAAAGTAATTCCAAAAAATGGGACCAGTGTGGATTCAGTCCATCAAGCTTTGCAGACCTACCTAAGCTATAATGATATTTATAGTACAAAAACCCACTTCGGCAAAATTAAATGAAAAAAGCCATTAAATGGGGGAAAAAAAGGGTTCTTGGACCAATAAAAGCAATCTCAGCATTCTGATGCAACTTCAGGCCTCCTACGCTAATCAATGAAATGAAAGGTGACAACATTAAGGACAAGTAGGCCCACCACCACTGAGGGAGAGCCTCCCTTCCTCCTGTTCACTAGAGCAGTCTGTGGACTCCTGAGAGGAGACTTCAGCCTATCTGCT
This sequence comes from Cebus imitator, assembly GCF_001604975.1. Taxonomy (NCBI): domain Eukaryota; kingdom Metazoa; phylum Chordata; class Mammalia; order Primates; family Cebidae; genus Cebus; species Cebus imitator. The sequence goes on along the minus strand of NW_016107625.1, from coordinate 583,320 downwards.
CCAGTTTCAGTTTAATCAAGAAGAGATTCCAGATGAATGGCATTTAGGTTGCCAACATATGAAAATGGTTCTATTTCATGACATTGCAGCAAATGCAAGCCCAGGCATGCTCACCAATTGCCCTGGCATTTGCTTAGGACATATAGTTTCTGATTTAAAAGAAAAGTTCAGTAGAGCCAACATTGGTTGATTACCCAAACTGCAATGAAGGCATTGCTCATTCTAAATGTAATCAGTTAGGCAAGGGACAGTGATATTGGTGATATGGATTGGCTGTGTCCCCACCAAAATCTCATCTTGAATTGTAGCTCCCATAATCCCCTCAGGTAGTAGGAGGGACTCCATGGGAGGTAATTGAATATGGGGGCGAGTTTTCCCATGCTGTTCTCGTGATAGTGAATAAGTCTCACCAGTCCTGATGGTTTTACAAAGTACAGTTCCCCTGTACGCACTGTCCTGCCTGCTGCCATGTAAGACGTGGTTTTGATTTTCCTTTGTCTTCTGCCATGATTGTGAAGCCTCCCCAGCCATGTGGAACTGTGAGTCCATTAAACCTCTTTTTCTTTCTAAATTACCCAGTCTAGTTTACCTCTTCATAGCAGTATGAAAATGGACTAATATAGTTGGCAACTCCAGAGAAGCAAGGAGGTACAGTTACAGGCAGAGGTGGGAACCCAGACATAAGCAGATTCTGGGTAGTTGGGAGATCTGGGAGTCCATCTCAATTTGCTTCTCTGCACTTTTGCCAAATGAATGGACCACCTACAGCTTCAACGTGCTTTCCTCTGGGAAGCCTCCCCTATTCCTCCTCAGGCATGTTTGCTGAATGAATGATGCATTGTTAAGCACCTAAGCCATGTCATAATGTGTTTTGTACATGGTCACTCACTCAATATCCACAGATATCTAAGAATAACAAATGAGTAGGAGGAAAGCATGCTTCCAAATCTGCTATAGTTAAACAGAGAAATTGTCTAATAGCCTAATGTGTTGTAGCATGGAACTGAAAAACAGCACTGGATTGCACGTGGAAGTCCTGGGCTCTATTTCCAGTTTTGTCCTTTGTTGTTGATCTTTTTTTTCTTTTTTTCTTTTTTTTTTTGAGATGGAGACTTGCTCTGTTGCCCAGGCTGGAGTGCAATGGCGTGATCTCCGCTCATGGCAACCTCCGCCTCCTGGGTTCAAGTGATTCTCCTGCCTCAGCCTCCCTACTACCTGGGTTTACACACATGCGCCACCACGCCTGGCTAATTTTTGTATTTTTAGTAGAGACAGGATTTCACCATGTTGGCCAGGCTAGTCTCGAACTCCTGATCTCATGATCCACTCGCCCTGACCTCCCAAAATGCTGGGATTACAGGTGTGAGTCACCACGCCCAGACTGTTGTTCATCTTTTATCTCACATTTCTTTATCTATAAAATGGATAACATACTTACCCCACTTCACAGGTTTTCTCAGAGGCACTGTGGACTCTGAAGTCCAGGCAGGTCTACTTTAAATCCTCGTGACCTTGGAAAAATCACTTACTCCTGTGCCTTAGTATCCCCATGTAAACTGGGGATCATAAAATCTACAGTATAAAGTTGGACAGGGAAATAAATGAGGCAATGTATGAAAAATATTTAGTATAGTTCCCAGTGCATAGTAAGCTCTAAAGCAGAGCCTGCTATGATGGAATAATTATTTCTGTCATCATGTGAAAGGGATTTATAAATTATGAAGTGGCATATAAATACATAAGGTATTTTATAAAGAACTCTACACTATATAAAAGGATCATCTCTTTGCCTTTCGGATTGCAGATACAAACAGAAAGGTTTACATAAAAGCTACAAGTAAATCTAAAGTTCTAAAAATTACGGTCCCCATCCTCTTGGAATGTTCTTTTTCTTGTTATTTAAACCGATTTTAATTCTCAAACAACTTGAGCAAATTAAGTTTGCTCTGCTCTTCAGGAACTCTTGTTATAAGCCATCTATCAATCCAAGTTACACATATTTATTAGTTTTTTACCAAGTATAAGGCACAGCGCTTCGTGTTGAGGATAGAATAGTCCCTTCCCTCATGGAGCTTAGTAATGAAAAGTGTAATGGGCAGAAAAATAATATTCATAATTATGGAAGCATCTAGCTTAGCTTGGGTTTGGACATCTGCTTGTCAAGAGCCCAAATAATTCACTTATACCAACAATGAGCTCTCTTCATTCCCCTAGTTTGTATGCCCACTTACCATGGTCATACAATCACTTACCATGGCCATACAATAAATTTCCAGTGAAATCTAAAGCCTCTAGTAATGGCACAGACAAGAAAATAAACATCATTACTGAAATACCCGGCAACCTTGATATAAAGCTGCCTTTGGGTTCATAAGGCTTATGACCCAGGGCTGTCTGGCAGTAAAGCTGCCCTACAACTGGTCTTCAGAAGATTCAAAATCCAAGCCCTTGGGGAAGGCATGTGAATGAGTATCTGTTCTGTAATTAATTCAGGCACACGTGTGCACATCTGTGTGTGTGTGTGTGTGTGTGTGTGTGTGTGTGAGAGAGAGAGAGAGACAGAGTGTGTGTGTGAATCTCTAGCAATTTAGAGCTCTTATTACTTGTTTATTACTGCATGTTAACTTTACTTTCTAAAGTTCATCCCTTTTATTTCTGGGCAAAAAAGCACATGTCTCTGGGGCTCTAATAATCGTCATACTCACATCCTAAGTAGTATGCTACTGTTTGAACCCTCTCACTACTAGTCTATGAAATCCATGCTGTTACTACTCCCTTTTGAGACGGAGTTTCGCTCTTGTTACCCAGGCTGGAGTGCAATGGCGCGATCTCGGCTCACCGCAACCTCCGCCTCCGAGGTTCAGGCAATTTTCCTGCCTCAGCCTCCTGAGTAGCTGGGATTACAGGCACACGCCACCATGCCCAGCTAATTTTTTTTGTATTTTTAGTAGAGACAGGGTTTCACCATGTTGACCAGGATGGTCTCGATCTCTTGACCTCGTGATCCACCTGCCTCGGCCTCCCAAAGTGCTGGGATTATAGGCATGAGCCACCGTGCCTGGCCACCCATTTTTTATATGAAGAACCTGAAGCATAGGGAGGTTAAGTAACTTGCCCAGAATTACCCAGTTAGCAGAAGGCAAAACTAAGATTTGAACTCTGCACTCTGGGTACAGAGTTGATGCTTGAGGCCACCAGACTATCTGTCTGCCCAGTGGCTGTAAGGAGTCCAGAGAAAGATGCATCAGAGAAGAGCTATCAACACTCCCCAAGGAAAAAAGATCTGTTTTAAAGTTGTGTGACTGGGTGTGGTAACTCGGGCCTATAATCCCAGCACTTTGGAGGCTGAGGCAGGCAGATTGCTTGAGGCCAGAAGTTTGAGACCAGCCTGGTCAACATGGTGAAAATACAAAATACAAAAATTAGCCAGGCATGGTGGCGGGAACCTGTAGTCCCAGATACTTAGGAGGTTGAGGCACGAGAATCGCTTGAGCGTGGGAGGCAGAGGCTGCAGTGAGCTGAGTTCACGCAACTGCACTTCAGCCTGGAAAACAGAGTGAGATTGTGTTTCAAAAAAAAAAAAAAAAAGTAAAATAAATAAAGTTTTCTTGTTTTCACAAATTCACATTCCGGTCTGGTGGAGAAGAAACAATTATCTTTCAACAACACTTTAATATGAATTTTTCTCTCTAATGCTTAGGGTGACTTAACTTTGGAGAGCAATCAGTATAGACAATTTTAATTTGGAGATATGAAACAAAAGACAGATATGTTAAATAATATCACCCTACTCATATTAATATTTATATTTCACACCCCTATCTGCTCTTAAATTGAAGACAGAGTGAGCCCAACTCTATCTTCCTGGGATATATTTGACCAGATTTTCATTGTCTTAAATTGACTCAAAGGGGAGACGGGCTTAGTACTAATTCTCAAACTGCCATCCTGCAAATGAGAATCACAATTAGACTTAAAGAAGGTACAGAATGACATTCTCAATATTCATTTCGTATCTTATGAAAGGAAATTCTCAATATTCATCTGATATCTTATGAAAGGAAATTACTGATAATCAGCAGGTCAGCTCTATATTTAAATATAATTCTTAGGTTAAATAGAGTGACCAAAAAACTTATTATGCCATAGGTTAATACAATCGATTTTAAAACTAATTTACAATATCTAGTAAATGTTAGGATGTTTCAGCCTAATAGTCAGTACTTCTCCTCCTAGATATAGAGAGAAGTTCTTCCATAGGTACATAAAGAGACATGTATAATAACATTCAGAAAAGCATTATTTCTAACAGTTAAAAATAAAAAACAAAACTGGAAATAGTCTACATTTCCATCAATAGAAGATTGAATAAATAGTGATATATTCATTCAATGGAATACTATACAGCAGTTATAAAAAATGAACCAGAGCCACACTGATCAACAAGGACACATCTAAAAACAATGCAGACAGAACAAAGTCAGGAGCAGCAGATACTGCAACATGACTTACCATTTATACAACGTCTTTAAACATGCAAAAAATCAGGTGTTGTTTATGTATATATACATTTGTATAAATATAAAACCATGCATGGAAATGATGAACAACAAGCTCAAAAATAGTTACTTCTAGGGATTAGAGGGGAGGAGGGAACTGGGAGAAGTAACAAGAGGGATTAAATTGTATTTGCAATATTAATTTCTTTTAAAAATATTAAATATGAAATGATAAGAATGGAAAAAGCTGGGTAGGTGGGTTTTATTATTTTATTATCTTATATTATTTTGAATGCCCGTTCCATGACATCAGGAACCTTGTTTTGTTGACTGCTGTATTCTTGGAACCTAGAACAATGCCTGACACATAGTAGAGCCTCAAAAATTGTTAAATGAATAAATGAATGATTCTCTCTACAATTCTATATATTTGAAATAATCTTTTTAAAATAAAAATAAAATATAGAAATAAACATGAAAAATATTGTGCTTTCTCAGCAAAAACAAGAATGGACAAAATAGAAAAAAAAATTTAAAGAGAAAAATATTACGCCTTCTCACAGCACACATATTTGTGAAATCTGTGTGAAAGGAAAGAAGACTTTTGGGGACCAGGAGCAGTGGCTCACACCTGTAACCTCAATGCTCTGGGAGGCTGAGGCAGGAGGATCACTTGAGGCCAGGAGTTTGAGACCAGCCTGGGCAACATAGCGAGACCCTGTCTCTAAAAAAAATTTTTTTTTAATTAGCTGGGCATGGTGGCACACACCTGTGGTTCCAGCTCTTTGGAAGCTGGGGTGGGAGGATTGCTTGAGCCCAGAAGGTCGAGCCTACAGTGAGTCGTGGTTGTACCATTGTACCACTCCACCCTCGACGACAGAGTAAGACCTTGTCTCTTAAACAAGGAGGCTTTTGGAGAAATTAAAGCTTCGAGTTCCTAAGATAAAAATACATGTTTAAAGATTGGAAGGAGGGAGGCCTGGGATGGTTCACATTGGATAAATCTATAGATTAGGATGGTTCATCTTAAATCTATAGAATGGAAATTTCTAGCTTTATGTTAAGGTCAACAAAGAATGAGTGAAAATCAATAGCTCAATCTGCATGAGCTGCACTCTTTTCCAACCAGACCAAGTATACTTGCTATTAACACCTTAAGAAACTCTAAAATCCAAAATAGCCCATCACTTGTATCCTGTGGTCCAAATGCCTTCAAGATCCGTGAGCAGGCAAGGTCTTCCCCAGTACCTTCCCGCTCGCCCCCGCAACACGCACAGCACAGCACAGCACACCATTGTGTAACACTGTTGCATGGACTCCAACATTTTGAGGCAGTCCCATCATTCAGAAAAGGCACACAAAAAAATACATATGGAGACAAGCCATGTTTCTTGCCATTTTCATTTAACTCATCAGGAAATGGCAAACCACAACAGCATGCACCTAGATCATGCATTCAGTAAGACCAAGACAAACAAATTGAAAAGTACCTCGGAAGTCACCTTGCAAGACAGTAACTTAGAGGTGTACTGGCAGAGAGGGAAAAGACCAGGGTTAGTACATGGCAGTGACACACTTACAGAACACCCCCTAGCCGGGAACAGGCACCACACCAGGAGTGGATGGGAAGGGAAGTAATACCAGGAGACCATTCCACACCCATGCCAAGACTTGCTCTATCTGATATTAGTTTATTTACAAGTCTGTCCTTTGCGGCAACTAAATACCCTATTATTCACTAACAAAAATATCAGATAAGCCATACTTTGTTAATTCAAACTGTTGCTTTCATTTTCTGCACTTTGAATTAACAAGATTCCTTCTCTTCTGTACACAACCAGCTGCCCACCGTCAAGGTCCTTGGGAGCCATTTTGGATTTGCTAGAATCTGTAGCCAAATAGCCTTTTCTCTTCCCGTAGGCTTCTCTGAACCCCAGAGCCATCTCGTAACCAGTTGTTCCATTAAAAGAAGATCCTAATCACAGGAGTTGGGTTGTGGAGGCAGATTCTCTGAAACTGACCTAAGGGTAGCCCTGCCTAGGCAGACAGACCATACTGCCTCTATCAGAGCCTTGGGGGCCTGGATGAGGTGCTGAGAGTGGGATCATCTTTTGATAGCAATTTTGGATGACTATTTAGCATTAGTATGAGCACTTGGGAACTGAAATGTCCTTTAGTTCCTATAGGGGACTAAAAGTCTTCCACAAAATACAGAAGAAAGTGGCCTGACTATGGGAAATGAGACAGCAGGACCAATTTGGGGCAGCCCTCTCCAGAATTACGGTAATGAGCACACATTTACACTGCTTGGGGCATTTAAGGCAGTTATTGGTTTGGGGCATTGATAGCCATCGACTAGTTAGTAGAATCACACATCTGTGATCACTGACTGCTTCTTATACGTAACACTCAGGAATTACAGTTCTGTCATGATTGGGATAACGGTGAGGAGCTAACAAGTCAGGGGCTCTTCTCTCTCCTTTGCACCTTCCGTAGGATAGGAGTGAGAACGCAAAAGTGAGAGTTAGGGGAGCACAAAGCATCACTCAGCTTCCTGTAGAGTCTGGGTGAACGGGAGGCAGATGGGCTTCCTTTGCTCACTCAGCGGGAGCGTGGCCACAGCTCTCAATGCATGACCTGGTCTGGAAGGGTTACGTGTGCCAGGAACTCTCAGCTTTGATGTAGCCCAGGAGAACTGATGAGGTCTTCTTTTGTTCTAAGACAATACAGAGTGGTTGGATGACCTCTCAGTAATTAAGTCTTGGGATGAGAAAGAGAAGGAGAGTACACAGGAAAACCCCAGTGAGAGCAGATCCTGTGCTAGAAGTAAAGATGGGGCTGAATACCTGGGAGGCTATAATTTGGACTCTAGCAACATCCCTTCAACTGAGAAAGATAAAGCAAACCCTCCAGATATTTATGAGCATCACTTACTCAATGACCCATCATCTTCTCTTTTTTGAGGCTCAGGTCAGGTTGGGGAAACAATTGGCTAGAAAAATACTGTTTGCTTAAATACAGTCTTGTAATTCAAGAGGGACTGATGAATAATAGTTTCCTAGAGGGATTCTTCATGCCTAAAGGAAAAACATCCAAATAGCCCATCATTTGTGCCCACTGATCCAAATGTCTTCCAGATCCATGAGTGGGCAACCCCACCTTGGAGGCAGTCCCTTTGCAAGGCATCAAGAAGCCCTTTAGGAAACTAGGATTCGCTAGTCCATTATGAATTGCATGACTGAGCTGAAATGGTATGAGACCCAGATAAGGGGACATTTCCACGTAAGAGAACATTTCCAGATAAGAGAAACCCACAATATGAGTAGGATTGCTGCATCTGGTGTGTGGTGTCTGCACTGCACAAAAGTGCCAGGCTAAAGGGATGAATGGTGCTGAAGCCCAGTCCCCTATTGTACCTCCAAAATGTGTGGCTGGTGCAGGGCTGTATCTTCACAAAGGAACAAGGGTGGTTTTCTTCTAATTCACACAAAGGCCTTGCAAGGTTGGTAAACGGCCCTGGGTAAGTGGGTAGGGGTGGGGATAGTAATTCTCCTGCTCCCAGAATTAGCCAAGAGGTCCTTTAATAAGTGAGGCTGGAGATACTCATTGGTGACTGTGACATGCAGGACAAAGAAATCAGCCCAGGTGGGTGAGGACTATAGCCACTAAAGGGAGTATTTTGCTCAAGTTCTGAGCTAGTAACAAATATGGCCGGTTGGGGATAACTTTTTTTTTTTTTTTTTTGAGATGGAGTCTCACACTGTTGCCCAGGCTGGAGTGCAGTGGCACAATCACAATCTTGGCTCACTGCAATCTCCGCCTCCTGGGTTCAAGCAATTCTCCTGCCTCAGCCTCCCAAGTAGCTGGGACTACAGGTGTGTGACACCATGCCTGGCTAAGTTTTTTGTATTTTTAGTAGAGATGGGGTTTCACCACATTGGCCAGGATGGTCTCCATCTCCCGACCTCGTGATCTGCCCACCTTGGCCTCCCAAAGTGCTGGGATTACAGGCGTGAGCCACTGCACCCGGCCAGGGATAACTTTTTTATAGCACTACTCCCTGACTCCCATATGCCAGGGGCCTCCCTGCATATTACTTTTTATAAAGTGGAAAACTGGAGAGAGCAGGGCCCAGAGCCGAGTCTCTGTGGACAGGACTCCAGAGGCCACCACAGCTCTCATGGGGGTTCAGGGGACACTGAACCTGTTTTGATGGCAAAGATCAGTTTTTCTCACTCAGCAAAACTTCCGGCATAGCCACATTCTATCTTTCTCCTTCTCTGTCCTTCGCCCTCCTCAATATCATTGTGTCTAACTTATCACACTTTATATACATTCCAATTATTAGCCTGTCTTGTTTTTAACTCTGCCTTCTCCTTAGAAAGAATAGAAAATAAGAATTATTTTTGCTCAATTCGTAAAGAACTGTAACTTTCAATGGGCAAACACATGGTTGTGTTCTAATCATGTGACAGGCACTGATTCTCAGGTGTGGTTTATCATCTCCAAAAGGCCATGGCAAAATGCTGCTAAGAGTTCACTGGAAAAAATATCGGCAGATGGAGGTGCTGGGGGTGATGCTGCATAACATGGGGAGATGCTGGGCGTGTAAGTTAAGCCACTGAGGTGCTTAAAGGGTGCAGAGTCTAAGAAGCCATGTTTCTCCCTGAGAATAGTGTATGTAAGTGGAGGCCAGAGACCTGAATTACTTTATCTTTCAGAGAATTACTTTAAGCTTCTACGGATAGGTAAGCCAGTTACACAACTCAACCACCCAGGATCCACCTGCTCTCTATTACCATCGTTCTGGTATAAGAGACAATTAAAGGAAAAAAAAAATGAAAAAGGGGCCACAGATTGGCTAGGGAAAAAAAATGAATCTTTGTTCATCCCTACAGATAAACTTCAACATATTCACCAGCGATCGACATAGATACGGGAGAAAAGGTCCTCTCAATCGGAAGGGCTCGGAGAGGGCTCTCATTCGAAGTCTGACTGAGGATCGCATCTTTGCTTTAGAGGCAATCTGAATTTATTGTTTTAGATTTGGGTCTCTTAAATGAGCATATAGCAGATTGGTAGATTTTGTCCTGCTCCTAAGAATTTTCAACAACAACAACAAACTTGGTTCTGTTGTAATAGCAATAACAGTGCAAAGATCCAAGATCCAGGGATATTAACAGCTTAATTAGTTAGGTCTCTTCCTTTTTCAAAATGTTTATTTACTCGGAAATATAGAGACAGGAGGCTGCCTGTCTAAGGGAGGGGCAATCAGCATATTAAAACTGACTCCAGGCAGCATCATTCATGCAAAGGACAAACCCAACCTGGCTGGCATTCGTTAGGCGGCTGCCGGAGTGTCAGTGTGTGCAGGAAAGAGGCTTCCAGCCCTCTATCTTTATGAAACGAGTGAGAGCTGCCTCTACTCTTCTGTATGGAGTATTTTTCTCTATCGTCTGCACTCCGATACAAAAGACATACACAAGTGACAAGTAGAGTGTGCTCAGCAAACACTCACATGGGTCACAGACTAAGTGGTTCTACTTGTGCTTCCCCATCCACACCAGAGTGTGGGGCATCCACTTGGCTAAATTCTACCAAAGCTGCTGACTTATACGGCAGAGTCACTGGGAGAAAAGCAACAAGACACCTAGGGCACCAAGCCTCAAAATGATCTAGCTTCCAGAACATTCCTAAGGTAAACTCTATCCTTTTAAGCGGTGCTTCAAAGAAGGACTGGTGAAAGTGACTGAGCAGCCAGGGAAAAATCCTACAGGCTCACGAAAGGAGCTGCTGCCTCCCCTACAGTGAAGTTTAACAGTGGAAATGTCTGCAGCAGCTACCAAGGGCCAGGCCTCATCCCACTGTCTGACACAGGCAACAGCCCAGTAAAACAGCTGCAGCCTGAGAGAGCAACTGAGCCAGTGCTCCATGCAGTTCAGGTGTAAACACAGGGAAAGTCTGGCAGATGCCGAGTGAGTAGCCAGGCTGCCATATATCTGTTTGCTTTCCTCCTTTCTTTACCACCATGTATTTTGAAAGTAACTCTCAATTTCTGGGCTTCACCTCCAGGAATCCTTTAACTTAGCCAGCTAGGATATAAAAGGCAACAAAGCAGCATGGAATTCTTACTGTGAACCCCATAGCATTCAAGTTTAAGGTGACCAGATGGTTTATCACCCAAACTGGGACACTTCTAAGAGGGAAATGCAGGCTGGGCACAATGGCTCATGCCTGTCATTCCAGCACTTTAGGAGGGTGGGGTGAAAGGATCCCTTGAGCTCAGGAGTTGAAGAACAGCCTGAGCAACATAACGAGACCTCCTCTCTACAAAAAAGTTTAAAAGTACGCTGGGCGGGTAACACATGCCTGTGGTCCCGGCTATTCAGGAGACTGAGTTGGGAGGATCGCTTGAACCCAGGGGGTCAAGGCTGCAATAAGCCATGATTGTAGAGACAGGGTCTGTCTCTGTCACAGCCTGGGTGACAGAGACAGACCCTGTCTCAACAACAACAACACAAGAATGAATGGGGATATTAATCATCACAACACTGCAACAGGCATAAGCCAGGACTGCCTCAGGTAAACCCGGCAGGATCCTCAGCCAACCCAAATGACTTGTGACTTAAGTACAGTCAGCGGAGGAGGTGATGACCTCAATATGTGCTAAGAGGCTGGGACCAGAAGACCTACAGGAGGTCGGCATAAACCTGAGGCTGATTTCCAGACTCCTGGGACTGTGTAGAGCAACAGCTCCTATGTCTCTAACAGTAGGAAGAAACCACAGAGCAGATGACTTCCTTCATAGTTAATTTGAACGTTATGTGCAAAGGTACTAGGGTTTGGGGGTAGCAGAGTAGCCACGTGGTTTTCAACTGTCATTTTAACTGGCTGTTTGCTGTCAAGCTATGCAAGTGGGGTTGTTAACAGCTCCAAACACACTCAGTCTTTTAAGCACTGTGTAACATTGTGACGGATTGCCCAGAGAGCTGGCTTTGAAGAAACAACATCTTCATCCTTCTCTAGAGAAATAAATTCCCTACTGGGCAATGGTAGAAATCAGCTCCCAGGTGCTTAGAGATCATTTCAGGGCACTTGCATCCTTCACCCTGCGTGGCCCTTGCATGCGGTCTCTGCACAGCAAACATCGCATGCACTAGCTTTGCTGATAGACTTCAGCTATACTTGGCAGCAAAGGACCAGCTCCCAGCATGATCAACAATTTTTTTTGAAACAGGCAAAAACCCAAACCCAATTCCAGGGCATGTGAAACCACATGTCAGGAAACTGATATTGGAACCCAAATGCTGACCAGACAACCACATACACATTTTGTGCCTGAACTGGAATGCCACACGCCATACCGACTGCCGCGCTCAGAGAAGTGAAAGAGGAAAGGAGGAAAAACTTACACTACTATCATCCATTCTCTCGCGCCTTTTAGATTTGTGTGTCTCATAGTCTTCCATGAGGGTCTGCATCAGATTCTTGGGCCGCTGGATTCCGGCAGCCTCTTCGGGGGTTAAGTCAGGCTGCAAGCTGGGGCCTTCAGTGGTGGGGGATGGAGGAGGTTTGACTTTCTCTATTTTCCCTGAAACAACACGAAGAGAAGACCCTTTCTAAGCTTGTCTGCGCATGACTGCTTTTAGAAAGAGGAGAAAACTGGCAAATAAAAGACCAACAACCTCTGACACAGATAGTGGTACCAGAATGATGGTTAAGTGTAGGCCATTTTATTATATTACAGGATCAAAGCACTTACAGTTAAAGTACAAACCCATCCAAAGATCTCAAGGACACTGAGTTCTAAAAAGTCAATTAGATCAAACAGGCCCGGCACACACACTGCAAATATATGTTGGACAGACAGACAGTGGCTCCAGTTGTTTTGAGACATGTATTCTATCATAGATCATAGAATTAGACTGTCAGAGGTGATGGCGCCTTAGAGACTCAGAGACCCACTTCTTTACAGATGAAGGAGCTTGAGACTCTGCCAAGGGAAGGCTGTGCTGAGGTCAGAGGGAGCCAGTGATGGTACCCAGGCCTGCTTTCCTCACCAGGGTCTATCCTCTAAATCACAGGTAGCCAATTGTCTGCTGACCTGCCCGGCTTTTTGTGCAGAGAGACCAGTGTTATAAAACTTTTGAATAAGGACGAGGCTCGTTCTTCTCAGGGCACCCTGGTCTTACACTGGCCAGCTTCATTCATTTACCTCACCCACTAGGGTCCTGAAACATTTGTGTTTAAGGCCTCCCAGACCTTAAGAAGTATACACCAACAAAGGCAGTGGAAAAGGTGCACACCAGCCTTGGGAATGGGGAGATTTTAGCTCTCTTGATGTCCTCTAAGAATCCTCAGGAGGACATCTCTCCACAAGGGTGGAGAGATGAGGTCAGTGGTTAATTCAACAGTGGTGTGGTGACTCCATGCACTCTCACAAAGACCATTTGCATCCCACCCTCCCGAGAAATGCCTGGCCCTGGCTTCTGGCCCTTCAAGGGGTGGGTTTATTGCCACGGAGCCCCAAAAGCACTTCAGAGAAGTATCTTCAAGTACAACAATTACGATTTCTCCAATTATGCCTTTTGTGGTTGACGCGGCTAGAATCTGTGAACAAAGGATGCAGAGGAAACACACAAGATAAATGGGGCTTGTATGGCCCCATTTGGGAGGTGAAAGGCCCAGTTGACCTCTTCCAGTTCCAAGCTGAAGGGGACCCACCTTTCTCCATCTGACATCCCAGACTTCTAACTTGACACCTGCCTGATGTAGCAGGAATCACAAGTGAGGCCTGGTGTCGGTGTTTCCATGTGGGCTACTTAGCCCTTTGTTGGGTATAATCTCCTTCTGATGAGCACTAGAAAGGCCTGGAGTCTGGGAAACCCAGGTTTTTAACTCCTGCTCTTCCAGTCCTGGGCTATGTAATTGACTATAGATCATCATTTCACACTCCCACTTCAATCGTGGGCTGATCACTTAAATTCTCCTAGTTTTAACTGCCATAGCTGTTAAACGGGAATTTTGGAAGACGTTGTCTTTGTGGTCTCTTCTCACTCAAACATTTTGCTATTTTATCAAATACGTTTGGCAGGATCCACCCTTACTGATTTTTTTTAAGGCATTTAGCTATCACATTTGGGGATTAGGTGGAAAACAGTTTTTACTATACAGAAAAGGCACTCCATTTCACAGCCACATTATGTTAATAACAGTGAAATTCATTGCTTTGATCTAAACTACCCAGATAACTAGAAAGCTTTGATATTAACAGTACAATAATAAGTATTTCAAAATCCCTAGATTCCCTAGAAATGGTTTCTATTTTTTATTATGGAAATTAGGGAATGCTATAATTACGCCTATAAACATTATAAACGTCACCCAGAGTAAACATTTTTCAAGATTTTGGCATAATTGGCTCTTCCTTCCTTCCCTAGACTTGCTGAATTATTTTAAAGCAATACCAGACCTCAGGTCACTTTACTCCTGCACACTCAGTATGTATCTCCGAAAATTCCGATTGACTTTTTAATTGAAGGTTTAAGAAACAGTGTAGCACAGTGGTGAGCACTCAAGCTCTGGAGCCAGCCGGTTTGGATTTGAATCTATGACTTGGCAATCAAATCACTTTGGGCAAGTTACTTACTCTTTCGCTATCTTAGTTTCCTCATCTGTAAAATGGGTTTGATGATACAGGTACCTACTGCATATAGTTATTATAAGGATAAAGTTAATATCTGTAAGGTTAATATTCAGAACAGAAAGCATCCAATGAAACCTAGCTACTATTTAATTGGAATCTCAAAGAATAATATGACTATCGGGTGAAATGAACAATTTCATGCATATTCTGCATAAAATTCTTGCATCTCATCTAGTGCCAGAAATAGACACCAACTACCAGGTGATTTTTCATCATTTTCCAGTCGACCTCTCAAGTGTCCAGATCACCTCCCATCAGCCATTCTCCCAGCATTAAACATCTAGAAAGCACAGCCTATATTCATTGCTTCTAGCTTCTGCCTTTCACACACAGCACAGTGAAACTCCTGTTTATATTTCTGTGAAGGCCGTTTTCACACACTGACTTGAATCATATCTGGTTATTGAAGCTTTTGTCTGCTTAGTCAAGCTATAACATCATTTTGGGGACAGGAAGGTATGTTTCACCTGTCTATGAATCCCCTTAATTCATTTGAATGTAAATTCCATTAGAGTAGAGCCTTGCCTGTCTGATCATTGTCAGATCCCAGCAGTAGCTGTGGTACATGGCACGAGGGAGGAACTCATGTTTGCGGAGTAATCAGTAAGTCCATTATGAAATATACGTAACAACCACAAGTAAATGCTTGTGGACTGGGACGGAATCTCCCACAGAGAACCAGAAGAAAGGGCTTAAATGCCTTCACCAAAATACATGAATTAAAACATTTTAGGTCTGCAGAATTAGACTCAGTGGCTTTGGAGTAACAAGTGGATTTGTATATCATTTCCTTTGTAGGCTTCATGTCATTTGAGCCTTGCAACAACCCTGAAATGTAGTTAGGGTGGATGTCATGACACCTGGATGTCATGACCACACAGGCTCAGACACCAACTCCAGCCCAAGTTACATGAGATAATAACAGTCACAGTCTGGAGCCCAAAACCCAGTGTTGATGATGGGTGAATTAAACGATGAGACGTATGCAGAAAGAATGCTGTAAAGAGGGTAAAGGATGACTATAGAGAAGTGGTCAGCCATTAAACATCAAAGACATTTCCTGCTTATTTATGATTTCATCCCTGGAGCACGTTTTTCCAGTTCTAGCCACTAGAGGTCAGAGGAGTAACAGGAAAGAAAGGCTGACTTAGGCGTTCTGGAGCAGGAGTTTCCAGGGATAAGGGGGCTGAGAATGGTTGCTTTGGATAACGGGGCCCATGTTCTGGTTCTCTCTATTTAGCCTCTCAGGAGAGACTGTCACGGGTCCCCAGAGAGAGAAGATACTATGCCTTATCCCCAGACTTCTGGCCATCATTCTGGTCAGTGTCGAAGGAAGCTAGCTCAGCCAGGCTTCTCTGCCAGGCCCTGTGACCTCTGATGATCCTCCCCCAGTATGACTCAAACCAGGCACCAGAATTCTGGGGGTCATCTAGGAATCACACAGGCTGCCAAAAGGCTGGAGAGCAACCTGTTCAACACCTGACAACTTCCTCAGAGGTCCAGAGTTTGTGGCCAGTGGTCCTCTCCATTAGGATGGTGACAGCACTTTGGGTGCTCTTCCCCCAATAGTGGACACTGCAGATAGCACCACAGTTTGGGTCTTGGAGATCATTACATGCATGTGATGCAAACAGTCTGTGCCACAGGCCTGGGAGCTCAATCACATCCTTTTTCATGACCCCATAAGGCCCCTTGAAGTCCCATGGCCCAGAGGACATGCCCCATTAGACTCCGCAAGCTGCATGCATCTCACCCAGCACCTCCCCAGTCACCCCAGGTCCTCTGTTGCTTACTCCCTCAAACTTTGCTCTGCCCTCAGTTTATTCACCTGATGAATGATTCAATAGCTTGTGATACCTGAAATTAGCCCCATTTTCAGTGAGTACATCCTGCCATCCAGTTCCTCACCTGCACTGAACACTTTATAGAACACTTTTTTTTATTTAAAACTAAGTCCCGCTCTGTCGCCCAGGCTGGAATGCAGCGATCTTGGCTCACTGCAACCTCTGCCTCCCAGATTCAAGCAATTCTCCTGCCTCAGGCTTCTGAGTAGCTGGGATTACAGGCACCCGCCACTACACCTGGCTAATTTTTGTATTTTTAGTAGAAACGGGGTTTCACTATGTTGGCCAGGCTGGTCTCAACCTCCTGACCTCAAGTGATCAGTCTGCCTCGCCCTCTCAAAGTGCTGGGATTACAGGCATGAGCCATCGTGCCCGGCCAGAACAGCCCTCTTGAATGACCTGTCACTATCCCTGGACAGCAACATGACCACACAGTGCCATGTAGACCTCAGGGCAGACCTGTATTGGCCCTGGCTGATGGCCAGTCCAGACATTTACAGAGCAGGGAACAGGTATAATTAATGTGACCTCTACAGTGAACATAAGGAACCACCAGAACAAAGTTACACTGAAATTCTGAGTGGAGGATAGGAAACATTTGAGTTTATTTCATGAACATGATTATATTCAAACTATTCCATCGGAATGATTTTAGACAAGCTTTTGAAGGTGTTTGAGGGTAAGCGGCTTCACTTGGTTAGGTTGACTCCAAAGCTGTGTTTCTAACATTGCGTCCTGTTACCTTAGCTTTATAAGATAGTACTTGATGCTGCAAAGAAAAAAATCTTGGGTCAAATTAAGCTTGGGAAACACTTGGTTAAAGAAAGCAGGCAGAGAGAGGGGGGATTTGGTTATCAGAGGAATTCTGGTTTCAGTGCTAATAAGATTGTGAAGCTCTAATTCAGGGATGGGGGTGTACCATTTCTCAAGTTTATCTAACCAGAAAATCTCACTTCACAGAATCTATTAAATACCTCAAGAAAAAAGCCAGGCACAGAGGCTCATGATGTAATCCCAGCACTTTAGGAGGCTGAAGTCAGAGGATCACTTGAGCTCAGGAGTTTCAGACCAGTCTGGTTAACATAGTGAGGTCTTATCTCTAAAAAAAAATTTTTAATAAGTAAACGCAGAAGAAAAAAAAAACAGTTTAGGAAATACTGTTCTCTAATGTACAGTAGTTGTTAAGAAACTCTCAAGGAACTTTTTTGGCCCAAGTTCAGTTAATATTTAAGTACGGGCATAAAGCTCATGTACAAGAACGTTCACCACTGTTATTTTTTTTTAACTACACCAAGATATCTTCCTACTGAAGAACGGTTAAGTTAGCTGTGGCTCATTCAGGAAATGAAGTATTACTTAGCCATTAGAAATCATGTTTCAGACTCTCAAACTTAGAAGAATGTTTAAGATCATGAGAAACTATTCAAAATATATTAAGAGAAAAAGCAAATTGCTGAAGTAGATATACTGCAGGAGTTCGAGAGTGCAGGTTGGAGAGCCAGACTGCCTGGGTTCAAATCCTCGCTCATCACTTAATTGTGTGAAAGAAAGCAAAAGTGCACAGCACATGGCGGAGACTCAATCAGCATAAGATGAATGCTATATGTTGCCTCCTGTGGTGGGCAGAATAGTGGCCTCACCAACAGTGTCCAAGTCCTAATCACCAAAAGCTGTAATATGTTGCTTTACAGGTAAAAAGAACTTTGCAGGTGTGATTAGGTACTTAAGATGGGAAAGTTATCCTGAAACACCTAATTGGGTCTAATATAATCACAGGAGGGAAGTAGGAGGGCCAGAGAGAGAGAGAGTGAGAGGAGAGAGAGATCTGAAGATGCTGCACTGCTGGCCTTGAAGATGGAGGAAGGGGCCATGAGCCAAGGAATGTAGGCAGCATACAGAATGAAAGAGAGAAGAAAGTGAACTCTCCCCAGAGCCTCCATAAGGAACACTGCCCACTGACACGTTGATTTTAGCCCAGTCTTAGTTTGTTTGAGCTGCCATAACAAAATACCACAGACTGGGTGGTTTGAACAACACGCACTTATTTTCTCACAGTTCTAGCGTCTGGAACTCCAAGATCAAGGTGCCAGAATGGTCAGCTTTTGCTGAAGGCTCTCTCCCTGGATTGCAGTCAGCTGCCCTGGATTGAGGACAGCTGTGTCCTCACACAGTGGGGAGAGTAGCTGTTTGATGTCTCTTTTTACAAGGGCTCTAATCGTATCATGGGCTCCACTCTGTGACTTCACGTAAACCTAATTATGTCCTCAAGGGCCCGATCTCCAAATACCACAACACTGAGAGTTAAGACTTCAGCATATGAATTTGGGGGAGAGGGCACAATTCAGTCCACAGCAGATGAATTTTAGACTTCTGCCTTCTAAAGCTGTAAGATAATACATGTGTGTTTTTAAAAATCATTATTATTATTACTTTTAGAGACAAGGTCTCATTATGTTGCCCAGGCTAGTCCTGAACTCCTGAGTTCAAGCAATCCTCTAGCCTCAGCTTCCCAAAGTACTGGGATTACAGGCAGGAGCCACTGTGCCTGGATAAATCTGTATTTTTTAAACTACTATATTTGTGGTAATTTGTTACAGCAGCAATAGAAATGAATGCAAGTATAAACCCAATATTACCTTCCACGCACCTACAGGCATGGAGAAAACCTAGGAAGGTGGTTATTCCTGGGAGGGTAGGATTATGAATCTCTTTTGATTCTTTTTATATTTTTTCTACAATAATCACAAATTAATTTTAAAATATAAAAAAACCAGAAAACTGTTCTTGTCAATATTATTAGCCCATGCTGAGAAAAGTAGATAAACCTGCTTGCTTTAACCTTTATGGACAATGCAGATCCACAAGCCCTTCCGTCATCCCAGGCAGCGCAGACACAGAGGCGCTCAGAAGGAAAAGATTGTTCATCTCTGTAATGGTGGTACTCATGAGGCTGTTGCAATGCAGACTACGGAGCAAGGAGGGCCAACGAATTTCACTCCAAATTAGCTAGTGGTGTCTCCCACCATGAGGGGGAAAGAAAACCAAGAAGCGTAAATTGGTGTTTCATGTTATTTATCATAAATAGTTATACTACTCTCTGGTCCAGAGAAAGCAAACCATGCCTTGGCTGTGCTTCTGGATCTTCCAGGCATTACGGATTTCCCTTGGGCATCTGTGGCAGGCTGTGCTGACAGGGGGCAGAGAAAAGAATCTGCAATTCCTCCCACCCAAAGAGCCTGAGAGACAGAGCTGCATGTACTCAGAATACAGCTGTTGTCATCCCTGACAGCCCAAATCCTCCTCTGGAGGACCAGTTCTAACTTTTAAAAAGCCAAGATTGGGGATTCCACAAATTCTGAAAATTATTTTGGTCAGATATTATGATTTGGGTGATTATTACACTCTCTATGCATGAAGTCTGAGGTCTTAAATCAAAGAGCCTTTGTTTCAACATTTCTCAAAAGAAAAGAAAAAGCCATTACCCACTCTTATTTAAAAACCAAACTGAACCAAACAAAAACACCCACCAGAGGACACGCCTCGACCAGAGCCTCCTTCAATGACCTCCTTTCTTCACACAGCATCGGGACAAGGCTGCAAACATCTAAAGCGACTCACAAGTCACCAGCAAGAAATGAGCTCAGACTTGCATTTTCAATTTCGTTTCCTCTCAGGACAAGGGAACATCCTGCTTGTCCGCCCGGGTGCAGGGACTTGTGCAGTTCCAGCTGTGACCCGCACACCAAGAGCTGGTCCCTTCCACTTTCATCTCCTCCTTTGAAGGCCCCAGGGGTAGGAGAATGTGATGATATGAATCTTCAGATTATAAACCTAGCTCCGAAATGAGAAATACCCCTGCTTGGCAAACAAGTCTGAGAAATTATCAAATATTATTGCTTAAAGGTAAGTCGGGGTGTTGGATGAGTTGCTGATACTGGGTTTATCCCAGTGAACACAACTGGAAGGCGATGAAAACTCCGGAAGGAAAGAAAGAGCTCTGCTCATACAGGGCAAGCAGAGTTTAAGACCAAAAAAGAAACAAGTTAATTAAAACAGTAAGAATGAAAATTATGGTGAATAGTCATTCTCCGCCAAGATCCTTTTGTTAAACACATTTCTGCCAGCATGGTGGGCTTGGCTGTGTGAAGATTACCTCCCCACAAAAGGAAAATATTTTTGTGGTAACGCGTGTAATTTTATTGTCACTCAATACATTTAATGATGGACTTTTTTTACTCTTTAGTTCTTTAAATCATAGTAGACTACTGAAAACTCATTATTCCTGACCTCAAGTTTCTAAGAGCAATGTTAATTCTAAGGGAGTAAATGGAAAAAATCCCAGCTAGAAATAGAAAGCAATTTTATTTTATTTTATTTATTTTTTGAGATGGAATCTTGCTCTGTCACCAGGCTGGAGTGCAGTGGCACAATCTCGCCTCACTGCAACCTCCACCTCCTGGGTTCAAGAGATTCTCCTGCCTCAGCCTCCCGAGTAGCTGGGACTACAGGTGGATACCACCTTGCCCAGCTAATTTTTGTATTTTCAGTAGAGACGGGGTTTCACCATATTGACCAGGATGGTCTTCATCTCCTGACCTCGTGGTCCACCCGCCTTGGCCTCCCAAAGTGCTAGGATTATAGGCGTGAGCCACCACGCCCGGCCAGGAAGCAATTTTATAATGTATGTTCTGTTATTTATTTTAGGTTCACAACGGCTGCAAAAGAGCAATTCACAAGTAATTTTACTAAGACTTTCTAGGCCTTTTCTTTTTTTTTAGAGACAGTGTCTTGCTTTGTCACTCAGACTGGTGTCCAGTGGCATGACCATAGCTCACTGCAGCCTTGAACTCCTGCTCAGGCAATCCCCCCACCTCATCTCCTGAGTAGCTAGGACTACAGGTACACACCACTAAATTCACCTATTTATTTTCCTACAGAAACAGGGTCTCACTGTGTTGCCCAGATTGGTCTTGAACTTCTGGTCTCAAGCGATCAGGCTTTTTCTTAAAACAAAAAAGCAACTGTAATGACAACAACAACAACTCTTACTGGGAGCCTTTTATGTGCCAGGCCCAGTCTCAACTTTTTTATGAGGTTGGTATAACTTTATTCCTATTTTACTGAGGTTTCGGATAAACCAAAACCTCAGGGTGGGGGATGGAGTTTCACTCTTGTCGCTCAGGCTGGAGTGATGATTATGTTATGATTATGCTATGATGAGCAGCGTTATGGTTTTGGCTCACTGTAACCTCTGCCTCTTGGGTTCAAGCGATTCTCCTGCCCCAGCCTCCCCAAGAGCTGGGATTACAGGCATGCGCCACCATGCCAGGGTTTTCTGTTTTTGTTTTTGGCTTTTTTTGAGACAGAGTCTTGCTTTGTTGCCCAGGTTGGAGTACAGTAGGCATTGTAGCTCACTACAACCTCTGCCTCCTGGGTTCAAGCAATTCTCCTACCTCAGCCTCTAAGTGGCTGGGATTACTGGTGTGCACCACCATGCCAGGCTAATTTTTGTATGTTTGGTAGACATGGGGTTTCACTTGGTGTTGACCAGGCTGGTCTCAAACTCCTGACCTCAAGTGATCTGCCCACCTCGGGCTCTGAAAGTGCTGGAATTACAGGTGCGAGCCACCTCGCCCAGGCTTCATACATGAATTTATACTTGAATAATGGGAAACAGAACTACACGTACATTCTCTGGTGCACTAATGATCTGTCCCACACACTCTCCTCCTGACCCGCCTCACCTCCTAGTTTTCCACCCTGTAAGTATGCAGCACACAAAGATCAAATCAATCTGAAATGCCAGTCTCCTGAGGGAAGTACACAGCAAGTAACTATGGCTAGTAAGAGACACAGTCATATTCTGCCCTGAACTCTGGCAGTCATAGAGCACATCCTGCTCCCAAGCCTGGCTTTGATTAGCTCCTATTTCTCATCAAAGAACTTGCAAGAATTAGGTTCCTTGATTCGCCTCCTCTTTGTCAGCTCAAAACTATGCATCTTTTTTTTTTGTACATGGCTGAGTCTGATTCCTCAGAAGACGCTCCCTTAACTTGCAGCCCGGAGTGGCCAGGCAGAAGTAGGCAATGAGGACATCACGTGGTGGCCCAGCAAGGCATGAGCCAGCAGGAGCCAACCCAGACACGTGATATATCCAAAGACCCAGCACTACAGCAGGAATAGCAGAGCCTGCTTACACTAGGGAATTCAGCTGGTGGGGAACGTTCTGCTTTTTCCAAAGTTCTGCTGCCCAGAAGCTGTGACCACAGGCTTGCAATGGAAGAAAGACTTCTGGGCCCATATCGTCTCAAGAGTGAGGCTGACACACAGGTTTAACCATGGCCGTGGCCCTTTCCAAACCTTTGAGGGCAAAATGTCTAAAGAGAATTTGGAATTCCAGAATTTGGAAAGTCCTGATTTCATTGCACACCTTCACCCCTTGCTAAACACAGCTTCGACATAGTCTTTTCTTATCAATTCCTTTCTAAATGGCTTGCATTTTTCCAGAAAAAATACTTGCTGGGTTTAGATAAATAGACCACAGGGAAGTTCTGGTCCAAGGCAGAAGGATCAATTTTTAAAAGGCAAGGAGAACAGTAAGTAGTCACGGTGCTCAATGATCACCAGTCAACTAAACTTGACTTTGATCCCACTACGCCACAAGTGTTCACGTTTAGTTAATAGAATAATGCACACTTATCCCTGCTCATCCTCAAATTTAAAAATTGCTTCCTTGCTTGAGTAACCAGTTCTTTCAAAGTTTTCAAGGCATGAGCCTGCTTCTGGAGTGAATGGCAGACCTTCTCCCTGGGAAATAAACTTTCAGAAATAACTCACAAGAGCAGCTAGGCTAGATGGTTGACGTAGACTAAATTAGTCCCTTAGCTGTCTGCTCAGATCTTTGGACAGCCCAAGCGATTTTGCCTATTGTAATTTGGGGCACTGGAATTGAGTTCTGAAAGCAGAAAGGAATCCTCCTGGGTCACTAGGGAAGCACTGTTTCATGGCCTCTGGGAGTCAAATTTATATATCCAGGCCACTGCAAGCGAAGGATTGCAGAGCTACAGGGGCTCCTAAAGGAGGATCAGGAAGGACCCAAGAAAATACAGAAGTTGTGCCGGAAACTGGGAAAGGGTAGAGGGAGCCTGAGTTACAAGTTGGAGAGAGAAGCTATTACTGTTTACCTCGTAGGGCAGGCTCAACAGATGGGAAGGAGGAGGTAGGGGAAAGAAGATGGATTCTGGAGACAAATGAGAGCCCGAGTTTGAAACCAGGCTCTACCATTTCCAAGCTGAGTGACCCTGGGCAATTCAATCTCTCTGGGCTCTATTAGTAATTCTTTGAAAGAGAATAATATTACAGGTCTACGACTCTTCATGCATAATTCCCAAATCCAAAAAACTCTGAAAACCAAGTTTTTTCATAACTTATTTAGCAACAAAACCTCACATGAGCCGACATAAGGCTCTCCTAGTCTTTACCCACTTAATGTCACTAATTCTTCTCAAGTTTTACAGTAGAAATTTAGTTTGATCACAGGGTATTGCCCCAGAACCTGCCAGCTATGTTAAATAATAGTATGTTCATTGCATTACCTTTCTAAATAATAGTATATACTTTATCACTTTTCTAAAATAAGAAAAAGTCTGAATCCAGAAATGTATCTGGCCTTAAGAATTGAGATAATTTGTATCTTACAGGGCTGCTGGGAGGGCTCAGTGAGAAAATGAGAAATGACAAATGTGTGCGAAATAACTAGTATTATATGTAGCTTTAAGGTCCTGATAAATTGTAACTACCATGATTAGACTTGTGTCACCAGAGAATGTTCTGGAAATATGGTGGTGGACAATAGCCATCTGTGGATAGGCCACAATAAGCTTTAATTAGCTTCACACAGCAGGCACCTGCCTTGCAGGAAAGAGGGGCACTGTGTACTACTGATGAAGAGCTCTCTCATCATCAAGGTTTCCATCAGAGGCCGACACAGGGGCTTCCTCCATGGAGCAGTGATGGCACCTCAAATCAAACTGTGCCTCATCTGGCTCTAATTTAGCATGGAACACTCCACCAAGCCCTGCTTTGTGATGATTGTGTAGACACTCGCAAATATTTTTTTCCTAAGACTTTCCTTCGTGATACTTGAAGATAATAAAGGGGAAAAAGCAAAGACCCGGTTAAGAATTTTTACAATAATGTAATGATCACCTTATGCGGAATCTTAATCTAAACAGACAGCAGCAGAAGTCAACACTTCCTGTACATCTTATAAAAATAAGATTTATTACTATCACATCTTTCCACATGTTAGAAGACACGAACAGACATCCCAAGTTGTGGAACCTAATAGGCAACCTACGCCTTCTCTTTTTTCTCTTTTGCCACTCTTCATAATGTATGTCCCATGGAGTGAATGATCTGACTTGGTAGATGAATTCAACATCTGGCATGAAAACAGAAACTTTCAAAAAACAAATCATCCCCCAACTGGTTTCTCTGGCATGCTTAGAACTTGGAAGTGAAACCAGGATATCTAATAATAGACATAGATACTAAAGTGAGAACTGTTGGCAATCCCAACATGAAAAGACATTTGAAAAGATCTTAAACCGCAACTTCAATACAAAGTTTGGGTATTCCACCCCCTAATTCTTTCCTCAAGGGTGTTTTACAGCTGTGTGTGAGTTACCCCTTTAAGTCAGGCTCATGTACCTGCAAAAGTGCATT
>NW_016107625.1:543651-558391 GCF_001604975.1 Cebus imitator | reverse complement strand
ACCTGGGCTCAAGTGACCTTCCTGCCTCAGCTTCCCAAGTAGCTGAGACTACAGGCATGTAACACCACACTCGGCTAATTTTTTTTTTTTTTTTGAGATGGGGTTTTGCTATGTTGCCCAGACTGGTGTCAAACTCCTGGGCTCAAGCAATCCTCTTGCCTCCACCTCCCAAAGTGCTGGGATTACAGGCATGAGACAGCACCTCTGGCCTTCTTCCGTTAGTCTCTAAGTGCCATCAGCAGAGGGCACACATGCACACACTATTGGAAGCATGGCCTCACACATAACATACAGGGTATTCACAAGATGGCACCTGCCTTCAGAAGTGCTTGTAAGCAGGAAGAGCTCAATCCAAGCCTGTGAAATGGATTCATTACAACAGGAAGACATTTAGTCCATCAACTTACAGTGAAGGCAGGACAGCTTGGGGTTGCGTAAAGATAATTACTCCTTTAAAAACTCAGTGTCTTCTCACGGACCATAGGATAAACTCTAAAGTCTAAAACCCTTAACATGATTGATAGAGCGCTTGGTTGTCTGGCTCCAAATCAATTTCTGTTTTGTTTCAAATCTCTTAACCTTTAAGTTACTCTGGCCTTATTTAAATACCTCAAAGGTGCCAAGTTCTCTATTCCTTGTGAGCCTCTCTTAGGTGCCCTTCCTTCTCCACTACACCCTGAGCCCAACTTTATTCCTTCAGTTCTCAGCTTAGACAAGAATTTCCTAAGGAAGGAAGGCTTTCTTTATCCTCTAAATGATATGGTCTTCTTTGTTTTGTGCTCATACTGGTCTCTGTGCTTCTCTGTCAGAAAATCACCTCATTTGTTTAATGTGGTTTTTCTTACTGAACCATTAAGTTCCCTGAGAGCAGGGACTGTACATTTTGTTCACCTCTGTATAAACAAATGTCACACAAATTCTATTTAAGTGGAGCTTTTTCCTTTAAAAGTCAAATAAGAGCTGAATGCAGTGGCTCACACCTGTAATCCTAGCATTTTGGGAGGCCGAGGTGAGTGGATCACCTGAAGTTAGGAGTTGGAGACCAGCCTGGCCAATATGATGAAACCCTGTCTCTACTAAAAATACAAAAAAAAAAAAATTGCTGGGTATGGTGGTGGGTGCCTGTAATCTCAGCTACTCAGGAGGCTGAGGCAGGAGAATCATTTGAACCTGGGAGGTGGAGGTTGCAGTGAGCCAAGTTCGTGCCATGGCACTCCAGCCTGGGTGACAGAGCAAGACTTCATCTCCACTCCCAACCCCAAAAACAAAAAAAAAAGTCAACTAGGAACCAAGAAGATAATTTCCAAATACATGGTCATTAACAATGACTATATCCTTTCAAAACAGAGCCTGGGCAACAAGAGCAAAACTCTGTCTCAAAAAAAAGAAAACCACTAAAAGCAAAATAGTATTATTTCCACACCTCGGGGATGGAGTTTCTGTCTAGACAACTTTTCTATGGAAAGAATTAGAAGATTTCTCCTTCCTTACCACATCTTGGCTCTCAGTGGATTTTATTTGCTTTAAGATTTTAGGATTCCAGCATGCCACCAGCACGATTTCTGTCAGAGAAGTTAAAAATTATATTTTTCATCACCTAGTACCGCATCATCAGTGTAAGTCACACAACAAACTAGCGGAGTCACTTCTTCTGGCATGAAATGTGAAATGTGCCATAGGAACTAGGTAATATCTCCATTCACAAAACCGTCGGGTCCAGCAGTTCTGACCCTGGCCATGAATTGTCTAGTTGGGCTGCTCAGAGTCATGTGTCAGCCTTCTCCCTGATCATGAACTTGGAGGTTGGCCGGCCAAGCAATACTCCAAAGATCTCCAGGCACGCACAGGAAGAAAATTGTGTTTTACGTTCAGTTTCTTTCAACTCATGTTGTAATTCTGGGAGGCCCAGGGGGCCAGCTTTAAATGTTCCAGAGATAAACATGAAGGAATGACATGTATGCACATTATCATGACTGTACTCAATACGACATCAAGACTGGAGCAGAGCACAGACTTCCACGGATGAATTACCATCCCCCTGTAGGAACCAGAAATCAATCCTACGGGGATGGGATATGGGAGAAGAGATCAGTATTAGCACAGAGGAAAGTGCTGGGGAGGCTGATACTGGGTTGCCAGTGGCAAGCCTTAGGATGCTGACTTGTTGAAGGCAACCTTGGTCCTGGTGGGGAAGCCTGACGAACAACAGCCAGTGGGGGAATCAGAAAAGAGGATTGAAATGTCTTTACGTTAGACAATTGTTTATGTGCTAGAAATAAAGTTGGGGGTAATATGGTGAGGTGTTCAATTAAGAGATAGTCAGAGAATCCTGAAAATACCCACTGTTATGGTCTGAATGTCTGTGCCCCCACCAATATTTATTTGTTGAAATTTTATCACCAATGCGATGGCATATATTAAGAAAGTCACTGCACTCTTCCTCTTCTTCCTCCCTTTCCTTTCCTTCCCAAACAATTCATTGCACAAGTCAGTAGGCCAGGCTGAGCAAGACGGTACCTGCTGTGGGGCTGGAGCCCAGGTAGGGTAGGGAGGGTGTTGGTGATGGGGGCTGGCAGTGGCCACCCAGAAAATGATGTCAGAGCCCAAGTTTGGTGAGGAAAACAGGAGACTGGTTATACTGGAGTGTGGTGGGAGGAGGGCTGGTTAAATAACAAACATATTACAGATAATAAAAACTAAGTCTCTTGTTGTCAGGAAGGTGGTTACAAATATAGAAAGGGAGAAAGTATGAATGGCCCTTTTATTAAATTAGAACTAAAAGGTATCAGGGTGAACTCATGGTTTTCAAGAGACATGTGTATCATTTCTTTCCCTCCCTCCCTCCCTTCTGTCCCCTCTCTCTCTCTCTCTCTCGTTTGACAGTCTCACTCTGTTGCCAGGCTGTAGTGCAGTGGCACGATCTTGGCTTACTACAACCACTGCCTCTCAAGTTCAAGCCATTCTCCTGCCTCAGCCTCCCAAGTAGCTGAGACTATAGGCATGCGCCACCACACCCAGCTAATTTTTGTATTTTTAGTAGAGATAGGGTTTCACTATGTTGGCCAGGATGGTCTTGATCTCTTTACCTCGTGATCTGCCCACCTCAGCCTCCCAAAGTGTTGGGATTACAGGTGTGAGCCACTGTGCCCAGCCCAGAGATGTGTATAATTTCTAACTCTGTCCATTGAGAGTGCCTAGGACCAGCCACAATTCAGTAACAATGAGCACATCTAGCACCCAGATCTTTTTTTCTAAATACCATCGTCAGAAACTAGTGCTCTTTGGAGACACAACTGATTTCGGGGTTGGGAAAGTATAAGATGAAACTGGAATATTTTGTGATGCCAGAAATTGAGGAAGCACTCAGAGGATAATGAGGACATCTCCAAAGGTCACATAAGTTAGCCAGAAAGGGATCCTGTGAGCTGTATCTGAACAAGTTGAGGATAAAAATCATAAAAGAAATGGATTATAATCCATTGAATATCATAGGAATCCATGAGATCATACCGACATAAAGTTTGATGAGGAATGGAGTGAAAATTACGTAATACCAAAGTATTGCCCTACAAAATATGAATTAATTACAAAAGAAAAAACTTTACTATGCAGAGTCCTGGCAGATACTCCCTCAATGGAGTGATCATAATCAATATTAAGTGATCAGAGTTGGCACCTGTCACCACAATGGGACGAACTAATACCACATGCTATCTGTTTGGATACAGTGAGAACACAGCATCAATTTGGTCCTAGCAAAGATGCACAACCTGAAAATAATCAAGTGAAAGCATCAGAGACCCACACCGAGGAGCAGTCTACAAAACTGAAGGAGATGGGGCATCATGTTGGCAATTTACTCTCAAATGATTCAAAATAGAAAAACATTTGTACTGTACTTGGGAACTTTTCTTTAGGTTGGAGATTCTTTCAAAATTTAAAAAGTTAATGAGAAAAGTCACGTTGTGTCATTGTAGATTTGATAGAAGCTAAGTGTCAAGATAAGATTAATATCTGGATGGACCAAGTCAAATGTCAACAATTACACTTTAGGGTAATAATTCTTAAATTTTCTCCGGTAAAGCATCAGGTTTTCCCCACCAGTCTATTATGAAGCAATACGAGTTTTCAAATGCCTACTCTCAACATCAGAACTTATCTTAGAAAGAACCAGTAGCAAATGATTCCTGGACTAGCTTAGACCACATTTTGAGCAGCATTTTCTATAGTTGAAGATGTGTGGATCCCTGATTGCCATCAAATCCACATGGGAAATAAAAACTATTGGTCATATTATTATCCATACGGTAGCAACAATAATTACTACTTGAATTAACATCAACCATCTACACCTACACAAAGTGTTTGCAAAAGGGACCACTCAGGCAATATGAAGGAATTAAGGACCTGCCTTTGCAGACGGTAATTCAACTTGTCCAAATGGGTCATATGACGAGAATAGATGAGCCCACCCCTGATTCCAAAGTAGTTGTTGCTTTGTGGTGACTTTGGAAGAAAAACCCAGTCACACAGAAGATGAACAAAAATATTTTGCATGTGTCAGTCTGCAATGCCAAGCCATGACTATCATTGCTGGGAAGGGAACCAGCATTCAGAGGGGTGAGTTAGTACAGGACATCTCCCAAATCAGATGGCTTCGATTTAACTGCAGACACTGAGGATCAAGCTAACTGATTCCAACATAGTTCACACATGGGTCCACGCTGGTTGTCTGCCACAATCAGCCTCTCTCTCAGACAAGAGGCAGGCTTTCAAATAAAAGAGGACAAATTCTCTGTAATAAACCAAGGCCAAAGCAGAACAACAACAACAAAAAAGAGCTATGGCATCCTCTGAAAAGTGGCAAACTCCATCCAAGCTCCGCGTTCTTCTAGAGGACACTCACACTTTTGTTGCACGTCCCTGTAAGTTGGAATTCTCGTGCCAGTGTCCCCCCAGCACTTATTTCAGACACACACAGAGGAGGCTCCACATGGAAACCCATGAGCTAAAATCAACAACGACAGACAGCTGACTCTGGTGTGAGGCACCTCACTTACCTGGGGCAGTTTTGTAGCATGTTCTGGAGGGCAGCGATGGGGCGTTCTTTGTCCTGGGGCTCTGTGCACTCTGCAAGACTTGTCTCTGCCTCTTCAGCTCCTCTTCCCTTTCCTGAGCTGCTCGGATCTCTTCTTCGATCATGGACAAAGTCCGCTGTTTCCTGGACCTCAGTTTGAAGGGCCCAACCATCACGTCGGATTCTTGAGTGGCCAGGAGGGAGGCTGTACTTCTCAGCTCAGCAGCCTCCGAGTACTTGCTGAAATAGCTTCCTTCGGGCCTGGTCTCCTCCATGTTAATCGGGCCACTAGGCTGCACAGCTGGCAGTGGCTGGGGGGGCCCCCTTTCCCTGAGCACCCTGTCTTCAGCAGGCAGAATCTTTGGCAAGACATCCCTTTTCTCTTGAACAGGAGAAGACACCTGAGGTGGCTCAAACATGCTCTGAGGCTTCTCTGAGCTGAAATCCCCGGCTTCAGCTTCCTCTACAGTCGCTTCAGGTCCCTGTGGCTCTGCTCCATCCCTGCTGGTTTTGGACGCAGCTTTATCCACCTGCTCAGCTATGGCTTGTTGAATGGCATTCTGTACCAGGAGGCCAGCCTGATACTCCAAGGGATCATCAACCGACGGAGAGTCCCTCAGCGTGGAGGAAGGGGAATAGAAACCATGATCACTAAATGACTTGGAGGCGCCTTCTCCTCGGCTCTCTGAGGGGTTGTCAGTTTGTGGCGTCTGAGGCAGAGAAAAATCGGCCAGTGAATTTTCCTGGAGGGCATTGGTTGTCTCATTTGAGGCCCCGCTGTCACTGATGTTGTCCATGCTGAAATCATTGGATAGAGTCTCCAGGACGGTGGTATCCTGAGACCTCACTGACAGCTCATCCAGACCAGAGTCAAGCTCCTCTTGGGTCAAGGAGACATTGACGGATTTTGAGAACTGATCCAAAATCCCATGGTCATCATCCTTGACCACGGTGAGGACGGCCCGGGCACTCGTAAATTCTCCATCCTCTGCCCACAGTTTAGATAAGGGCCCACGTTTAGAAGGCTCGCTGTAGGGCCCTTCCTTCCCCTGAGGGGCTGTGCTGCCCTGGCTTGCTGCTGCTGATGAGGTCTCCAGGGTACCAGGCGATTTCTGCCCCTTGGCGGCTGAGGCACCACTGTCTTCTGGAGGTCCCCCAACAGAAGGTGGTCTCGAGTTAATCAGTGGCTTATCTGAGTTGATTGATCCCAGAGGCCTGTAGAAAGGCTTGATGGAGAACAGCCTGGGTGTACTCTGGCCCTTGGCCACAGCTTGCCTGGAATTCTCCATCAGCTGGAATTGTTTGCGAGCAGCAGAGAAATCTATCTGCTCTGTGACAATGTCCTCCTTTGCTTTGTCAATCATGCTTGTACGTTCATGAGAAGAGTCAGGGGCTGTGCAGAGCTGCGATGGGGGCTGCTGCTGCTGCTGTAACTGCTGCTGCAGCAGCAGCTGTTCCTGCTGCGCCCTTCTCTCCTTGCGCTCCTTGTACTTTTTGTGCGACTCCAGATGTTCCTCGTCCAGCTGCTCCTCGATGGTTTTTTCCTGCGGGGGATTCCACCATTTTGCTGCAATGCCAGGATTCTTCTTCACAGCCTGGCTGCGAATGAGCTCCCTCCTCTCCTTCTCCAGCTCCAGCATCTCTTCAGAAGGCCTCACTTTTCTGATGCAGTATTGCTCCTTCTCACGCTCATCATCCTCAAAGAGCTTGGAGGGCTTCTTGTCCTCATGGAAGGCACGCAGCTCAAACTTGGCCTCCTTCTTCAGCGTGGTGAGCGTGAACTCTCCATCTCGGGAAGAACACCGGGAGCTAGTTGAGGAGCTGGGGCTGACAGGCGCCTGCAGGCCATCCCCCAGCGCATCTCTAGGCTGGCCCGGGGAATGGCCGTTTGCTCCTTCTGCCTCTGCCATGGGGTCCGGGCTGCTATTACTGAGCTCGATGTGAGGAAGTGCCTGCCGGCTAGCTGTTCTCTCAATAGGTTCTGGCTGGGTGGTCTCGTGCACTGGGGGGCTTAGGCTGCCCACCAGGACCACTGCACCAGGCTCTGGGGAAGATGTTCCATTATACGTTCCGTCCACAGCAGAATCACAGCAGTTGGCCTCCAGCACCTCATCTAGATAGCGGATCTCTCTGGCGACGTCATTATCCAGGGATTCATGGTGATCAGTGAGGAGGCCATTATGGGGGGGTGAATAGAAAGGGGAGGGGTGGTCCATGGGATGTGGAGTAGAGGTGATTCCAGGAACACTTTTACATTCTGCAACAGACACCTCAATTTCCATGTTTTTGTGATCTGGGGAAAGAGAACTGGTAGCAGGCTCCGGGAGGTTGGCACTATAGTTGTCCCCCTCACTTTTTAGCCGGATATCATCCTCGGAAAGCTGGGGAGGCTTCTGGAATAAAAAAAAGAAAACAAAAGTCAGGGTTAAATACTGCATCTCTTACGAACACGAATGCTGACAAACTGACTCATAACAGGAAGGAAAACAGAAACCACAGTGACAAATTCTTTTGAATAGAAATTTCCTAATAATCCCTTAAATGTTCATTTTCTTATAGTAACGGGTACCCAACCCTCTCTAATTTACAGATTCCGTTTTGTTTACATGCTAGCACCATTTTTAAATTTTATCTACTAAGGCGGAAGAGATGACATCATCATCATTGTACCAGAGTCTTCCCAAGTATGTTGTCGCAAATGATTGCAGGCTATGTAATAGGACTATTAATAGGATTACAAAAAGAAAGTCCTTTTGTATGAACAGACCTTTAAAACATATGACTCTCGGCCAGATATAATGCAGTTATTCTGGAGACAAGCAACTTTTTGGAAAATCTTTCCAGAATGAAATACTAGAAAATAGTAGATCCCTTTAATGGCAGCACACAGGCTACAGTGCCCCACTGCCGTGGCTGTAATTGACCACGTGCCTTGTAAACACTATCACCAAAGCCACTGACTGCACAGCTCTGTTTTCTGGGATTGCATCAAAGTAATACTCCTTAGTTATGGAGTCAGCATTGCTTTGAAAAACTAATGGCCAATGGTACTTCTCCTACAGTGTATTAACTACTTTATATGTGATATCTTCAGTTTGTGATTCAATAAGAAAACCCATCTTCTTAATGTTTTAAAATCCATCACATCTTTAAGGAAGGAGGTTTTCTTTTTTTTTTTTTTTTTTTTTAGGGTCTTGCTCTGTGGCCCAGGCTGGAGTGCAATGGTGCCATCTTGGCTCACTGCAACCTCTGCTTCCCAGGACTACCAATGTGTGCCATCATCGCTGGCTGATATATATACATATTTGGTAGAGACAGGGTTTCTCCATGTCACCCAGGCTGGTCTTGAACTCCTGTACTCAAGCAGTCTGCCCGCCTCAGCCTCCTAAAATGCTAGGATTACACACATGAGCCACCACACCCAGCCAATCCATCCTATTTTTCTACTAGTTATCTAGCCTATGTAATTTTGTTACTTGACATTAGAAACATTAATGTTCAAATTATAAGATGATTTTCTTTTTCATCTCGAAGGACTCCGGCTTATCTCAAAGAATTCCAGTAAAGTATAAACTTGAGTTACCCTCAAGGACTTTACTAGCACCTAGGTCGGCTGTGTTTCCTCATCTCAAGTTTATCATGTGCCTGGTATTATTGACATGGGACAATGCAAAATTGCAAGAAGATGTAAGTTTCATTTATCCAAGGTTTCAACCATTTTAAATGCTTAGAATATTAAAACACCACCTTAGGATGATTCTTAGGAAATCTATTTCAAAATTCTTCCCAAAAAAGTGGATAATTATGGATTTGTTCTTGAGACCTAAGAAAACACGGGAGTTCATCATAAGTGCTCTACCTTGCTGCCAGAATGTTGAAAAACTTTCCCCTCTATCCATGACCTGGGGGGTTTCCTTCATTCTTCATTTTCCACATTCCCTTTCAGACTTAAATTATTCAAACAATGTATATGCCTTCTTCATTAACAGGCACAAATAATGAATATTCCTCTTTTGTCAACATCTTCTGTTCTCTGATTTTCTTCCAATTCTGATCTGGTCTTTGTTAAAGAGTGATACTTAACACAATTAATATTTATAATTGCTATTGTCTTTATTTTTATTTTTGACCATCATTAAATAGTAGTTTTTGCTGACACTGTCTTTTTTTTTTTTTTTTTTTAAGAGACAGGATCTTGCTCTGTTGCCTAGGCTGGAGTACAGTGATGTGATCATAGCTCACTGCAGCCTTGAACTCCTAAGCTCATGGGATCCTTCTGCCTCAGTCTCCCTTAGGACTACAGGTGGATGCCACCATGCCTGGCTAATTTTTAAACTTTTTGGTAGAGATAGAGTCTTGCTATGTTGCCCAGGCTGGTCTCAAACTCCTGGACTCAAGGTGCTGGGATTACAGGTGTGAGCCATCCTGCATGGCCAGCCATTTTAAAACTATTAACTAAACGTTTTTTTGAATAAGGCATTGTCAGTAACTTCTACTCACATTATCATTAAGAATTACAGAAAATTTGAATGTTGAAATTTACTGGCTGCCACTCAATTTCAAGTAAACGTAGGCCAAAATTAGCCCACTTCATGGAAAGTTATTGTTGGATTAAGAAGAGAAACAAAGAGAGACTCGCAGCAATGCTAAGATGAGTCAGATAACCTATGGCACCCTTACCCCCTGTCTTCTTTTGGCCAATGATTCACTGCTAATATTCTGTATGAGAATAGCAGAGCTTTCCTTCTATCCTTTCTGGCTTGGTGGGGGGCGAGCGGGGACAGTAGCAAGCTGGTAGGACGGAAATATGGTTAGAAAACATTGCTCTACTGAAACACAAGATGCTTTAGAATACTCAAGGAGAGGAAGGAGGGCAACGTAATATAAAGGAAACTAAAAGGCAAATAATTAGTTCTATAGTTTAATTAATTAATCCACTCATTAAACATGGGGGGGGGGCTTATTCTGCAGGGTTATAATGAAATTAGCAGCAACAATAAGCTCCAGTAGACAATACTCTTAAAAAAAATAAATAAATAATCGAGTTTCCTGTACTTCCAAGAAAGCCCTAAGTCTATTTTGGAGTTTTCTTAGTCTGAATCAGGCAAGTGAAGAACGTGCCTCTCTTTGTCTCTTGTTGCTAATCACAGAGGTAGGAATGATGATGGGGCCTGTCGCCAAAGCATTTCCCAAGAACACTTTTTGGCTTCTCACGTCAGCATTGTCCCTTTCTCTTGAATATTTCACACTTCAAGTGTTCGATGATGAATGAGCAGATGCCTTTCCGTGTTTTCTTTTTAGAACTCAATAACTATATCAGCTCTTTCCAAGGCAGACTTTTTGAACTAGAAATAGTTGTTTTGGTGCTGAATTTTTTAATTCTAAGAAGACAATTTGACAGTATGCTTTTGCGATTGTCTGAAAAAAAAAATTACAAAACTGCCATAATCTTTGAATCAGAAATTATGTTACAAGTAGTTACGTCTTCTATGATCAGTCAAACTGAGATTTTTTAAAATGCTAGTTACTTGGCAGGGAGCAGTAGCTCACGCCTGTAATCTCAGCACTTTGGGAGGCCACGGTGGGCAGATCACTTGAAGTCAGGAGTTTGAGACCGACCTGGCCAACATGGTGGTGTACACCTGTAATCCCAGCTACTCGGCCTGAGACTCGCTTGGACCCAGAGAGTGGAGGTTGCAGTGAGCCAAGATTGCGCCACTACATTCCAGCCTAGGTGAGGAAGTGAGACTCTGTGTCAAAAAAAAAAAAAGGGCAGGCATGGTGGCTCACACCTATAATCCCAGCACTTTGGGAGGCTGAGGCAGGCAGATCACCCAAGGTCAGGAGTTCAAGACCAGCCTGGCCAATATGGTGAAACCCCATCTCTACTAAAAATAAAAAAATTAGGCAGGCAAGGTGGCAAATGCCTGTAATCCCAGCTATTTGGGAGGCCAAGGCAGGAGAATTGCTTGAACCTGGAAGGAGGAGGTTGCAGTGAGCAGAGATCACACCATTGCTCTCTAGCCTGGTCAACAAGAATGAAGCTCCATCTCAAAAAAAAANAAAAAAAAACAAAAAAAAAAAAACGGCTAGTTACTTGTTATATGTCAAAATTTGGGGGTTCCAGTGTAATTTGAGATGATTCCTTTCCAATACATTTTTTAAACCTCTAGACACTGGAGGGTGTAAGCAGGAAAGAGGCCCTCCTTCTTATGAGCTACATGGCGTCCAGTCCCCCATTTTCCATAAATTCAGAAAATTCTTCCTGACGCTCAATTCCATTTACTCAGAGAGCAGCAAGTTTAACCTCTAATTGTCATAAAAGTATTCAAAGAGATAAACAACTCTGCATTACTGATTCACAATCATGCACCAGAGGTCCTGCAGTTTTGTAAAGTTAGACAACAATGATAACAAAAAAGCAAATTCCTGAGTTCTGTCAGCAGCAAGAATTTGCTTTCATGCATGGCCTGATGTAATCAAAGCCATCGGTAACCACACCAGGTAAATGGAAATGGGCTGGAAATCCAGCGTATCCTGATTGGGCAGGAGTCTGGGTTTGGTATCCTCAAATGCTGTCTTGTTTAAACAACACATGCTTATTGCTCTCTTTGAAGATAAGAAGGTCCAGAACTTTCTCCATGCTTCAGATTAGGTGAATGTGATTCCGGATTCAGATAAGATGCACATTCATGAAATCAACAGGAAAGCCCTTTTTGAAATGAACTATGTCCCAGTGCAAAAAACAGGAGGATAGGAAAGAATCATTAAACGGGGTTTTCTAAGGTCAGAGAAAAACTAGGGTGCAAAGGGGCGGTGGGAACTCTTTAGATCAACCCAGCTCACCCTACAGGTGGAGCCCTAACACCAGGACACAGAAACCTGCCCTTCCCACTGAATTCCTAGAATAGTTAACAGCTAGTAAGGATGTCTATCATTTACTTTCAAATACTTGGTCAGGGACAATATGATACAGCTGTGTGCTTCTGAAATTAGCGTAAATTACATTCCACGGTCTGACAACCATCCTCACTGGGAATATACACTCAAAGAATGGTCATCTAGGATCTAATGAGAGAGCCCACGCTCCGCAGGTGCCTTCCTCCAGTGCTTAGCTCCCTTTAACTCCCAAGGAGCCCCGAAGCTTTGCTAATTGGCATAATTAAGGTGAGAAATAGGTTTTCATTAGTCAAATTAGTGGCTTGTCAATTAGCATAATGAATGTTAGAAATCCATGCAATTGGTGGTGGTCAAATTTGTGGATTAGAGATCTTCCTCACCCTTTCACAAAGAGGCTATGTCAATAGTGTGAACCCTTTGGTTTATACACCCTTTGGGATGGTGTTGGAGGTTTGAGAACTAAACAATCTCGTTTCTAGCCTTTGGTTCATGGGACTTTGGTTAACACCCACTAAATGGTAACAGAATCCTGTTTTCATAAAATTGCCACATCTGTCTTTATGCAAACTGGGGTTGGAGCATCTAGAAACTTAGAGAGCTGAGATTTCTTCAAACCATTTTTTTTACAAATGTTTATTTAACAAATATCTGTATGAGTGCCAGAATTTGGTTCAAGAGACTTGTGTTTAATATAACCTGGTAGTCAGGCTGCAACTAAAGCCACCTTTATTTTCCAAAAAATGTTTAATAGTTTTGCAAAGCAAATTAGTGTGGCTCAATTAACAACCCAGGGGCCTGTGTCTCTACCTAAATAATGCAGAAAATGTGGTAATTCAGAGTTTGGCGTCCAAAGACCAGAATCTGGGGTCACTTATTGATTCTACCTATGAAAGTGCTGCCAGACCTTTTGTACTGCAATCATGGAATTCTGCTGAGAATAGAACTCCTTCGTAAGCAGGACTAATAATATCTCCCAAATCTGTCTTGAGAACTAAGTTAGAAAATGTACTTAAAAGTACTATGCAAACTTTAATAAAACAGTTAATTCGAATGTTTACTATTATTAAGCCATTTTACGCTGAGGTTTAAATGACCGGTATTATATCCTTTCTGGCAGCAGACTGATTTTCTTTTGGGAAAAGAACAGGAGATTTTTAGAAGAAAAGAAATCAACAAGAAAAGATTAAAGAAAAAAGGCTCAGGAAAGACTCAAAGTCAGAGCCTTCGGCGGCTCTAATCTCCCTAATCTTTCCCCAACCCCAGATCCTTACATATGAATTTTAGTTGAAGCTAAACACAACTAGCTGCAACAGAGAGAGTAATTTCATAAAATGTCCTTAAAAGTTAAGCCCTAAAATGCAGTAAGTAGAATGAGCAGCCAAGAACCACCCCGACCTGGGGCTCCAGTCACATGGAAAGCAGAGGAGGGATCACACATTGGATAAAACAGAACCTGGTCCGAGATATCTCCTCTACTCAACTAGCCAAGTGAATGTATGAGTGAATGAGACAGCCCTGACAAGCCTGTCCTGTGGGCATGCTGTAAGTGTGGTAACCCCATTTTGGGGCTAACACATGTCTAATAGCTTATCATTTCACAGTACGTACATGACGTCGGTCACCTGATGCCAAAAACATGGCCCTCTGTTAAGTGGGAAAGGCAAGAATTTTCAGTCTTAAAACTTCAGACTAAGAGGTATAGAGAAATAGTGGGGTGTTTCCCAAGATCACCTGGCTAGTAAGTGCCCTAGCCAGGAACTGAAGGTGGGTTCTTCTCATTCTATCCTGATATGTTAAAATGGATTCTCAATAATAGGAGGCTTTTAAAATGACATGGGAAATGGTGAGAAGAGAGGATGGATCAAAAGAGAGTTAGCTTGGCTTTTTGGTTGATCTTTTGCTTGTTTGAATGTCTACAGATTAGGTGAGACTGACAATTTAGCTTTAAAAGTCCATAATCCCTTCTCCTTCTTTATTCCGTCTCGGTCAGGAACAGATGAACTCCCTGGAGAGTTAACTCTCTGGAGTCACATCTGTTGCTCTGCGTGTCAGAGTAGAAATGTGACTTCTTGCACAGTCTGGGGGTTTCATCCTCTGGGCTGGTCTCTGAAGGAGATCTGTTTCCTCTGGCCACTTGCCAGAGGTAAGATCCCGTGTCCACGTCATTGCGATGGACACTGTGGGAAAAGGCTGCAGCTCCTCACCAACACCACAAGTGAGATTCTAGAAGCCTGTTTACATTTGCACAGAAAACACAACAGCAGGGCCCTGATCCCTGCCCCACTGGGCAGAGACAGTCATGTGTTCTTTCTGCCCAGGGCACCTGGGCCTGCAGCTAGGCATGTCATGAACAGAAATAACTTTAAGGAAGTGCATTTTCCTTAGCAGGTCTGCCTGAGCCCATGCGGACAGCAGGAAGATGTCCTTCACCACAAGGACAATGCTTGTGTTCACAAGGTCCCCTCTGCCCCACCATCCTCAGGCTGTCCAAGCTCGACAGTGTCCCTCACCCGCCTTGACCTCCCAGGCACCTAGCCTAATTGCAAAGTGTGACCCAAATTACTCAAACATCAGGCTGCACAACCAGGTTTCTCCGCTCTGAATAACCCAGATTACTTCCCACTAAAGCCATGACATTTAAATTAGAAATGCTTTTCTCTAGATAATAGGTGACCCGATCCTTTAATCCAGTTATTTTTAAGTTCCACCAAAAATACAAACTCACTCTTGGCCTAGGAACAGAGAGGCATGGCTATAAAACAA
>NW_016107625.1:515202-543381 GCF_001604975.1 Cebus imitator | reverse complement strand
TTTTTAGTAGAGATGGGGTTTCGCCATGTTGTCCAGGGTGGTCTCAAACTCCTGATCTCAGGTAATCCACATGCCTTGGCCTCCCAAAGTGCTGGGATTGCAGGCGTGAGCCACCATGCCCGACCCCTGCCTCTCTTTTATAAGTCACATTTTTGGTACACAGGACGCAACAACAATCATGACAAAGAACCGAAGAACTGGTTCCACGAGGCATGTGCAGCTGTCTCTAGAGAGGTTCTTCCTAAACTTTTAACTTTCTGGCTGAGTCACGATGTCTCCAGCACGAAAGCAAAT
Organism: Cebus imitator; assembly: GCF_001604975.1. NCBI lineage: Eukaryota > Metazoa > Chordata > Mammalia > Primates > Cebidae > Cebus > Cebus imitator. Next base: position 543,087 of record NW_016107625.1, on the reverse strand, counting down.
GCAGAAGGGGGTGGGATGGAGGAAGTGCACCTGGCTGGTGGATGATGCCCAGGGACCTAAAAGATGCCCGCATCAGCTGAACCTCAACAGCCTTGAAGAAACCAGGCAAAGTAACAGTCCGGAGGTCTGAGGGAGTCTAACTCTCCAAACCGAGGAAACCCAAGGCATAAGAAAGGGAACACAGAGGTTGAAGAGGTCAAGGCACTTTCCTGCAACACTGCCTTAGATCCATAAGCACATCCTGGAACCCTGCAGAGCTATGTGCTCTCTGCCCCGGCCATGCAAGGTCCCCAGAGCTCAAAGGTGATCCCCCATCCCCAGCAAGAAGCTCACAGACTTGGAGGGAGGGAGTACCAGTTTCCACAAGAACAACAAACAGCACCAGGGGAAGGAAGTGCTGCAGCAATAGCAGGAAATAAAATTCCAGCCCTCTTCAACGATGCAAATCGTGCAGGGTAAAAAGAATTGAAGAAAGTGCGGTGCACCCAAGTTCCTAAGCAGGCTGGCTGCACCTTCTCTGGCCCTCCCTGCTGAAGACGCAAGAAGGAGAAGGAGCTGGGACTCCGAGTGGGTCCCTTCCACCCTCCCCTAAAGGCACAGAGAGCAGGAAAGTCTGGGAACCACTTGCTGCTTGGGTTAGCCTTCTGGCTTCTAAGCCCAGTCTACAAGCAGGAAGTGGAGGAGAGGCAAGACCCGGGGTGATAACCTGGGCCCCACTGCAGTCCTAAGCAGGCTTCCCCCTTCCTTACCCCAGTAGAGCTTCTTCCGGTCTGTAGAACTAAGGGCCCGTGTTGATTGTGGGAAACTGTGAACCAAGGCACTCCCTAAGGAGGCTAGAGCCTCCCTTCCTGGCTGATGGAAGACAGCTGGCCAGACTCCAGACCTCAAGCGCTCCTGGGGCATACCCAGGCTAAATTTGGACTGGGCACGCTTGGGTCAATGCTGTGACCCTTAAAAGGGGGTGAATACTAAAGATGCTTCTTGGGTTTGCCTCTATGGATCGCCTGCCGTGAAGCCATTACAGCTCAATGTGACTAGGGCAGTTCTAAAAAGAAAACTCAACCCTTTGGGGACCAGGAGTCCTGTGCCTGCTCCTCCAGGTCCAGCCTTTTTTTCTGAGAGCTTCTATGGTATTGGTAAAAGAGCATTCTGCTATTCTGTCTGGCTTATGCCTCAGGTACAGGTCTGAAGATGGGATGAAAACGGTTCTGGAACTTTCCCACCTCTTTGCTGGAAATAAGGCTTGCCTGTGCCTTGATCCACATTCCTGGCAAAGGAAACTGGTCAATTTCTCATAGAACAGAATCTCCCCTGCACCATAGCTTAGCCTATTAATAACATCCTCTCAGTCCTGCTGAAAAGTCAATGGCTCCAATGTCAGTCTGCACATCTGGAAAATGTTAAGGTGTTATTTGATGAAAACATTTACAACTTGGGCTTTCTGTGAAAGAAACTGAAGATGGTGTGTGTGGTGTGGGTCAGCAGTGGGGAGGGAAGGAAAGGAAGGAAGCTGCTGTTGGCTTTTCAGTAGCAGTTGATGAAAGGGCTGTTTCTTTCCTCTACTTGGAGACCCACTTCTTACAGGAGTGACTGGGGGGCTTCCGGGTTTCCCGTGAATGAAGAGAGATGTAAGTTTCATGTTTTCCTCAATGGGGGTACTCTGGGGCCTATCAAGGAGCCCTTGGATGCTCTTCTCATCAAAGGCCCTTTTCACTGTCAGATTATTTTGCCAGGTAGTCCCCATCCCAGAATAAACCAAGCTTAAGGCCACAGATGGAACTCTGGCTCCTGCAAGCTGAGATTTCTAGGGTAACCGATTCTGCTAAAGACAAAAGCAAGGCTAGTTTTCAGTTTTTTATAACTTTGCTGTGTCCCTCTTGGTTTTAGAATAGTTCCGGATCTTGGGTTCATGCCTGGTCAGCAGGTCACGGCAGGGATCAAAAGCCACGCACCACTGTGGACCCAGCAGAATCCCAAGCAAATCCCAAGGCAGAGCCCCAAGGGAAAACAGTGCCAGACGCATTGTGGTTAATCCTCTGTCTACAGGCGATTCTGTACCTATGAACGAAGCTGGTGAGGGTCGCCTTCCATCCCCATGGGACCTCCAAGAGACAGGTACCACACATTCTCCCAAAAGCCACATTCCCCCAAACCACCCTGTGAATATGGTGAGTTCCACAGCATGGAAACAGAAGGCTAGCAGTAGACCACAGCACTGAGTTTCTTGAACAAATACCAGAGGGTGGCTAGGAAATGAGTCACCAGAATCACCAGGTCACTTTGCTTTGTTCTGGAAAAGGGCACCCAGATTCTCACAGATGCGCTCGCACCATCTTCAAAGCATGATCTGCCACCCATACAGCACTGCACTGTATGTGCAGGAGGAAGTGTCCTCTTTGCCTCTTAGCACAAAAGCTGACTTTTACAAGATTTGAAAAAAAAAAAGAGAGAGAAAGAGATAGGAGAGAGAGTGAGAGAGAAGCAAGACACCAATCCAAGCTCGGCTGCCCACTTTCCAGCAAGAAAGGACTCCACAGCACATGATAGACTCTGAAAACCCCCTCCATAAAGACACTGGCCTCAAAAAGGACACTTGTCCTTTCAGATTAGAAAGAAAAGGACGAGAAGATAAGTCAGCAGACTCGGCTTACCCTGCCCAGAGCGTGTGCATCAAACCTCCTCAGTGAGAAGTGCCTTATTCCAGACAGATTCCTGCATGTACCCTGGCTCAAGCTGGACAAACTCCTCCTGAGCCTCCTGACGGAAGACCGTGATGTCACCGCAAGCCCTCCCTCTGCTCCCTAAAAGGCCAGTCACACAAAGAAGGACTTTAACCTCCTCCGGAGAGGCCTGGCCCCTCCCACGCTGGCCGGAGCCGGTGGGCAGCGGCATTCCCAGGCAGAGTGGGCCTGGCCTGCTCCAGTCACACTGAGGGCTGAGTGGGGAGGCAGGAGCTGGTGGCGCTGATGTGAATCAGTTACCGCTGTCTTCGCGGCAATTCAGATCTAGGCCCTGAGACAAGCAGGGAATTGATATCCCAGGGATACTGAGGCAGCAAAACATCTGAAAGACCCTGGAGAAATCTCCAGTTAGACAGACTTTTCAGGACAGCTTGTGGTGTGTGCTTGTGCATGTGTACATGCATGTGGTATGTGCATGGGGGTGTGTGTGTGATAACAAATGCTCAGCATAGAAAATTTGGAAAAAAAAAATATTCATTACCCCTCCGATCAGAAAGATAAAAGTTAACATTTTATTTCATTCCATGGTCATCTTCTCAGAAATATATATTTAATATCACTGAGACCAGACAGTAAATGCAGTTCTGCACCAACTATTTTTTTAAACTCGCATCATTTCGCAAGCAGTTTTTATGTTACTTAACGGCCTTTGTAAGATGCATTTTAAGTGGCTATGTTATAATCAATGCCAAAGTGAACAGATGCATCTGGAGTCTGAGATGAGTGCTGTAATTTCAAGGAACGTCTGGAGGAAGTGGCTGCACCATCCCACAGCTAGCAACAGTCCTCGGCCACCAAGAAAACAGATGTGCATTTGCCTTGGGTAGAGACATCGGTGGCACCTCAGAATAGGGCCTGCGGCACTGCACTAAGTCTAATGGGAGTTGGCGTGTTTACCAGTGTCCCCCGCCTGGAAACACCCCCTGACTCAACTCTGCCTCCAGATTCCATCCACCTCGTTCCCTGGAACTCTACATTAACCTGGAAAATTTGGGGCATAACTTGTGGGCAGAACTAGAAAGTCAGTCAAAATTCCAGGTCAGTTCAGTGCCATGAAGTATTCACTTCTTCAGTAAGATTTGAGAGGACAAAGAGAATTGAGATTTCCAGTAAACCGGGGGAAAGATGACCAACGCCATGCACGGTTCTGTGGGGCCAGCTCATGTGGGGTCCGTTCTGGAGCACTTTGTCCTGGTGAGCAGCTCAAAGATGGAACAGAGTTCACCTGTGGTCTGCACACTGGCCAGCATGGCAGACCTCCTGGGACCCTCCCAAACACATGAGTCTAGGAAGGAATAGTCAAAGTAGATGGAGCCCAGGCAGGTTCTTTTGAAAAGGAAGCTAAAAGTATCCTTTACAGCTATTGGCAGCATCTAAACAACATTTTCCATAGACTAAAAATATTTTCCAAATTTATTTAGACATATTTAGGAGTTCTTCGATGACTGAGTCACCAGCGAGCACCAAGGGAACTCTGAATTTATGCTGCCCTGTGGAATAATTAGAATGTTCTGTTCTGTAGCCAAAGGCACTCCAAGATGCTACTTGGTCACCTAAAGTAAAATGAGGTGGGGAAATCACATGCCGATGGCATTGCTTTGCTTGAGAATGAAGAACCAGGGCAGGACCTTCCATGATGAGGTGCTCTCGAACAACGATGCAAGAGGGGTACCCGGGACCCACTCCATTACCACACCTGCCCCTCCACACCTGTGGGAAGATTTGTTTTTTTTAAAAAAGGTTTTAGGCCAGGTATGGTGGCTTACACCTGTAATCCCAGCACTTTGGGAGGCTGAGGTGGGCAGATCACAAGCTCAGGAGTTCAAGACCAGCCTGGCTATCATGGTGAAACCCCATATCTACTACAAATACAAAAATTAGCTGGGCATGGTGATGGGTGCCTGTAATCCCAGCTACTCAGGAAGCTGAGGCAGGAGAACTGCTTGAACCCAGGAGGCAGAGGTTGCAGTGAGCCAAGATCACGGCACTGCACCCCAGCCTGGGGAACAGAGCGAGACTCTGTCTCAAAAAAAAAAAAAAAAAAAGGTTTTAAATCTGCCAATTTGCCCTATTCACAAAGAGAAAACTATATGTGCTCTTAAAGTACTATTTTCCAAGGAGTTGGCTTGCATATGACCTGGTGTCTCAGAGATACCAGGGACCACTACACATACAAATACACACATGCTCCACCCACACACATGCACACTGTTATGTGCTGACTTGAGTCACCTCTACAAATTCATATGTTGAAGTCCTAACACCAAGCACCATGAAATGTGAGCTTATTTGGAGCTCAGTCTTGACAGAGGTAATCACGTTTAAGTGAAGTCATTAGGGTGGGTCCTAATCCAGTATGACTAGTATCTTTATAACAAGAGGAAATTTAGACACAGAGACATGCATAGAGGGAGCACAGCTCTTTATAAGCCAAGGAGAGGAGCCTGGAACAGATCCTTCCCTCACAGCCCTCAGAAGGAACCAACTCTGCTGAGGATTTTGCACTTCTAGCCTCCCAGCTGTGAGACTACAAATTTCTGCTGTTTAAGTCTCTCCGCACCAATTGGTGGTACCTTGTCATGGCAGCCCTAACAAGCTAATATATACACTCACATGTATACATCTTTGCGTTCATATTTGTGCATGCACATAAAAACACACGCTTTCACACACTTCCCTGAGTCCCCCTAGCTGCAAAAATAGGGTGGAGTTTAGAAAAAATACTCTGTGGCGGCTGGGTGCAGTGGCTCATGCCTGTAACCCTAGTACTTTGGGAGGCTGAGGCAGGTGGACCACGAGGTCAGTAGTTTGAGACCAGCCTGGCCAAGATGGTGAAACCCCATCTCTACTAAAAATACAAAAATTAGCTGGGCACAGTGGTAGGTAGGTGCCTGTAATCCCAGCTACTGGGGAGGCTGAGGCAGGAGAATCGCTTGAACTTAGGAGGCAGAGGTTGCAGTGAGCCGAGATCGTGCCACTACACTCTAGCTTGGGTGACAAAGCAAGACTCCGTCTCAAATGAAAAAAGAAAAATACTCTGTGACAAAGTTACAGTTAGGTACTGCAGAAAAGTGGATTATACTCAGAGGCAGAGCCAGACAGGAACAACCAGCAAGCTAGCTTCAGGCTGCAAAAGCATAAACTGAGCCATCCACACTTGACAGTAGAGTCCCTGGGGAGAAATGGCCAGAGTGGAATCCAGCAGGTAACATCTAGGTGCAGCTCACACCTCTACACCCTCTACGTGTAGATTCTGAGCTTGAGGTGGGTTTTCTGGAAATAAATTTGCACTGCCAGTTTAATTCTCCTGCTGCCGTAACCTGATCTCTTTAGTCTCTGAGGGTGCCTTGCCCTGGGGGAAAAGAAGCCTTTTCGAAACTTGGTCCTTGTTGACTGGGAAGTAAACTTCAATGTATGAGGGTCTAGCCACTGGCGTTTAAAGGCAATTGATACCATTATGATCATCATTCAGTGAATATCTATGGTGCACCTACTGTGTGCCTTGTCTGTGCCACATATCCTTGCATATCTTCTATTTAATCCTTCCATTAATGGCAAGGAGGAGACTATCATGCACTTTGCAGAGAAGCAGACGCCAGCCAATGGCGGCCACCTATTCCCTAGGGTCACCCTGCTGCTCAGGAACAGAGCTCTGGTTAGAAGCCATGAATCCCCAAAATGCAGCAGGGCTCATGGAAGCCACACCAGGCAGCTCAGGAGGGAGCAGACCCAGGAAGGGTTTGGGCTAATGCAAATAAAAGAAAAAATCTTAACACCAGGACTACACCTGTAATCCCAGCACCTTGGGAGGCTGAAGCAAGAGAATCCATCACTTGAGCCCAGGAGTTTGAGACTAGCCCAGGCAACCTAGTGAGACCTTTTCTCTACAAAATTTGAAAATTAGCCAGGCTCAGTGGCATGCACTTTTAATGCCAGCTACTTGGGAGGCTGAGGCAGGAGGAACTTGAGCCTGGGAGGTCAAGGCTGCAGTGAGCCATGATCAGAACAAACAAATAACCTTAAGAAGTGTCTGTAATTTAAGGCAGCAAGAGACTACTTCGAAACTGTAGGCCAGCTGCTAGGAGCTTTGGGGAGGCCTCATTTCCCTTCTGGGTCTTAGTTTTCTGGTCTGTAAAATGAGATCCCAACTACGTTAAAACTCTCACAATTCACTTCTCTTTATCTCTGTGAATTCTGTGGTTTTAGCATGTACTTTGGGCACAGGTGAAGTCGTTCTGAGTGGGCAGAGTCTTGACAAAGCCTGTGAGACCACAGGACCAGCAGCTGCCTTGAAAACCAGGTGATACTTTTGCCAAGAGAGGTTTTAAGAGTTCCCCGTAGGAAGTGTGGCTCATAGACAGAACTTTAACGGAAGGATTTTATTCTCCTAAATGTAACTATCCCATTTATGATGGTCACTAACACCTTAGTATGACAGAAAGTTCCAAAAACAGATTTGAAGGGGTCAGGAAGGAATAGAAAGAGGCCCGCAGGGTAGAGAGGCTGGCTTCAAACACAGTTAAGACCCAGCCCACTGCCTGGAGTTGCAGAGTAGCTGGTGTAAGGGAAAGGGTGGCACTGGGAAGGTTTCCCTTCCTGCTTCCTGGCACTTAGAGAAGCTGGGGCAGCTTTTCAAGCTGCTTCAAGGCCCAATTCAAGGCACAGAGAGAAGGAAGCCTGGGCCTCACAAATGCCTTTCCCCCTCAGACGCCCAGTCTTGTGCTGTCCTTCCTTATCCTTCAGGTAGGTACCTTCCAAGCCTCTTTTCCAAAAGACCCTACATCTCAACATCTCAGCATGGAGCCAGGTCTTTAAAGCAATTTGCACTTACATGTGAATCTGATGGGAATTCTTACAGCTTAAGACAGGTGTTTGTTTACCAAAGGAATCCCTAATTGGAGTAATGTGTGGGAAACTAAGACACACTTAGCCCTTAATTTATTAAGGGGAAATTGATGAGAAAAGGCAAACAGAAACAGCAACTTACTTTTTTTTTTTTTTTTTTTTTGAGGTGGAATCTTGCACTGTTGTCTGGGCTGGAATGCAATGGTGCAATCTCAGCTCACTGCAACCTCCACCTCCCAGGTTCAAGCGATTCTCCTGCCTCAGCCTCCCAAGTAGCTGGGATTACAGGTGCATGCTACCACCACGCCCGGCTAGCCGCCCAGACCTGGTAATGCTTCTCCGGTGCTCAGGGCACAGAAAGCTACAGAGCAGAGGGTTGAGAAGAATCCACAAAAACATATGGACCCCGCAGCTATGTCATGCACCATGATCTCATTTATTCCTGTTAGAAATATTACTTGAAATACCATTTTATAAAAAAATAAATAAATAGTTGTCAACTCCCACCCTTTGCCCTCCCCACTGCCTCCTGCAGTCTCCCAGTGTTCCCTCTAACTGTCTCTGATATTGCTGCTCAAAAAGCAGGCTTTTGGTCAGGGCACAGTGGCTCATGCCTGTAATACCAGCACTTTGGGAGGCTGAGGCGGTCAGATCACCTGAGGCCAGGAGTTAAAGAGCAGCCTGGCCAACATGGTGAAACCTTGTTTCTACTAAAATATACAAAAATTAGCTGGGTGTGGTGGTGCATGTCTACAATCCCAGCTACCCAGGAGGCTGAGGCAGGAGAATCCCTTGAACCCAGGAGGCGGAGGTTGCAGTGAGCCAAGATCATGCCACCGCACTCCAGCCTGGGCGACAAGAGCGAGACTCTGCCTTAAAAAAGAAAAAAAAAAAATCAGGCTTTTGGAGAGAAGAGGGTCTGAAGCCCTAATGTGTGTTGTATTTCATTCCAGAACCAGAGGAAGATACTGGTGACATTTAAGGAAAAGAGGCTGATAAGTCTAGCAGCCCAATAAAATGTCCCCATCCCCTGACGTGCACCCTATTTCTACCCTGAGTCTGTTGAGTTCCCCCGTCAAGGGTTTTCGACTCAAAAGATGACTCTGCTGTCTGCCTCAGACACTGTATCTTACCTCCTGCAGGAGCAGTGGCACCATCTTGTTGCACTGGGGAGGACCGAGCTTTAGAAGAAATGTATCACAATCTTATAACAGTGAAAACCTACAGGTGATGAAAATGTGTAGCCTAAGTATTAGCCTCTGAAAATTTTGATTTGTATAACCAATAGAATGCTGTGCAGCCTGTGGAAAGGATATTTATCATAATTGCATAATAACCTGAAATGATGCTATATAAATAGTTATGTGCAAAAGGGGTGCAGAGTTCAAGTTAAGAATGAACTTTGGCATCCAACAGACCTGGGGTCCTTCTCTGTAAAATGGCATAATACCACTGCTAACTTAGGGAGCAGCTGTAAAACATCACATGCTCACCACAGGGCTTGTAAAATGATTCAACAAATGGTGGCTCCAATAGCAATAAACTAGGGAAATATTTAAAGCCCACATTATTATAATGGCTTGATGGTTTTAAAATATAACGGACCCTTGCAATCAATAAAAAAGGTCAACAACCCAAACATAAAAGTAGACAAAAGATACAGACAGTTCATCACAAAAAGAAATATATTCTTAGACACACAAAATGACTCTCAATCCCACTTATAGAAAAGAAACACAAAATAAAATAAAATTCTAAGTTTTCCACCTATACAATTAGTTATCAGCATGTAAGGAAATAGACAGCCTCATCCAACTCCATAAAGTTGGATGGTAATTTGACAATATGGACCCAACTTTAAAATACACAATGCTTTTGACACAGGAGTTATACTTCCAAGAATTTATACTACAGCAATAAAGGCACATGTAGAAAATGATCTATACACAAGGATCTCCAATGCCACAATGTTTGCAATAATAAAAGACTAGAAATAACCAAAATTAATAGGGAACTGATTTTTTTTTTTAGATGGAGTCTCGCTCTATTACTAGGCTAGAGTGCAGTGGCGTGATCTCTGCTCACTGCAACCTCCGCCACCCGGGTTCAAGTGACTCTCCTGCCTCGGCCTCCTGAGTAGCTGGGACTACAGACATGAGCCACCGCACCTGGCCTGATATTTTCATTAAATGGAATGTTACACAACTTTAAAAGAATAGAAGAACTCCCAGCTCTATAATAATTTATATATGGCAATCTTCAAAATCTACTGAGTTACAAGGGCTATGGAACATTTTATAAAGAGCACATTATCTTTGATGTTAACAAACATGAATATGAATAATCTTATATGTATATATTTTATTTGTATATATGTAGATATGTGTGTACATATATTTGCATATTCAGAGGCGATTCCTGGAAGGACACATAAGAAACTGATCACAAAGATTTTCTCTGGAATGGGGAAGGGGGGTCACTGGACATCAGTTGTAGGTAAGCTTCTATTCACCGTGTTCTTTTCTACACCTTTTCAATGTTAGAATATGTGCATATATTAACTTCTGAAAAAAGGAAGCACTTAAAAATACAGAGAGACAGGTGGGAAAGAACTAAAAGGAAATATGGTGCTCCTGATGGGTGGCTAGACACCTGGAGGAGATAAATTCACTGTCAAAAGTCAAGGAAGCTGGGCGCAGTGGCTCTTGCCTATAATCCCAGCACTGTTATACCACCTGCAATCCTAGAGGCAAGCAGATCACTTGAGGCCAGGAGTTCAAGACCAGCCTGGCCAACATGGCAAAACCCTGTCTCTACTAAAAATAAAAAAATTAGCCAGGCATGGTGGTGGGCACCAGTAGTCCTAGCTACTCAGGAGGCTGTGGCAGGAGAATTGCTTGAACCTGGTAGGCAGAGGTTGCAGTGAGCCAAGATTATGCTACTGAACTCCAGCCTGGGTGACAGAGCAAGACTCCATTTCAAAAAAAAAAAAAATTAATTAAAAAATAAAATAAGTCGGGCCGGGCGCGGTGGCTCAAGCCTGTAATCCCAACACTTTGGGAGGCCGAGGCGGGTGGATCACGAGGTCAAGAGATCGAGACCATCCTGGTCAACATGGTGAAACCCCGTCTCTACTAAAAATACAAAAAATTAGCTGGGCATGGTGGCGCGTGCTTGTAATCCCAGTGACTCAGGAGGCTGAGGCAGGAGAATTGCCTGAACCCAGGAGGCGGAGGTTGCGGTGAGCCGAGATCGCGCCACTGCACTCCAGCCTGGGTAACAAGAGCGAAACTCCGTCTCAAAAAAAATAAATAAGTAAATAAAATAAAATAAAATAAGTCAAGGATATCATTTGTGTGTATATGTGTGTGTTTGCATATATATACATGGTGTATGTGTGTGTGTGTGTATATATATATGCACACATATAGTGCATTTTATAAAAAGATCATTCCCCTATTAATTTAGGTTATTTCTAGTCTTTTATTGTTGCAAACATTGTGGCATTAGAGATCCTTGTGAATAGATCATTTTCTACATGTACCTCTATGGCTGTAGTATAAATTTTTGGAAGTAGAACCACACACACATGCATACCCATATATATATATATATATATATATATATATATATATATATATTTTTCTCTCTCTCTCTCTCTCTCTCTCTCTCTATATATATATACATATACATATACATATACATATACATATACATATACAGTTTACTCGTGGTTGCTGTGGTTTTAATGTGTCTCTCAAAGGTCACGTGTTGGAAACTTAATCCCAAATACAACAGTGTTGAGAAGTGGGACCTCACGAATGATCATCCCAGGAATGGATTCATTATCAAAGTGAAATGGGTCCTCTCTTGTCTCTCACAGGTTGTATGCTCTTTTGCCCTCTCATTTTCTGCTGTGGCATGAAACAGCCTCCAGGAATGTAAGAACTAAATCTCTGTTCTTTATTCATTACTCAGACTCAGGAATCCTCTTTTAGCTGCAGAAATTGGACAAAGACAGTGGCTGACCCTGGAGAATAGGAATGGGGAAAATCTCACCGCTAAAGGGTGATGAAAAGCTGAACTGGAGTCCATAATTTTTATTTCACAGACATATGAATTAACGGCATGGTACAGTAGCTCATGTCTGTAATCCCAGAACTTTGGGAGGTTGAGGTGGGAGGATAGCTTGAGCCCAGGAGTTCGAGACCAGCCTGGGCAACATAGTGGGACTCCACCTCTACAAAAAATAATTTTAAAAAATGAGCTGGGCATGGTGGCGTGAACCTATAGTTTCAGTTACTTGGGAGGCTGAGGCAGGAGGATCACATGAGCCTGGGAGGTCGAGGCTGCAGTAAGCTGTAATCACACAACTGCACTTCAGTCAGGGTGACAGAGTGAGACCATGTCTCAAAAAACAAACAAACAAGAAACCAAAAAACAATACAAACAAAGATGTGTATTACCAAGCACGTGTTAGTGCTGTAACTGAAAAAGCAAGGATTGAAAGTATCAGGCATAAATTTAAAAGTTACAGATTTGAGCTTTAAATACATTTAGACTTTTAAAAAGCCAGGGCCCATCTACTTGTTAGGTTTTACAGCACTTCTGACCTCCATTTTCCATCTGCATATTGAAAAGTGAGGCCTTTAATCAGCCACGATGAATAAATGTGTACCAAAACTTGGCCATCTCTTGAGGAAGTTTTGCTTTCTGGTTGTAATATATATTTAGGAGCACTCTCACTCTACACAGCCGTATGACAATATCACCTTCCTTTTTCATTGAAGATAAGTTATTGGCTCACTGCTATATATAGACATTTTCCTTCCAAGAGCTTCCTATTCCCAGAAAAGTTGTGAAACATGCTGTGAGTAACCAAATTCTCCCTCGGGAATCAAATGTCATAGAATTTCATGAACTATGTCACAGACAGAATATGTCAGAGGAAACTCCCATTGAAGAATTTCCCAAGGACTGATCAGTCAAATAGAGAACAAAATATAGGAAGCTGATTTATCCATTACTGTAAACAATAGTCATTTTTTTGGTTCCATTTAGCTTAAATGTACAGATGAGTCAATCTAGTAATCTCCTCACCTGTCTACAAGGTGCATGCGCATGCGCAGACACACGCACACGTGCACACACACACACACGCACATACACACACACACAGGTTCATTAAATTTGAATCCCATTTTTTCTCTTAGTATTTTAAAATTTTGAGTAAAGTTTTAAAAATAATATTTTGGGTTTGTTCAATCTAGTCTTCCATAGGCAAAAAGTACCATATCTCTTATTAATGTTTAATGTGAATGCTGGGGTTTGGAACAGACTGTAACTCTGCACTTAGGCAATCCCAAATTCCAGACCAGTTATGTCTGAGATTCTTGCCTTTCTGTTACTTAATTCTTATTCATCCGGTGGATCCTGAGGGTCTAAGGTCAGTGGTGGACTCTATGGTAGCTGAGTCCAGGGAACAGAGCAGGTCTCTCTCATAGATGTACCCACCATGCTCTTCCCTGCTCAAAGGCAGGTATTACATGGCAAGCCTTCACTTCTCCAAGGCAATGTTCACAATTTCAGAGCAGAAACGAAAACCATCAGAGATGCTTTTTCAATGAAATCATCGGTGAGTTCTAAGAAAACTTAACAAAAGGACCTACCACTTTCCAACAGGAAACTGGTTTGATCTGATGGAATCAGCTACCTATTGATTGCAAGGAAACTGGTGCAAGGCATTAAAAGGTTTAGACCTCCCTGCACAGAACCACCCCACCATTATGGATATTAGCATCACTGTGAATTGCCATCCACTCTGGGAACTCATGAACAGTCCTGTCTCAAGTTCCATGTGAAGCCAGGCTGTGCAGCAAACAGACCTCTGATCCAATTCCCTCTGATATTCTGGCAGGAAAAAAGAACTCCAGCAAAGTCCAGATGGTCAGTCTGGGAGTCTTGCTCCACTAGGGTTAAGTGGTAATTCTGGATCAGGACAGGCAGTGGGGACACTGGCCTGATGAGGAACAGGACACAGCGGGCAGCCAAGGGGCAATGAAATTTCAAGCCAGGCCCACTAATTTTTCTTCCATTTCATGCAGCAAACAGATGCCACTGTCTACAAGGGATTCTGAGCATGGTATCAGAGGTACATTTGTGGTTTAAAGCAAAAGGTTTTCGCCCTTGACACTGAAGACCTGACCCTGGTTCTGACTGTGATTCTGCCCCAGCCCTAGCCTTTAGCCAGAACTGGGGGACCACATGGACTCACGCCTCTCTTGCCCACAGCTCTGCTCTCCCAAGCCTACCCTGGGCCAGCAATGCTGGACCATGCTCTGGGAAAAGTGTAGGTAGCCAGACTCTGGGGGCAGCTGAGGGCTGGTCACCTGTTTCCGTCCTCTGCTTTTATGGCTTTGAATGCCAGGAAGGAACCTCTGCAGGAGAAGGAAAGCATGGAATTTCTCCACGTACCATGGGATGCATGATAAGCATAAGCCAGCAGGGACACGGGGAGCAGAGGGGAGTGGAGGGAGGGTATTTTGCTTTGTGCAAAGAAATGTGCTCTTTCTCTTAATGCAAACGAAACCACTACTACCTTCTCTCATTTATGAAGAATCTCTCTGCCTGGCTGTGGAATCCCAGGAGCAGAGCGCAGTGGTTGAGAACCAGTAAGTAATACTGATTATGGAAACAGGATGAGGTCTGAGAACCAGCAACAAGGAAGGGGTCGCCGTTTGCTTGCACAGCCTCTGCCTCATCCTGTTTACCCTCCAGAGACCCCCTTTGATCCCAGGGCTGCCTGCTGTTGACCATTTTGCTGCCATAGTTTTTAGACTCTTTGTTCTCCGATTGCTTATACATGGTAAGTACACAGTGGGAAGTACACAAATCTAGAGAAAATAAGGTCAGGGTTTGTGAATCCTTGGGTATCACAAACTGACTGTGTGATGCTTTTGCAAGGGATTTTCTTCTCCCTAAGACTCAAGGTCCTCATCTGTTAAATGGGTATAATAATTACTGAAGTGAGTCAAATAGTGTCCCACCCAAAAATTCATGTCCACCTGGAACCTCAGAATGTAACATTTGGAAATAGGGGCTTTGCAGATGTAATTTGTTAAGATGAGATCACACTGGGTGAGAGTGGGCCCCACATCCAATGACTGGTGTCTTTTTAAGGGGAAGACACGGCATACAGATACAGACTCAGAGGAAACTCCATGTGAATCTGGAGGCAGAAATTCGAATGATTCATTCATACGCCAAGGAATGTTAAACATTACTAGCAACCATCAGAAGCGAGGAGAAGGGCATGGAACAGATTCTCCCTGAAAGCCTCCAGAAGGAACCAATCCTGCCATCTGTAATTTCAGACTTCAGCCTTCCTGACCTGTGAGAGAAGAAATTGCTATTGTTTCCAGCCACATAATTTGTGGGAATTTGTTATAGCTGCCCTAGGAAATTAATACACCTACCCTATGAGATTGTTAGGAAGATTTCCAAAAAGACAGTATGTGAGGCAGCTGGCCCCACAATGAGAACATGGTAGGACTTCAATACTTCACTCTTGCTTTCTACTCTGGCCACAGGCCAATAATACAAAGCCTTCTTCAGAGGCGAGTTGCCCCAAGATATCCATGCTTTTTTTTTTTTTTTTTTTTTTTGAGACAGCATCTCACTCTATCGCCAGGCTGGAGTGCAGTGGCGCAATCTTGGATCACTGCAACTTCCATTTCCTGGTTTCAAGCAATTCTCCTGCCTCAGCCTCCCGAGTAGCTGGGACTACAGGCACGCACCACCACGCCCGGCTAATTTTTTGTATTTTTAGTAGAGACAGGGTTTCACCATGTTGGCCAGGATCGTCTCAATCTCCTTGACCTCGCGATCCACCCACCTCAGCCTCCCAAAGTGCTGGGATTACAGGCATGAGCCACCGCACCTGGTGATATTCATGCCTTTAAAAACTTATAGACAGGGCCGGGCATAGTGGCTCACGCCTGTAATCCCAGCACTTTGGGAGACTGAGGCAGGTGGATCACCTGAGGTCAGTTCGAGACCAGCCTGGCCAACATGATGAAATCTTGTCTCTACTAAAAATACAAAAAATTAGCTGGTTATGGTGGCAGGCGCCTGTAATCCCAGCTACTTGGGAGGCTGAGGCAGAAGAATGGCTTGAACCCAGGAGGCAGAGGTTGCAGTAAGCCAAGATCACCCCACTGTATTCCAGCCTGGGCAACAAAGGAATATCTGTGGAATAAGGGCATATCCACACAGCAAAAGGCTGCAGGCTTATTGACTGGCCAACTGGAGCAGAAGCATCCATGTATGCTCTTGTCCACAGAAGTCAGGTGACAAAGACAGCTGTCCTGGAGCTGGCAATGGGAATGTACCTTGTCAAACTGGCGAAGGAACACATGGCCCCAGAGTCCTCAAAGGTATTAGCAACTTTAGTTGATGATGAGGCACTCATAAACTTTGTTGAGCATTTACAATATGCCAGGCATTAGACCAAGCAATTTTTATACATAATCACACTGATTCCTCAAAACAAGCCTAGGACGTCAGTTCTCTTGATAGCTCTAGATTACAGTTCAGAAAACCAAGGTTCAGAGAGTTTTCAGTTACTTACCCAAGGGCTCCAACCATAAGTGCTAAAGCTGGGATTGAACTGGAGGCAGACAGCCTGTCTCAGGGCATTTAATCACTCTCTTGCCTCTCATAGATACAAAGGTAGAAACTGGGACAATCTGGACTGGAGGCTTATCAAACAAGGACGACTGGCCTCAAGATTCTTTTTCTGCTTTATCATATACTCTAAATGGGTCCTAGAACTCTTTGCAAGTGTTTGCTGGCTTAGCTGGTATGCCAGTTTCCTTGACAGGAAATATAGATGATATGGATGATGATGGTGACAATTATTAACTGAATACCTACAATGTGTAGGCATTTACATACATTATCTCAATAGAATCCTCATGGCAACTCTGTGAAATAGAGCTAATCCCTATTTTGTGGATGAACACATTGAAGCTCAGAGCTTAAGTAATTTGCCCAAAGACGCTAAACAAGGAGGGGCAGAGTTGAGAGCCAAGCCCTGGCCGGTCCAGCTCTCCGAAGCCCACTATAAAGAAGCACATCTTGACATCCTTCTTGCTTTCCCAAGACACATGATGTGTCATGGCTCACTGAATCTAAGAATTCACTTTGAGCTCTTAGCTGTATCTTGGATGGTAATCTTAAAAGACTGTGTCTTCTACCTGCACCTGCTTAAGATGCCTGGAGTTCTCTAAATACTCCAGGTGAGTGACTTTCTCTTCAGCTGAGTGGTTGGAATTCCCTAGATAATGTCTGGCCACTCCCAGGAATGTTTGTTCGTCTTGTATACAGGTTCAACCACAATAGCAGGGGTCCTACAATAGCAGAGAACAACCAGTCTGTTCTGGCTATGGACCCCTCCCCAACAAGCAGGGCAGAAGGTGGGGATCTAAAAACAGAAAATGACAGGGGCTTCAATGCTGCAGGAACGCAAGCAACAAACATCTCAAGCTGTGCAATGCTAGAAGGCAGATGGAACCAAAACGTTGACTGGAGCCATGACGCAGCTTTGTTGTATTCTGAAATGCTCATCCTTCCATTTTTTTTGCTTTAATTTTTCTGAGTATGCTGGATGCAAAATAAATAAATAAGCAAGCAAGCATGCAGCCCCAAACCATGCTCTCTACATTGGTGATTACTTGCGAAACCTCAGAATTGGTGCAGGTGGTGCAAAATTCCTTTATCTCATCTTAGCAATGCATTTTGCCATTAGGGGATGGGGAAGCAAGGCAAGGCTTTATCTGGAAAGGCTATGGTGGTGGCAAGGGGTTTGCCAGCTCCCAACTTATTCAAGTCCCCTTAATTTCATCGTGCAATGCTGAAAGGCACCATTCAGCGTATGTCATCATTTCAGTAAAGTGGCTCAACTTCTTACAAAAAACATTATTTAAAATTACTTCTTGAGGCCAGGTGTAGTGGCTTATGCCTGTATTCCCAGCACTTTAGGAGGCCAAAGCAGGAGGATCGCTAGAGTTCAAGACCAGCCTAGGCAACATTATGAGACCTCCCCCTATCTCTACAAATGATTAAAAGAAATAAGCCAGGTGCAGTGGCTCACACCTGTAATCTCAGCACTTTGGGAGGCCAAGGCGGGCGGATCACCTGAGGTCAGGAGTTCAAGATCAGCCTGGCCAACATGGTGAAAACCCCTCTCTACTAACAATACAAAAATTAGTCGGGCATGGTGGCAGGTACCTGTAATCTCAGCTACTCAGAAGGCTTGAGGCAGAATTGCTTGAACCCGGGAGGTGGATGTTGCAGTGAGTCGAGATCATACCACTGCACTCCAGGCTGAGTGACAGAGTGAGACTCCATCTCAAAAAAAATTAAAAAATTCCGGAGCATAAATGCACCATAAACAGCACATCCATGTCTAGGACTCCAGAGGTCTCAAGGGTAAAGAAAGTTGAGAGTGTGGTCCTGTCTGTAATCTGAACCCCAGCTACCCTGAAGGGTGCTCTAGATCAGCAGTGCCACTGTGGTTTACTCTGGGTCTTCCTTCCCCCAAGAAAGCTAAGCACAGGCTTTCCCCCAGTGTCTGAAGCTCACCAAGCCCTGACCAGGGCACCATTCAGAAACCAAATGAAGCCTAAGATGCTGCCCAACAAATAGGCCTTCAATAAATGCCCCTCAGACTATTTATTTACTCTGATTGAGAAAAAAAGAAGTATATACACTTATAGTCTGCAACATGATATTTTGAAACATATATGCTTTGTGGAATGACCACATCAAGCTAATTAATATGTTACCTCACACATTTGTGAGAACACTAATCTACCCCCTTAGTAACTTTCAAGCACATGATATAATACATTGTTACTAACTATAGTCATCATGCTGTACCAATAGAGCTCTTGAATTTAATCCTGCTGTGTAATTGAAATTTTGTGTCCATTTACCAACACCTCCCCAATCCCCCTCCCCTCCAACCTTCCCTCTCTCCAGCACACTGATCTTATTTCCTTTGGATCTACACCCAGAAGTGGGATTGCTGGGTCATATAGTAGTTCTATGTTTAATTTTGGGGGCCTGAACTTTTTTTTTTTAAAGAAACTCCTACACCTGGAATGAAGGGGGCTGCCACTCTTTCCCTGGGTCTGTCCCCTTGCTGGCGCCACCTCCACATAGGTGTGCCCTTCCCTCTCTCACTCCCAGGCAAATTCACCTGCTTTCAGCAGGCATTCAGGTTAAACCGCTCCCTCCTGGCTGAAGTTTCCTGGTGACTGCATACACCGCAGCAGGATTAGCTGCTCTGCTACACCTTGCAGGCAGTTCTAGAAGACAGGCCAGACTATGGTTGCAGCTCCCCAAAGGCAGGGTTGACCCTCGAGTACTATTCATCAGTACTTGTCAGTCATGGGCTGTCACTTCTGCCCTTCCTAGGCACTAAGAATGTCACCAGGGAGGCTTTTGTGTTTTCTGGAGGGTTCCAAATACCGCAGCCTGAAACGTGACCTCTGAGCCTCAGGTTTCTGAAGTTTTAACAGTGTGCCACCCTGCTGCTGAAATTTTTCTTCAATAGTATTTAAAACTTTTGGGTTTTGAGCCCCATGGAAAATAAACTCCATCCTAAAATTTCCTCCTAGCACCACAAACACTGAAATCTGTCAATGCTTTACTTCCCCCCACCAAAAAAAAAATTTTTTTTTAATGCAGGGGCATAATTTTCATATGCTTTCTTTTGTTGTCATGAAATACGTAACTTAAATTTTGCAATTTTAACCATTTTAAGTGTACGATGCAGTGGCATTAATTATATTCACAATGTTGTGCAATCATTACCACTATTTCCAAAATTTTTTCATCACCCCCTAGAAAGAAACTCTGTATTCATTAAGCAATATGGGTCATGATTTTTGAACATTCTACCAGGCTAATTAGGAAACAGAATCTAGGTAAATAGACCGCACCTTTGTAGCAAACGGGAGAAAAAAAGGGGTAGAGAATACAATGGTTATTGATTATATTAGGGTTTCCTATTCCACTTTCTACATTTTTGGCAATTAATTTTTATTATATCCTCTTTTTGGTCTCATCGACATAATAGAAAAACAAAAAGCACACAGGAAAAAAATAACAGAAAAATAGCTTAATGTATGCAATTGATATTTTCCTGAAAAGTTGTATGTAAATTAACACGCATCTGCTACTACTTAGAGTTTTTTTTAAAATCAACTTATTTGACTGGAAAATCTCAAGCACAGAATGACAAATCTGCCTCATGTGCACTGTGCTTACATTGACAGTATTGTTCATACCAACTTACTTTCATGAAAATAGAGGTTCTGGTCGGGCACAGTGGCTCACACCTGTAATCCTAGGACTCTGGGAGGCTGAGGCAGGCAGATCACTTGGGGCCAGAAGTTTGAGACCAGCCTGGCCAACATGGTGAAACCTCGTCTCTACTAAAAATACAAAAATTAGCTGGGCATGGTGGCAGGTGTCTGTAATCCCAACTACTCAGGAGGGTGAGGCATGAGAATCACTTGAACCCAGGAGGCAGAGGTTGCAGTGAGCTGAGGTAGCACCACTGCACTCCAGCCTGGGTGATAGAGTGAGACTCTGTTTCCCCACTCCAAAAATAAAAATTAGAGATTCTCCTTACTTTTTATTCCCTAAATTAGCAATGTAATCATATTATGACCAACAAATTTTGAAGAAATTAAAAGATACTTGTTTAGAAAGAAAATTATGATCATCTCCACCCCGACTCAATTGATCTAAGATCCTATTTCTAAAGTCACATTTTTTTCTTTTCTCTTATTTTTAAAATGTACTTATATATTAATTGTACATATTTATGGGGTACGTAGTGATGTTTCCATACATACAACGTATAGTGATCAGATCAGCGAAATTAGCATATTCATCATCATGAACATTTACCATTTCTTTGTGTGGGAAACATTCAATACCTGTCTTCCAGCTATCTGAAACTATATATTACTGTTAACTATAGTTATTCTATAGTGCTATGGAATACTAAAAGTCATTTTTTTTAAAACAAACAAACAACCAACTAGAATAATTTTGCAGCTTTGTTACCTACCTTCTGCCTGGGTGGAGATTAAGTCTCCCGTAAGAATATATCCCCAACAGATAATGTCAATTAGTGATTAACAGCTCAGCGATAATCCCTTCCTGAAAAGTCTGTTTTCAGCTTAACCTTCCATTGGGCTAATTGATGACTTATCTGCCATAAGGAGTGCCTTGCACATCAAAGCATTGTTTGGGAACAGAGCAAAAACAGACTGGAGAGAGAGAGAGAGAGAGAGAGAGAGAGCGAGCGAGCAAGCTCTCGCCCTGGGGCTAATTGCTGGAATTGAACGTTTCCTAATGGAGACAGGGGCTTTTAGTTTAATAAATAAGCCATTTGTTTGAGAACTGAAATGGCAATCCGATTTCTGGACTGTTGACGGATTAAATGCACACAAGCACTTGTGCACCCACACAAAGCAACACTGCCTTTGTCCTTCAGACCTCTCAAATCCACTCACGGCTGGCATTCTCTGCTTTTCCTAACCTCCTACCTCGCTGCACATGGGTGCTCTCAAGCTACCTGGAATCACAGAGCTGCACTGGGACAACGTAAGCACCAAGCTAAGCACCCATCACCACCCTCTTCTCATCATACTCCTTTGTGCACACCCACAAGGAAGTCCTCTCTCTCCACTACCTAAAAGGGAAGGTTGTAGCCTTACACATGCCCCCAGCAATAATGATTAAACCAGTTTGAGGGGGTAGGAGTATGGTCCCTCCCGTCTAGGCCAGCACTCATTTCACATAGTTAGAAGCTATCTTCTGAGGTTATAATATTCATAGAATCTTCTTTCTGCCAGCTACCTCTGGACCCAACCTCTGGATTTTTTGTCTCCTTCTTAGTCAGCTCTCCCAGACTACAGTCACAAGTTCTCATTGTGTGGGAGTCGAAGCTGTGACCATGCCGAAACCCTAGGTAGTCCCACTTGGGTCTCCATCTCAGAAAAGGCTAACCTGATGGGCCCAAGGTTTTCCTCTTCAAAAATACAAAATCATGTTTGCCAAAGAAGCCAACTCTCATCAATGCAAAAACATGCAGATGTAGCCACTTACTTATTTCTAAAACAACACAGGCTCTTATTAATGAGCAAGGATTTCTGTATTTATATTATGCAAAGTCAGAGTAGTGAGTTCGGCTCTAACAGAAAGAATATGAAAAAGAAAATAGGAGTACTAGACTAGAGAGGATATAATGCATAAATATATAAAAAACAGCCTAGGCTACCTTGCTTTATTGGGCAGAAGCTTCTTTTCTTACAGCATTACATTTTTTAATTCCAAAAGGCATTAAAATGAAAATCACATAGACTTATGCAAAATTAACTAGCTGAGAGAGCTTGCAAGTCTAAAAGGACACTTGTAATAAAGTTAGTTCTCTGTGGATATGCCTGCTGATAAATTTTATGTCCAGTCACATTAAAAAGAAAACGAGAGACCTACTTCCCTACAATAAGGAGCAATGAAACATAGCAGTGCTCAGGCATCTCATTAGCTCTGCGGGTTAAGCACCAATGAACAGCAGGATATAATTAATAGGGTCAAATATCAGGGCTTTTAAACGTATTAATCTGTAGCCAGCAAATGGACCTTATTGAAAATTAACTCCTAATTATTTCTAATGACATGTATACAGTATGTGTGCATATGGTGGATAAGTAATGAGAGTCCTTTAAAATCATCACCACCTAATGTCAATGACAAAACCTGCCCAGAACTTTAAAGAAAGGTGCAGCATCTACCAAGTTCACTGAAGTTAATTCAATTCCCAAGCAGGATCTGCAAAGCAACCACATTTTAAGTAGCAATAATATAAACAACTCTATGTCATCAGGAAACCATAGCATAGGAGCTACAAAGAATGCATTATGTCACAGGTTCTCTTTGCATGCTATTTTCTGGCAAAAATTAACCTAAGGGCTTTCTTGCGAGCCAATCTAAAAAGAAGACAGAGGACATAAGTGTTTGAGCTTCTGATTTATTAGGCCTCTAGGTAAAACTCTTTAGAAAACTAGCCATTAAAATGTGTACAGAGCTCTGCCTGAATTGACAGTCTAGAAAGGGTTTCTAGCCTCGTCCTCCTGCCAACTTTGTTTCCCCTATAAAATGGGGTTATTCTGTAGGATGACACTGTATATAATCTAAGAAATAATACCACTTAACCTGAGTAAATTTATCAATCTATCAACTAACATCTCAAGTCTAGAGCTTGAGTTCTAGAGAGAAAAGTTTGAGGTGGTCTCTGGACACATGCGACACACCTGCTATCATTTTGTGCTTCTGTAACTCTAGGAAGGTAGAGTGAATGCTTTGAAGACTTCAACAGCAGCTTCATGAGATAGCTTGGAGCTATCAACATTATGTTTCACAGATAATTACACAAAGTGGAATTCAAGGTTTGAAACATTCTTACCAGGTGCAAACATCTCAAGTGAGTCCAGGTTTTAAAGCACATTCCAACTGAGCCGAAGAATCAGGTTTTGAAACTGGTTTCATTCCGCATCTGTGAGCTCTGGCAGCCCTCTATCTTGAGTCTGCCTTCTTGGAATTCCTAAGCTGGGCCCGTTCTGTTCATCCCAAGTATTTGGGTCTGAAGGGTTTCCAGGCCACTGAAGCTGATAAACCAAAGGCTTATACTAGCTATAAAAACCATCCTTCAGAACTTGATAAGATGAGGTCTCCAGGGTGCTAATGTTTATTTTTCATGCCACTGGAACACAAGCGAATTAACCGTTAACTGTTTTTACCATGAGTATTTACTGGGAATGCAGATATTCAAGAAATGCACTTACGGTAGCTTCCAGTAAGGTACAATTTGTGCTGTGGGAGAAATCTTAAGCATGACCTCATCTGGACCAGTTTCAACTTAACTCTCAATTTGTTTGGGGCTAAACATCTAAAATCCCAACAAAAATCTGGACAGAATCCAGTTTGAGACAAGATTGAACTCAAAATATGACACCTTACCCCCCACCCCCCCAAAAAAAAGCACAGCAGAACTCTTGTAAGTTTCCTAAGCTGTACTTTGATTGCAGACAAAGAGGAAAGAGTAGAACTGTGTGGCCAAGTGACTGACCAACCAGCATATGGGGAGCTCCCTGGGGGAATCTCAATAGATTCCACTGTTCCTGGAGGTAGAGCCTTGAATGGTCCTAAAGAAGATGTGGCTGACACACAAATCTGAAATGTTCCAGAGATCACAGCATAGGCCAGAAAGGAGAGCGGGCAGGTGGATCCAAGTTCACATGGCCAAAAGAGAAGTCTGAACAAGAAAGAAACACAAGGCCAGGTGCAGTGGCTCACACCTGTAATCCCAGCACTTTGGAAGGCTGAGATGGACAGATCATATGAGTTCAAGAGTTCAACATCAGCCTGACCAACATGGCAAAACCCTGTCTCTATTAAAAATACAAAAGAACTTAGCTGGGCATGGCGGTGGGTGCCTGTAATCCCAGCTAATTGGGAGGCTGAGGCAGAAGAATCGCTTGAACTTAGGAGGCGAAGGTTTCAGTGAGCCAAGATCATGCCAGTGCACTCCAGCCTGGGCGATGGAACAAGACTCTGAAAAAAAAAAGGAAGGAAGCGAGGGAGGTAGGGAGGGAAAGACAAGACAAGACAAGACTCTTTTGCCAGAATAGCAAAGAATTTCTCTCTGATCAAAGTGGCTCTGGGAACAAAGGCCGATCTAATTCTTGAGGTCTTGGCTTCAGATAGCATCTCAAATCTCAAACACAAATAAACCTGACAGTGCAATGTTATGTGTGCCACACAGATTCAAAAAAGGACATTTTCCCTCAGAAAAAAATTCCAGGTAAAGTAGAAAAATCAGCCAGAGGAAAAACTGCAAAGAAGATTTATAGCAGCAGCCATACTCCATGTTTTAATTCCTAAGCAGAATATACATGAGGTCAAAGATGAAGGATTTATCAAAAGCTGACTCTTTGGAATTCCCCTTTTCTTCCTCAAAGAGTCCTCCACAGTCTGTTAACATTAGGCCATTAACATAGGCTATTAAGAATGGCCTGAAAGTCTGGAAACTTGAAGGGAGAGGTGGCACGCTCTCCTTGTAAATTTAACACTACCACTTATAAATGTGAGCTGTTTACTACTTAGTTTCTCACCCGCTGCAAGGTTAGCACAAACTATGCAGTGATTATAAGCGTGAGATCTGAGTATTGTGCGTGGCTTGGCTTTATTCATTCATTCACTCAGGAACTGAATACCTCCTGTGTTTCAGGCACTGTGCTGGGCACTGGGACACAAGGGTGGGGACTAGGCATAGAGCTGGCAAAAACACAACAGAATTACAGACAAATGTAAAACTGCATCTATGATAAGAGCTTTGAAAGAGAGTGCCTACAACAGGAGAGTTCAAGCTATTCAGGGAGATCAGGGGAGGCTTCCATGAGGAAGTGAAAGCTGAGCTCCCCTCTGAAAGCTTCAGAGTGAACTAAGTCACAAAGGGTGAGTAGAAGGCTGTTCCAGGGAAGAGAATCAGCGTGCTGAGACCCTGAGATGGGAGCGAGAGAAGTGAAGACAAGAAATGGCGCTGCCTTCAGTGGCTTGGATGGAGTAAGGGGCTCATGGAGGAAGAACTGTGTGAAAAGGCAGATGGGGCCAGATCACGTAGGTTTGGGTCTTAATTTTAAGTGTCATTGAAAGAAAGGATAGGGGATGGGGCTGGGGAATGACATGGTCTTGTTTTTCTGTCCTAATAGTGACTTGCTGGTCTACCTATGCTTCCACAAGTCCGAGAGTTGGGCCTCTGCTTCAGTTGCATTGGGCCCTGGGAGTGCCCAACGGAGAGGGNCCATGCCCAGCTGAATTTTTGTATTTTTAGTAGAGACGGGGTTTCACCATGTTGACCAGGATGGTCTCGATCTCTTGACCTCGTGATCCACCCGCCTCGGCCTCCCAAAGTGCTAGGATTACAGGCGTGAGCCA
This sequence comes from Cebus imitator, assembly GCF_001604975.1. Taxonomy (NCBI): domain Eukaryota; kingdom Metazoa; phylum Chordata; class Mammalia; order Primates; family Cebidae; genus Cebus; species Cebus imitator. Next base: position 517,423 of record NW_016107625.1, on the reverse strand, counting down.
CCGCGCCCGGCCTCCCTATTTGTCTTTCAACCTTTGAAAGTGTGTGGCTACCTTTGGCTGCCTTGGCCTGGTCATCCATGGAGACGCACTGTTATTAATATATTTCTCTATTTGTCTTTCAAGCAGATCAGAAAGTAATAAGAAGAGGGAGATTAACTCCCAGCAAAGGTTCTGGCTACACTCATGGGAGTAGGTGGCTCAATTTCTGGACATCTACCCTGGGACACTTCAGGAGTGGACTGGAGGGTGCAGGACCCTAAACACACACAGCAACACCCCCCAGGAGCAGCTCCACATCCTGCGTGTCTTACTTTTTAAAATTTCTGTTTCAGTGGCTGGGCGCGGTGGCTCACGCCTGTAATCCCAGCACTTTGGTAGGCCAAGGAAGGCGGATCACCTGGAGTCGGAGTTCAAGACCAGCCTGACCAACAAGGTGAAACCCTGTTTCTACTTAAAATACAAAGCCGGGCATGGTGCCGCATGCCTGTAATCCCAGCTACTCGGGAGGCTGAGATAGGAGAATCGCTTGAACCCAGGAGGTGAAGGTTGCAGGGAGCCAAGATAGCGCCATCGCACTCTAGCCTGGGCAACAAGAGCAAAGCTTTGTCTAAAAACAAAACAAGACAAAAATTTTTGTTTTAGCAAGGTTTGATCCCAACAGGAGAGAAAAGCCTGAAGCGGGGAAGAGACCTGGTAAAAAGACACGCAGTTACACAGTGGACCCCAGACACAGGACAGAGGCTGGGGCAGCTCTCAAGAGCTTCAGATCCTGTAAGATGTTCTTTCTAATCTCTATTCACATTTATTCCATTCTAGATTTCCTGGAAAAAATCTAAACATCACTTTGACACCAGGAGGCATCCCATCTTGGCTCTGGGAATGTTCTCCTCCAGGCACTCGCCTTCCTGGAAGCCACCCTTGCTTGGCTCACTCAGCAGAGCTGTCAGTGTCTTGCTGAATCCACAGACTGGAATCTTCAAGTCAGCTGGGAGACTCCACCCCTTTTCCAGGCTGAGGGGGCTTTAGGCCAGCCTCACTTGCCTTTGTCACGTGCATTGGCCCCTGGGAGTGCCAAGTGGAGGGGGGAGGGGAGGCGAGGGGAGAAGAGGGGAGAGGAGGGGAGGGGAGGGGAGGGGAGGGGAGGGGAGAGGAGGGAAGGGAAGTGGAGAGGAGGGAAGGGAAGGGAAGGGGAGAGGCGGTCCAAATAAGGACTTTGGGATAACAACTCCATGGCCCCAGAAAAGCCAGACCTAAAATAATTTATTTACTTTTGAAAGTCTGATCTTTTTCTCTTGGCTTAGTCTTTCAAAATCCAGCCCTGGAGATAACACAAACAAAAAATATACAATGCCAGTAACACTGGAGGACAAATATATTCTCTGCTTGATAAAGTTTATACTCTAATATTTAATACATATTAATAAATTCCTGTATTATTTCTGAACATATTACATCTGACAGCTCAGTAAATACTGTCTAGAATACAGAAGTAAGCCTGATCCCATTAAGTACTATTCCCTTAATAAGGATATTCCAGCTTTCAGATGGTGTCAGGTTAGCAATTGAGACTGAAAATGCAGAGGAGATACAGAATTGTCCTGCAGAGGTAGAAAGAGGCTGGGATGTGGCATCAAGATCAAACCAAGATCAAAAACTGGTTTTGAATCTTGGCTTTGCCCCTGGTTCACGGTAAGCCAAGCTGCTGGACCTCTCGGAGCCTCAATTCCTTATCCAAAAATGAGTCGAGAGTGTGGTCCTTGGAGTGTGACAGTGCTAAGTGAGATCACGTAAGCAGTGCAGTCCCGCAGCTCCCGTGGTGGTAGCCGCATTGGTGGTGGCAAAAGTGATCTGGGCGGACACCCAGCTCGTTGGGGACCAGTGATCCAACAGGCTGCCTCGTAAGTGGGTCATATGTTATATCCAAAAGGAAAGGGAACAGTGAAAAGGAAAATGTTTTATGCAGAAGATTTCCCAGATTAACCTAAAATTCCTTGACTTACATTTGAAAGCATGCAAGCAGCTGCAGATGGTTTCAGGCCAGCCCACAGAAGCCAGCTGTGTTCCCCCTCCAGAGAGGCCATGGGAAATGACAGCAACAGCTGCCTGATGATTTCCAGAGAAAAAAGGCGGCAGCTGTTTGCACCTGAAAGCATGTAGCTGTCTTTGTCTGCCTTGGCGTGGGTCATCCATGGAGACACACTGTTATTAATATATTTCTCTA
>NW_016107625.1:505210-513111 GCF_001604975.1 Cebus imitator | reverse complement strand
GGAGGGGAGGCGAGGGGAGAAGAGGGGAGAGGAGAGGAGGGGCGGGGAGGGGAGGGGAGGGGAGGGGAGGGGAGGTCCGAGCACCTTCACTGTAAGAACATCCCAGGAACTGTAGTAGTTATTCAGAAGGATCTCTACAAAGACACTTGACACAAGTCCTAAAACAATCCCCCTAATGCAAAAGAGCCCTGCTGGCCTTCAAGGGGTCAGGGAATAATTTGGGGTTGCTACGTATCAGAGGCCAGGTGACACAGTTTCCTGCTTTTCTTGGACACAAGGAGTTCTCTATCTGGGACATGGCAGAGGAGTGGCAGTTAAGCCTTTCCATTTCCAATTCCAATTCCAATGGCCTTTCTCAGACCCCTACCCCAGCCCACGGAAACAAAACGCCTTTGCGGGAAAAGGGAATCACCATTTTATCTGAACCAAAACCTAAGCCTATTTTTTTTGCATTGTTATGATAAGCCACCTCAGTTGTTTCTCCCAATGTGACCAAGAAAAGGCTAGGTTCAGAGACAAACGCTGAAACATTTAGAAGTGTAGGGGGTTGCTACACGTCTTTACCACTGTCTCAGCCCTCCAGGACAGCAGCGAGGCAGGCTCCATGTTCTTCCAGGCCCAAAAATACCCATGCTGCCTTTTTAAACCTCCGCTTGGGTTAAGGTTGAATTTCTCACCCTTGGTAAATCAGATGAAAAGGCTTTGAAGTTGTTTGCTGAAAAAAATATATTATCCCATTTTCAATTTGATAAAATATTTATGTTTATATATATATACATATAAACACACATATATATGCATATATGTTTAAAACACACACACACACATTGGCCAGGTGTGGTGGCTCACGCCTGTAATCCTAGCACTTTGGGAGGCCAAGGCAGGCAGATCACCTAAGATAGGGAGCTCAAGACCAACCTGAGCAACATGGAGAAACCCCATCCCTACCAAAAATACAAAATTAGCCGGGTGTGGTGGCGCATGCCTGTAATCCCACCTACTCGGGAGACTAAGGCAGGAGAATAATTTGAAACCGGGAGGCGGAGGTTGCGGTGAGCCGAGATTTAGCCATTGCACTTTAGCCTGGGCAACAAGAGGAAACCTCCATCTCAAAAAAAAAAAAAAACACACACACACACACACACACACACACACATGTTACATGTGTGAATTGAATAATTTTTCTCTGACCACCCCCTTCCCCTCTAGCCCTCCGCTTTCAGAGCTCAATTATATGCCCCAGATGCTGCAGTCCTAGAAAATGAGAAAGGAGGAAACAAAGCTAAAAGGTATTTACAACCAGCTTTTTTCTTACAAGAAATACAGATCAACTGAAAGCCCTCTCCATCACAAAAGTGCAAACTGATTATGGTTATTACCTGCCATGTCCAAGCAGTTATAGGGCAAGCTATGTGGCCACTTTTCATTTTTCAGATTTTGTTTTCTCCAGACTCCTGAACAGATTCATGCAAAGCAAATGAGATTTCATAATAGACTGCTACAATTCCACCCCCTGGGGGCCACCTATTCATTAAATGGTGGTGAGGTAATGCCATCCATCTGCTAGGAAAAGCCTGTGCTGTCTGGGCTGCTGAAGGAAAGCATGCTTCAAGTTCATCTTAGGGAAATGGAGGAGCTGACACCTTGTACCTTCTTTTGATTCCTCCCGAAAAGGTAGTTGCTCAGGACACTCAGAAAAACACCTCATTGATGGTTGCATGGAAACTTGAGTCATTTTTTTCCTGATAGTAATTTCACTGATTCAGGGAAAGCCTTTTCCCTTATCCTAAGTACCAGATGTCAGTAGAAGGGAGAAATCCCAGAAGAAAGCATGTGGCAGAGAATACACAGCAGGCTGCTAGGAGCAGAAGGCTGCAGGCAACTCTGGATGCACCATGGTTTCTATTACTATAGAAATGGATTCCGTAGGAAAAACATTACACTGCTAAAGCACTCCTCTCTTCTTCGATATTCTAGATCTTTAGACATGGCTGTGAAGTCTCAAGAATGAGTAAGATTTTCTCCCCCCTGAGGACAAAATTTGTTATTATGTTTTGGTAGTGGTGGTGAGCAGAGAGATCTTTAAAGACTGTCCCTGTCTTGCAATAGGAAGTGAACATTCTTAAATGCCAGAAACTGGGGAATTGAAAGTAATCACTTAACTGAAAAATCTAACTGAAAAATATGTGTTTTATATCCAGAGCTGGGGGAAAGAGGAGGGATGGGGTGGAAATGTTAGCCTATTTTTCATACAGTGAATTTATATAGGTATTGGTGATACATTTGTCTGAAGTCTTGGAAAAATGTGGAGGTGTGTGGCAGATGAGCACACCTGTGGGAAAGAGGTGGTGAAGTAGAAGGCAAGGCCAAGGTGCTTAGATCACATCACTATTCTTTTTTATTTATTTATTTTTTTATTTTTTGAGATGGAGTCTCACTCTGTTGCCCAGGCTGGAGTGCAGTGGCACAGTCTCAGCTCACTGCAACCTCTACCTCCCAGGTTCAAGCAATTCTCCTGCCTCAGCCTCCCGAGTAGCTGGGATTACAGGCATGTGCTACCACACCTGGCTAGTTTTTTTTTTTTTTTTTTTTTTTTTTTTTTTTGTATTTTTAGTAGAGAGAGGGTTTCACCAGACTGGGCAGGCTGATCTCGAACTTCTGACCTTGTGATCTGCCCACCTTGGCCTCCCAAAGTGCTGGGATTACAGGTATGAGCCACCACGCCCAGCCTATTCTTTCTTAAGTTAAACTATGGATATACCAGGACAGAAAGTGACTTCAGTTTCCAATCTGGATTGTAGTCTTCATTTGGATCCCTGACAGTTTGTAAAGAGCTTGGCTGATCTGTCAGGGAACTTGAGTTCTAGAACTATCTCTGCCATTCACTCACCTTGAGCAAGTCACCTGCTCTAGGCCTCAGTTTAAACAAGCAGTGTCTAGCACATAATAGGTAAGCAATTAAATTTTTTGTAACAGCTTCAATGGTATGTAAATTAAGTTTATCTTCATTGAGATATATGTATTTTACATACCATTGAATTCACCCTTTAAAGTATATGGTACATTGGTTTTCAGTATATTCACAGGCTTGTGCAACCATCACAGTATGCAATTTTTGTTGAATAAATGAATGAATGGATTGGAAGTTTAAAGGTAACATGGCTTTAAGTATCAGGCACTTTTTATAAGTGAATTCATATAATCTCACATCTCCTGCAAATCTGTGAAATTGGTACCATTATTATCCCATTTTATAGAAAATTCAACTGAGATTTGAGCCCAGGCAGTCTTGGCTGCAGAGCCAGCATTCCTAACCAGTTTGAAAATTCTGTGATTCTGTTAAAAGAGGATGACATCATGAAGTTCCTCATTTATTATATCGTTCATGCTATAAGTAAAAATAAAAAATCAACAGCCTTCTCATTTGTGTTAATGATGAACTTGCTGTCCTGGACTAAAAAAAATAGTCTCTTTCCCAGAAAAAATCAGGAGACGCAGGAAGACCACTAGACTGTACACCCTTAGGTGCGGGGATGCATCTCCTCATTTTGGACACATCTTACACATAGTGGAATCTCAACAGATGACTGGCTGGTATGAAAAGAACATTACCTGCCATGCACTATATATTGACTACCGCAACGTCCCCATCAAGGTCACTGCTAGAGAGAAGAAAGAGCCAAGGCCAGGTGTGCTGGCTCACACCTGTAATTGCAAAATTTTGGGAGGCTGAGATAGAAGATCACTTGAGCCCAGGTGTTTAAGACCAGCCTGGGCAACATGGTAAGGCCCCATCTTAAAAAAAGAAAAAACTATCCAGGCATGATGGTGCATGCCTATAGTCCCAGCTATTTGAGAGGCTGAGGTGGGAGGATTGCTTGAGCCCAGGAGGTCAAAGCTAGAGTGACCTATGATCCCACCACTGTACTCCAACCTGGGCAACAGAGCAAGACCCTGTCTCATAAAGACAAAAATCAAAACAAAAAACAACAAGAAAAGAGCCAGGTGCCTTTGGCAAGTTATTAACCAGAATCCAGATCCAAATCACATCAGCCATCAACAGAGCCAGAGGCCACTGGACCTGAATCTGACATTAATCATGCAGTTTCCTTTTTGGAGCAGTAAGAATAAATTGGTCAGAATAAACCAAGGGAAACACCTCCCCCTCTATACACAGAAAAGAGCATCATGGAACTGCCCAGCTTACTTCACTCTAATTAGAAATCAGACACATGCATATGTTTGTAAATATCACAGGGCTGCTGATTCAGTGACCTGATTGAATAGTGTTATACAATTAAGCCGCCAGGGAGGAGGGGAAGACTTAGAGATGGGCTACTTCAACACCATGCCAGTCCCAGCCCCAAAAGAGGACGAGAAGTGGCCTGGCCAAGATGGTCCCACTCTAGGAGCTCAATATTCCTTCCTTCTAAGACTCTTAACAACCATCACTTTTCCTCGGCTATGGCCAAATGTGAGTCAGCCTAGAAAAAGCAAAAGTCCTGGTGCCCAGAAAATAGCACAATATGGGGAGAAGGGAAGGCAAGAATTATTGTAATATATTTTCATGTTTAAAAAGGTCTTCTTCCCTCTCTCCTACTTGCTTTGTGAAAATCCCCAAAAACAAAAAGGTAATTCTTATGGTTGACAGCAGGCCATATGCAATCTGCTTTCATAGTCGAGGGTCCACATGCAATTCCAGGGGTAAAAGGAAAGCCAGGCAGAAGCCTGGGTGGCTGAAGGGGAGCTGGCTCCTTTCTATTTCTAAGGCACTACCACCAATTAAAACGCAAGCAGCTCAAGTTAAAGGCAGGTCTCCCCTCCAAACCCCCGTGAAACTCACAGAGCTAGCAAGATTGTGCAAAGCAAGGCTGTGGTGTCCTCTTAATCTGAAATATTCAATCACTAAATAGGTTCCTGCATCATATATTCAGGATGACCCACTTAGACAATGTCCCTATTTGTATGGTTTTCAGAGAGGTCTCCATGGGGATTTTCCGAGGTTTTCTGGCAGTCCCTTGCTCCTAGGCAAAAGTCCCAGGGCACAAGGGAACTGCTGCTTTGCACTGTTACTTGGCAGAAGAAAAAAAGCCCAGCAGCCAAAAAGGAGACTTAAGATTCCTTATTCCTGCTCTCAGAAATGTTGCTTTCTGATTTTCTTTTCTTTCCCATCAAATGTTACCAATCCAGAGTAACACACATATGGTAGGGGGATTATGTAATGGTCAGAAGCGAAGGCAGACGTTTTTGCCAAGGCAGCCAAATCATGTGGCCAGGCCACCCAATTCACCATTCAAAATGTAAAACTGGACAATAACTTAGGTAAGAATTGAAAGCAAAAGAACTATGCCAACAATACTTCTTGAATTTTTCCATCATTTGCTACAGTAAACCCCAAAGCTCTTTTTGCAGAGTGAGAAGACAAAGGCATGACGAGACAAAGACAGTGACGTGGTTTAAATCTGTGTCTCCACCCAAATCTCACGTGGAATTGTAATCCCCAGTGCTGGAGGTGAGGCCTGGTGAGAAGTGATCGGATAATGGGGGCGATTTCCCCCTTTGGTGCTGTTCTGGTGACAGAGTTCTCACAAGATCTAGTTGTTTGAAAGTATGTAGCACCTCCCCACCCCGATTCTTCCTGCCCCAGCTATGTGAGGTGCTCGCACGCCCTTTGCCTTCTACCATGTTGGTAAGTTTCCTGACACCTCCCCAGAAGCTGAGCAGATACCAGAATCATGCTTCCTGTACAGCCTGTGGAACCATGGGCCAGTTAAACCTCTTGCCTTTATAAATTACTCAGTTTCAGGTATTTCTTCATAGCCATGTGAGAACTCATGAATACAGAGAGCCTCAAGTTTAAGGCTATCTAGGGCAAAGATGAGTAGCGCCTCCGATAGCCTTGTTCATGGGTCACTATCCTAAGAAAATGTATCCAATCATCTTTAAACTATTCTCTCCTGAGGACCTCACACTGGGCATTGCGGTATTAGAGATACAAAGATGCAGATCACACACATGGGCCTCAGCCTAATGGTGAAGATAAGACTAAAAGCAAATGCATCCAACAATGTTGTCAGTGCAGTGGTAACCAGTGTTCTCAACAGTGGTACTATTGACATCTGGGGCCAGGCGACTCTTTGTTGGGGCTGTCCTGTGTGCTGTAGGAAAGATATTTAGCAGCATCCCTGGCTTCTACCAACTAGTAGCACAATGTATCCCAACATTGCCAAATGTCTCCTTGGAGACAAAATAGCCCTCAGTTGACCACTGGGAAAGACACACGAGGTAAAGGTATCATGAGAGTATGGAAGAGGAATTCTTAAGCCAGAGAGACACAGTTAAAGAATGCTTCTCAGAGAACACGTCATCTGAACTAAGTCTTAAAAGATGAGTCTGAGTCAACGGGAGAGGGATTCCAGGCAGAGGAGAGAGCACGAACAGTGAAGGAGACAGGAGACAGGGTGGTGCGATGGCCTCCAGACTACAAACAGCTTGGTGCCAAGTGCAAGGCAGCAGCCGGGGAGATGAGGCTGGAGAGGGAGACGGGTCCCAGGCTACAAATGTCAGATTTGGGAACTGGACTTAATTCTACATGCAATCACTCTTCACACGATTACAGCAGCTAGGCCAGTCTTTAGTCTTCATGAATTCTCATTAAATGTCCCTGATAGCATTCCTATCCAAGAAAATATTTCTGCTCTTTCGGCAATGATAATGGTGCTAAAGTTTTGGTCAATTGCCAATCTCTGGCATCTTCTTTTTCTTTTGTCCTGGGCTTTTATCCTTGAACACCATGCTCTCTTACTCACTGATCCTCTGACAGGCAGAAGACCAGTTCTCCTTGTGTCCCATCAACCCAACTTAGCCAAGTCCTACAGTCACTCAATTTCCACTATTTTCCTCCAAAACTATTGCATCTCACATCCCATAAGCAGTTGTCATCTCATAAATCCCATAAGCCAAAAAACAATCAACCAATCATCAATCCTGAAACTTCTGCTTATTTGGAAGGTTAGCCTAGAACAGTTGTTTATAAAAATTATTTAAAAATGAAGACAACTGGCTACATTGAAAACCCATGTTTTCTTGATCTGACATACATGTCCCTCAATCTCCCTTAAAGAACCACCTCTTCTGCCACTCTCCACCTTCTTTCTGCCCTGTGGTCTAGGGGGAGCTCTCACTCCTTCGGCTCTAGGGGTAAGCAGGTGACCTAACTCTGGCCAATCACAGCACTGCTGCTTACCTCTACCCCATCCCTGGGGGCCATGAGGAGCAGGAGAACCAACCAGAGCCCATGAGACCCCATTCGGAGACTTCTGGAACTGTACTGAATAGAGAGAGTGGAAGAAAAGCCTGAAGCTACTGGCAGTCACCTTGATAAACCAAGCAAAATTGTCTACCATAGAATAGAACCAACACAGAGGGAAACATAGCTGAGTGGGGACAGAGAGAGGCTGATGACATCCTTTGAACTTCTGGATCCTACAACGCCTCAAGGCTATCCCTGTACCTTTCAGTGATGTTAGCCATTAAATTCCCCTTATTAAGCCAGTTTGAGTTACGCAGTTTACAGTCCTTAGCATTTCACTGCCCTTAAAACCACACAGAACTAAGCTCACTTAAAAAAAGCTAAAGTGCAAAAAATTGACTTTTTTTTACTTTCAGTATATTCTTTTTACTAATTACAGTATTTATTACAAATTTCTTTGGGCTTAAAAAACCAAATTATATAATACATTGTATCATTCTACATTCATTAATTAAAATACAAAGAAACAACTAATCAGATCGTACAATTTTCCCATTTATAACTTTGAGAAAAGGATAAGTCAATCAGATCTTTTTTTTTTTTTTTTTGAGATGGAGTTTCAGAGCTTCACTTTGTTACCCAGGCTGGA
>NW_016107625.1:488170-504925 GCF_001604975.1 Cebus imitator | reverse complement strand
TTTTTTTGAGATGGAGTCTTGCTCTGTGGCTTAGGCTGGACTGCAGTGGAACAATCTCAGCTCATTGCAACCTCCCCCTCCCAGGTTCAAGTGATTCTCCTGTCTCAGCCTCCAAAGTACCTGGGACAACAGGCACGTGCCAACATATCTGGCTAATTTTTATATTTTTAGTAGATAGGGGTTTACACTCTGTTGGCCAGGCTGGTCTTGAACTCCTGACCTCAAGTAATCTGCCCGCCTCGGCCTCCCAAAGTGCTGGGATTACAGGTGTGAGCCACCAAAACTGGCCAGATCTTAGCTTCTGACATCTCAGGCAACGTTTTGCATGAAAAGTGTCAGACATAGCTGTGCTATTTGTTACAGAAGGGCTTGAGTCCATTTTCAGAAGTGGTAGTAAACTTGATACTCAAACACGCCAATAGAAATTTGAAGCAAAATATATTTGGGGGATCATGGAACTGTTCTCTATCTTCATTGTGTTGATGTTTCCTTAACTATAAGCATTTGTCTAAACTCATAGAGATACACAGCAAAAAGAATGAATTTCACTATGTGTAAATTGAAAAAATGAATAAATCTTAAAGATTAAAAAGTCCATCACACACACCCCCACACACCCAATCACTAAGGATCAGAAAACAAGAATCACGCACATTATAAGTCAGCACATGTAAATTTCAGAGTTTTGAAAAGGAAGTTACCTCTGTTCAGTTAAGAGGATTTTTTTAAAACAATTTTTATTGACCATGGACAATACCTGATCTTTGTGGACTTGAAAAAGCTCACACATGCAGCTACATACTTCGTTCCCCTACTGCATTACCGCTACACTGGTATAGATAGAAGTGCAGTTGTCTCCCCAACTCTTTGACTTCTAAAAGAAGCACACAAACACAAAACCTGCCCTGAGCCCCTGCAAAGTGCCAAGTGCTTGGCTAGAAGCAAGTCTGAAACAGAGCTCATGTAGTTGTTTTCAAACCCTAAGAAGGCTATTCTTTAGCTTTACCCATGCTGACCTACCTTGTCAGCATGTTCAAGGTCAATGGAAAAAAACTGAGCTAGCTTTTAAAGCATACCATATATACCGTTCGAGCATTCCCAGCTTAACAGCTATGTGCCTGGTTTCCCAGCAATGCATCTAACATTATTACTAAGGGGTTGAGAAATAATTATAGCATTAAAACATCAGGTGAAAAAAAAATACCAGAGAACATTTCTACCGATGCTTTGCCTCCTTGAAAAGTACTACATAAGTTGAAGGTACTAAGGTATTATAGTAATTACTAGGGAAATAGAAATAATTTACAATAAATTTAGAGCTTGAAGCAGAATAGCATTTTTATAGACTTAGAGTTATTCTGCTTTAGCTTTCTTAAAGAAATGTTGGTCATGGGAACACACCGTTAGCTGTTTAGAACTCCCAGAACCTGAAATGTTTGGGATGTGCTTTTTCTCTCTGGGTGACTCAATGCTTTGAGTTCATAAATGCAGTGAAGAGCATAAATCCCTGAGGAATAAAAGAGAAATGTGCCTTAATGAGCTTGAGGCATGAAAGGAGTAAGTCCCCTCTGCAGCAAGCAAAAGTCCACAATAAAAGTAACCAAGACCTACCGTGAAGAGAGAGAACAGCATCCAGGTAGCAATCATGACCTAACTTTCCCTCAGTTACACCTGATCTTCAGAATCCACTGCACCTGCAGCTTTGCCCCGGTTTCCCTTTCTTCAGTAGGACATCAGATGTAAGGACACAGGAACACAGCCCTCTGCCAGGTCACAGCATTTCAGGTAAAGCAAGGCTGAGCTCATCTGGTACCTGTGCGCACGCACCTGGTGGACACTGTCCCAGGAAGCACCCAGACTGCAACGTGAACCGGCCCAACTTCTCCAATTCAAAGGTACACTTTGGAACCATGTTAGAGCCTTCAAGGGCAAATGAAACAGGAGTTGAGTGTATTTATTTTTACACAGCTACTAATGATTAGATTACATTTTATCAGATCAATTATGATTTAACAAACACTAGCTGTTAGTTGAATTCAAATGTAATAGGATAACAAGCCCTTGGTAAGCAGTGAGCAGTTGTGTGTTTTTTTTTAAGTTTTCATGTTTTAAAATCATGATGACTGATAATACAAACATCAGAAAGTGACCTTCAAGATTTTTTTCCTCCTGTAAAAGGCTGCTAGCTTGCCACAATAAGGAAGAGTCACTGGACACTGTTTACAGTAAAGAAAAGTAACACAATTGGTTCAAACAAAGGCACCTTTACAGAGAGGAAGAAAACCTGTTTAGCAAAGGGGCAGGTTCAAAAAGGGATGAGCATCTTGTGAAAAGCAATACAAAACGAAGTCAAGGCACAGGGGTTCCTGGCAATGACATGAGAATACAATTCTAGCCTCCTAAGACGCAAAAGTCAAAATCCTATTTTTGTTAAGAATTGTGTTAAGAAGGAAATTTTTTTTAACATTGTCTTGTTTTTAAGATTTTAGGTAAATTATGTTCTTGGTGTCACTTAGGATGTCTGGTTCCTTCCTTCTAAGGCCAGGGGGTAACTGTGACCTCATCCACTGGCCCCTGGAATCAACTAGTACTTATCTCCATCTTGGGACTTGCTGTAGCCATGCCACATTTCTTAATAAAGATCTTTTCATGGCTGGTTTTTACCTATTTTATATTATCTCTAGAGATCATTTTCATTCCACTTTAAAACATTCTATCAGACATAGCTAGTCTTGGCTTCAGCCCCAATTTCAACAACAAGTGAAATTAAAGCAGGCAGTTCTTTGAAATGCACACATGTGCTCTCCAACAAGTAATCTAGATTCTCTTTCTTACTGCTTCTCCCCACTGCTCTGCACTGCCCATTATGGTGCTCCTAGCCATAGGCTGGTTACTGACTACTTGAAATGTGGCCACCGTGACTGAAGATCTGATTTTCCAAATTGTATTTGGCTGATTTAAATGCAAATTGTAGGCCGGGGTGGTGGCTCATGCCTATAATCCCAGCACTTTGGGAAGCCAAGGCAGGTGGATCACCTGAGGTCAGGAGTTCCAGAGCAGGCTGGCTAACATGGTGAAACCACATCGCTACTAAAAATACACAAATTAGTGGCCAGGTGTGGTGGCTCACACCTATAATCCCAGCACTTTGGGAGGCCGAGGCAGGTGGATCACGAAGTCAGGAGTTCGAGACCATCCTAACACAGTGAAACCCAGTCTCTACTAAAAATATAAAAAATTAGCCAGGTGTGGTGGTGGGCACCTGTAGTCCCAGCTACTTGGGAGGCTGAGGCAGGAGAATTCTTAAACCCAGCACGCGGTGGCTGCAGTGAACTGAGATCGGTCACTGCACTCCAGCCTGGGCAACGGAGCAAGACTCCGTCTCAAAAAAAAAAAAAGAAAGAAAGAAATGCAAACTTTAATAGCTACTTGTAGCCAGTGGCTGGAGAATGCAGCTATATAGCTCTTCATTTTGAGGCAGGAGAATAGGGTCTGGAGGCAGGGAACCTAATGTTGATTCACGCTAACAACCTAGAACAGAATCAAAAGAAAAACCCCAACTTTCCACAATGAAGGAACAAAAGGACCAGAGCTACTCCCTTTGCAAACCCCCCACCCTTTTTTTTTTGCATGGCAGATGAAAAACTGAAAGTACTTCTGATTGGTTCCCTCCCATAACTGATGAGGCTGGCTGTGGGCCAAGTCTTCATTTGCATAGAAGTATAACTTTGTAACTTCACTGCAGACTCTGATCGATTGCTTTACACAACCAATCAGATGTTTGCATAGGGCTCAGCCTTGAACTCCACTTCAGCCTCTGATTGGTCCCCTCCTGCAACCAATCAGACTGATCATGAGCCACTATATTTACATAGAGCATACACCGAGTAACCAATGGGAAACCTCTAAACGGCATTTAAACCCCAGAAAATTCTGTAACCAGGCTCTTGCGCTGCTTGCTTGGACCCACTCCCACCCTGTAGCATGTGTTTTCATTTTCAATAAATTTCTGCGTTTGTTGCATCATTCTTTGTGCACTTTGTCCAATTCTTTGTTCAAGATGTCAAGAACCTGGACACCCTCCACTGGTAACAATTTGAACAGCTCTTTTTTGCAATTCAGAACCATATAATACAAATGCTGTTGTCTCAGAGACATCCTCCCTTGATCAGCACATCTAAGCAGGCTCCTCACCCCACATTCCCTTTCTTCCCTTCTCAGCACTTATTACGACTCCAAATGGCTCTGTGTTTGCTTCCCTCCTGTAAGATGTAAGGTCCCTGAGGACAGAAACCTCATCCGTCTTCCTCACTACTGTTTCTCACATGCCTAGAACAGTACCTGGCGTATGGCAGACACAGTAAATATTTGTTGAGCAATGAATGAAATGAACCAGCTCACCTAGCCAGGGTGCTTCCTTGATGAAATGGAAAAAGAGAAATCCATGCACCTTGGTTAATAAATAGCTTTTTTAAAATCAGAACTCTGCCCCATGGAACCATGTTCTGCAACTCATTCACAGCATCCAATTCTGTATTCAAGTGACGAAGTGAAGGAGCCTCCGAACCATGATAAGGTTGGAGCTTTAGAGGCCATGGTCTTGGGGCTCTCTAAGAATAGACATGAGACTTCTCTGATGGAGCAGGGAAGAGCCACCTCTAAACAAATGACTGCAACTGTGAAGACCTGCAGGATTAGTCCCAGCCTTGCTGGGAATGAGCTGTGTCAAGTACTGGGCAGTGATCAAGACAAACATGGTCCTCAAATCTTTGGGGCCTCTCCGACACATCAGACACATTAATAATATTAAGATGATCACTAGTTCTGTGACTCTGTCGACAGTGTGCACAAAAGAAGACACCTTACTCCTCCTGGGGTGATCAATGAAGGCTTCCCAGAGCAAAGGCTGATAAAGCTGAGTCTTGAAGTGGGGCAGAGTTACCCATGTTAGAGAGAAGGACTAACATAGTGGAAACAATTGGGGGTTGAGTTTGACAGGAAGATGAGGGATGGCTAGTCCAGTCAGGAAGAATAGCAAGAGCAAAGTCATTTAAGGCACAGAATGGTGTAGTGTTTTCAGAGAATTGCAATTACTTTGGTTTTACTCAAGTGTAAAGGTGAGGTCTGGAGTGGCAACACATGAAGTCCCAGCAGGGACCCGGCACAAAAAGAGAAGCCACTGGGTGTGAGATTCCAGTTTAGAAGAAGGAAGAATTTCTTGTCACTTAGGCTGGGCTGCCACTGAAGCATGAGGCCTGGTGGCCGGCAGGAAAACTCTTTGGGAAGGGGGTGCTGAGCCTCGACTGGCTGACCTCTAAGAATTCTTTCAGCCCTAGGATGCTCTGTGAAAAGATTCATGTTCATAGAACATTGACCCAAGCAGTAAACCAAACACCACACCCTGCCAAGCCAGAGAGTAATGTGGCATGCTCTATTTTAAGAACATAATCCACTAAGAAACACAGACATTTTAAAAAAAAGAATCCATAATTATAGGCAACATGTGAGCCACAATTCTAGTCCCACCCCTGGCTTTCCAAAATTTCTCTTTTTAACAATGTGAATTCCAAAATGTGAACAACAACAATTCTCAATGAAATGTTCTGGTGCAACTTGTGAACTTTTTCTTCCTAAGAAAAAAATATCTTTGGATACATCACTTTTCAGAGAGGAAAACGTACAAATTGAAGTAAGTTGACTGATTTTTCCAAAATACACACTTGCTAGAAAGTGGCGAAAAATTAAGCAATAAAGTATCAGAAGCAGCACCTTCTCCTATATGCTCAAATATGCATATTCTTTCTGCAAGACCCTCAAAGCAATACTGCATGTTACCAGGCAAAAGCAGTGCCTCTGCCTACTTACTGCATTTACTTTAAATATGTATCTTTCATTCAATCTCCGGAAGGATCCAAAATATTATAACACAAACCATGGATCCCTGAACTTCAGTTCATTGGTTTCCTCTGAGAAGCTCAAAAATAAACATTCGGCTAGGCATGGGGGGTCATGCCTATAATCCCAGCACTTTGGGAGGCCAAGGTGGGGGGATCATGAGGTCAGGAGTTCAAGATCAGCCTAGCCAACATAGTGAAACCCCCATCTCTACTAAAAACACAAAACTTAGCCGGGCATGGTGGTTCATGCCTGTAGTCCCACCTACTTAGGAGGCTGAGACAGGAGAATCACTTGAACCCAGGAGGTAGAGGTTGTGGTGAGCTGAGATTGCGCCACTATACATGCCTGGGCAACAAAGCGAGATTCTGCCAAAATATATATATGTATAACTCTAAACCTTCAACTTAGCAACTAAGTTAACAATGGGCACAGCTTTTATAGACAAGAATCAGAAAATCAGTTGACTGACAGCAACGTCTACTTCTGCCACAACACTCTAAGCACAGGTTTCCTATGTAAGCTATGCAGACATTTTACACTGTGTTTCCCATCTCTCATTATACCTGACATCATGCCTCTATGGTTTCAATGGTCTATCAACCTTATTGGCGACTCCTATTAAATCTTTTCCTAATAACATAAGGCATAAAGATGAAAAGAGATAAAATGTATGGCTTCTTCTCCCAAAAGTTCTCTTTCTCTTAGGAAACTAGAAGGTACTAAAGATCTTAAAGCAAACTTCCCTGCCAATTTCAATCACTACTATCAATGGTCTCCTGGGATGCAGTCTTCAAATCACCAGTAGGTTAACGGCGGTGATAGATGACATGTTTATATCACCAGCGCTGCCTGGCACTATGCCTAGCATGTAGTAGCTGTTGAATGTACACTCACAAAACTGATGAAGAGAAAGAACAAAGTTGATTTTTCAGATACGGATCCTCAACCTCCTTTCTTTTTTTTTGAGACAGAGTCTCACTCTGTCGCCCAGGCTGGACTGCAATGGTGCAATGGCATGATCTCGGCTCACTGCAACCTCTGCCTCTCAGGTTCAAGTGATTCTCCTGCCTCAGCCTCCCAAGTAGCTAGGATTACAGGTGCTCGCCACCACACAGGGCTAATTTTTGTATTTTTAGTAGAGACGGCATTTTACCAGGTTGGCCAGGATGGTCTCAAACTCCTAACCTCAGATGATCCACCTGTCTCAGCTTCCCAAAGTGCTGGGATTACAGGCATGAGCCCCTGCGCCTGGCAACCTTCTAACAAAAATCTGTGCTCTCTCAGTAGGCAACAAGTACAGAAAGACAGATACACAGAATCATGTTCCGTATGTGCCTTCTAGACATAACAGTCCTGCCCTGGTCATTGGCTGAAACATGATGATTTTTTTCCCCCCAAATCTTTTCTACACTATTCTTTGTGGGAAAACCTAGGGAGACTAAAGATTAACCTGACATCTCAGCTTGAAGATTTTTTTCTTTAGAGACGGAGTCTCACTCTGTAGCCCATGCTGGAGTGCAGTGGCACGATCTCGGCTCACCGCAACACTGACTCCTAGGTTCAAGTAATTCTCCTGCCTCAGCATCTGGAGTAGCTGGGATTACAGGCAGGTATAACCACGCCTGGCTAATTTTTGTATTTTTAGTGGAGATGGGGTTTCGCCATGTTGGCCAGGCTGGTCTCAAACCCCTGACCTCAGATGATCCACCACCTCGGCCTACCAAAGTGCTAGGAGTACAGGCAAGCTTGAAGATTAAAATAAGCTGTTTGTCCTCACTCCTCACTGTACACCAGAAAGATATATTTGCTTCCTACCAGACGAAACGTTGACCATAACCAGGAGATTTTTTGAGGCACTTCATCAAATGCTATACATAAAAGGGAAATAGTATTTCTTGGCAGGCTAATAGGGAATAATCACTGAGGGCAGCAAAGTACTGGTTTTAAAAGAAAACACTGCCAGGTGCAGTGGCTCATGCCTGTAATCCTAGCACTTTGGGAGGCTGAGGCGGGGGATCATAAGGTCAGGAGTTTGAGACCAGCCTGATCAACATGGTGAAACCCCGTCTCTACCAAAAATACAAAACTTAGTCGGGTGTAGTAGTACACACCTGTAATCCCAGCTACTCAGGAGGCTGAGGATGTAGAATCATTTGAACCCAGGAAGCAGAGGTTGCAGTGAGCCAAGATCACGCCACTGCCCTCCAGCCTGGGTGACAGAGTGAGACTCTGTCTCAAAAAGAAAAAGAAAATATCCTTATTCAGCCAAGGTTGAACTGCCCAGGGCAATATTTCAAATTAACTACATATGTTTCCCAAAATCAGCTGTCATATGCAGTTGCTATTGTTGGACACCTTTGCCGACAAAGAACAGCTACATGTATTTCAGCCTGAGAGTCAGGAGGCCACCACTGCCATTTTCTACCCCGTGAGAAATGTTCTTGGAGCAAACACTCCATGTGTATCCACAAGCTGATTCTTTCTTAGATTACAAAGGGAAGTTGTTTACTTTTGAAAGAACAAATTACTCAGCCATTACTGTTAATTATTTGAGTCAACAGTAGTACAAGAGTGCAAGTGAACTATCTTCCTAATTAAAACAAAAGCTGTCTAAATTCCCCAGAGTTTTTATTGGAAATAACCTTCAGCGTGAAAATGAAAATATAATAACTGATACACAACAAACACTAAGAATATCTGAAAATATGTTTAAGCCTACATTTGGGGTTAAATGCTCTTTTCCCAATCTGCTTTAAATGCTCTTTCAGAATAGTGTGAAACAAAAAGAAAACTTAAAAATTCTTAAGTGCTAAAATAAAAGTTATTTAAAAATATCTAAGAATACATAAATTCAGAAAAATTCACCATAGAAAAATATAGACAGAGAAGCTTTCTTATATTCAGCAAACAGAAACCAAATAGCTATTATATGCCAGCCTCAAGGTAATGGAGTGTTCTTCACTATGTCTAAGAACTCAAAAGAAGATTGTCCTGTAGCTAATATAATGAAATGCATGTGCCCCCTGTCAGAAATACACCAACTATCTAAATCAGGGTTGATAAAGACAGCTCATTGGCCAAATCTGGTTGCCACTGGTTCTAGTAAATAGTTTTATTATAACACAGCCATGCCTATTCATTTACATATTGTCTAAGGCTGTTTCAAGTTTGAACAGCAAAGTTGAGAAATGTAGTTATAACAGAGACTGCTGGGCGTGGTGGCTCACGCCTATAATCCCAGCACTTTGGGAAGCCAAGGAGGGTGGATCACAAGGTCAAGAGATTGAGACCATCCTGGCCAACATGGTGAAACCATATCTACTAAAAATACAAAAATTAGCTGGGTGTAGTAGCGCATGCCGGTAGTGCCAGCTACTCAGGAGACTGAGGCAGGAGAATCGCTTGAACCTGAGAGGCAGAGGTTGCAATTAGCCGAGATTGTGCCACTGCACTCCAGTGTGGCAACAGAGTGAGATTCTGTCTCAACACACACACACACACACACACACACACACACACACACACCCCAGAGACCATATGGCCTGCAAGGCCTACAATGTTTTCTATCTGGCCCTTTGCAGAAAACATTTGCTAATGCCTATTCTAAATCAAGATGTATCTGTAGGAAAACCATTGGGTTTATTCAACATTTGCCCACACAACGTTGGACAAGGTACCGACTTATGAAAGCTACCGAGCCATGAAACAGTCGGTGGATATCCTGCAGAGAGCCCTGACCTCGAACCATGAGTCGGAGACATGAGATTAACGCCCAGCCTCACCGTTTACCTGACACATGGCTTTGTTAGTTCACAAAACCCCCTTTCTGTGTAGGGTTTCTCATCTGACAAATGGAAGAACTTGCCTACCTCACAAGATGTTAAAGTGTTTCAGTCACTGTAAATGCACAACCTCAAAGTGAATGTACTGTTATAATAATTATGAAAGCCATCACTGAATGTGTACTTGCAATGTGCCAAGTTCTATGCTAAGGACTTCCTATGTGTTATTATATTTTATCCACATCTAACAGGGTATTGCCCTATTAAAGGAGTATGACTACAGTCTTGCTTTTACAGATAAAGGAACCAAGGCTCAGAGAGGTTAAGGGATTTGCTTGTTGTCACACAGCAAGTAGTTAAGTTGGGACTCACACCCAGGATTGTCAGACTTCAGAGATGCTATGAACTACGAAGAGCATTGACTCCAAAACTCTGACTCACTAAGTGGTATCTACCAAATTTATCCACTTCATTGAACAAAAGGCTGGAATTGTTTGAGACAAACATCTGTCCTGGGCCTACCACATGGTTAATACAACCTGTGTGACAGCCTCATTCTTGTGCTACAGGTTATGAATTGCCCATAAAATAAACATTTAACCTCTATCCACACAAGCAGGTGAAAGGGAGCTCCAAGCAATGATGCTGTAATGTTACCTTGACAGGTGCCAGGATCAATTTCAAATTAATAAGTAACCCATACAAAGTGGCTCAACACACAAAACTTAGAGGTGGCCTCATCTAGCTTGCCTTCTGTATGCATCTAAACATCGCGTATACATAATCTGGGACCCTATATTTTTACTTAATAAAGTGCATCTGGCCAAAATATTATGGATAACTGAAAAATAACAATATAGAATATACTCTGCAAGTTTTTATTTTATACTCCAGTATTTCAAAAACAGAGTTTCATTTGGTAACTAGTGAGATTTTATTTTTTTTGCCTGTTTCATCCTTTTGAAAAGCATCCTTTTGGAGATGTGTCTCAGGAGCCTATCTACCTATGCCAGTTTGTCCAGTATTTTATTTCCAGGATTCTATCAGAGGAAAAATAACCAGGGATATTTATAAACATAAATACAAGGATGTTCACTGCAGCATTGTTTATAAACACTGGAAACCACCACATCACCAACATAAACCATTATCTAGGCAAAGTTCAGTGGGATATTTTATAGTCATTGAAGACCATGTACAGAAACCAGACTAATTCACATGGAAGGACAAATACTCTTTACAAATGTCAATGTCATGAAAGAAAAGGAAAAGGACTGATGATCTTTGTCCAGATTAGAGGGTGCTCAAGAGACGATATCTAAACACAAAGTGCGATCCAAGATTGGATCCTGGTTTGGGGATAAAAAAAAAATGTTAGAGGTCACTTTGCAAAAACTGGCAAATTTTGAAAATAAAGTTTATATTAGGTAGTAGTGTCATATCAATATCAAATTTCCTGAATTTTTTTAACACTTTTGAGATTATATAAAGTAATATAAAGGGGCATGATATCTGCAACTTATTTTTAGAAGGTTCAGGAAAAATATATTAAAAATTATTGAATATAGACATATATAAATTACATTACATCAAGCAAATATGAGAAATGTTAGCAATTGGTAGAGAGAAAACAAAAATTCTTTGTACTACTCTTGCAACTCTTTTGTAAGTTTAAAATTATTTCAAAAAAGGTAAAATATCTGAAATTTTGCTACATGAGAAAATGCCTGTGTTAAAGTGAGTAAAAACATTAGGATACAAAAGTCCATTGTAGAATGATTTCACAAGAATAGGGGAAGTTTTTACAGGATAGACTATAGAGGTTAAAAAAAATAAAGAAAAAAGAGACTGAGGGCAGCTTAAAATACGTATATTAGAAAGAAATAAATCTAAATGTTACCAGTGGCACATCATTTCTGAGTGGGAAGATTTGAATTGAGTTTTCTTTTCTTCTTTTTATATGTTTTTTATGTCTACATTTCTATAATAAGCATGCATTATTTTCATAATCAGGAAAAATGAAATATTAGAGGGAAATTATACATTTTTATGAATTACATAAACATCTGATTCAGTTTTCAAACAATTTTATGTACCAGCTTGATAATGGAATTTGAAGATAAGGCATCTGAATCCTAGATGAAATCCTGTTTATAGCGGCAATACCAAATTGGTAAATTTTATGAGACATTAGAAATTACTTTCCATTCAAGCCTCAGAGGGTAAACTATAGGTCTGGTGCATGAAACAGCTGGGATACCAACATTCAGCCAGAATTTTTCCAAGATTGTCAATTGATAGCAAAAATAATTGTGCCCGCATTGAAGAACATGTTTTTCTAATTCATCTCTTACAGTTACTTTTTTTTTTTTTTTTTTTTTGAGACGGAGTCTCTGTTGCCCAGGCTGAAGCGTAGTGGTGTGATCTCGGCTCACTGCAAACTCCGCCTCCCAGGTTCAAGAGATTCTCCTGCCCCAGTCTCCCAAGTAGCTGGGATTACACGCATGCACCACCAAACTCAGCTAATTTTTGTATTTTTAGTAGTGACAAGGTTTCACCATGTTGGCCAGGCTGGTCTCGAACTCCTGACCTCAGGTGATCCACTTGCCTCAGCCTCCCAATGTGCTAGGATTACATGCATGAACCATCACACCCAGCCTATGGTGACATTTTAAAAACCCATTTCTGGGTCTAAAAC
Organism: Cebus imitator; assembly: GCF_001604975.1. NCBI lineage: Eukaryota > Metazoa > Chordata > Mammalia > Primates > Cebidae > Cebus > Cebus imitator. The sequence continues at coordinate 492,547 of NW_016107625.1, read as the reverse complement.
TTAGAATACTGTATAGTGTGTGAAGGTGCATGTGTTCATAATTTTTTTTTTTATGAACTATGGAGTCAGTTGCAGACATAATGCCCCATTATTCCTGATACTTCAGGATACCTTTCCTTAAAACAAAGACTTTCTCCATCTAACCACAGTCCAACCTCAAAATCTTACAATTAATATTGATAGAATTCTACCATGGAAACCACACCCCTCATGTAAATTTCAATCTTTGTCCTAGTGATATTCTGACCAATAAAATTATCTAATCCAGGCTCCCATGTCTCATGTCTCTAGTCTCCTCCAATTTGGGGTATTTTCTTAGTCTTTCCTTGTCTTTCATGACTTTTACTTATTTATTTATTTGAGATGGGGTCTCACCATATTGCCTAGGCTAGCTTCAAATTCCTGGCCTCAACGGATCCACCCGCTTCAGCTTCGATTAGAGGTATGCGTTATCATGCCCAGCCAATTTGGGACTTCTAAAGATTATAGACAAGTTATTTTGTTGAATAACCCTCAATTTGGGGTTATCTGATATTTCCTCATGATTAGATCCAACTTACGCATTTGTGCAGGAATATCACAGAAGCAATGCTATGTTTTTCTCTGTGCATCTCATCAAATGATGCATAATGCCAATGTGTCCAATCACAGATGGTGTTAGCTTTGATTATTTGATTAGGATAGTATCTGTCAAGTTTCTCTACTGTCAAGTTGCTATATTCCCTTTGCAATTAATATGTATTTTATGGGAAGACACACGAGGCTATATAAGTACCCTGATGGAACAACATAATCATTAAAAAAGGTATACTAAGTGGCAATCAACATTCAGCCTCCAGAAAAAAACTAACAGAATTTCATAATATATTTGTTAGTTACATTTAAGAACTACAGTATCCCTGAAACAATTTTTCAGAACTTTCCCAGAGAAAAAGTCTTTGGGGAGGGAAATCCCACAATGGAGACACTGCAGTTTCCCAAACGTAAATCTAGCATTTATCTGCAAAAGTCACAGAAGTGGTGACATTTAGATACCCAACCTTTAATCCCTGGGGAAACTCTGAAAAGTAAATATGATTTGCCCTCTAGATATATCCTTGGAGCTGACATTCTTGACCTATCTGAACTTTCTTGTTTGTTCTCTTAACAAAAGGCTTTTAACTGAGATAAAACAAGTGAGGCTAACCCTGGCTTGAGTCTGGATCACACACAAAGTGATCCAAAGAGTGTCAAGTGTCCATGTAAAACATCCTATAAAAGCTGTATCAGCCATGGCAATTCTCAGCTCAGGTCATGAGGCTCACTTCAGGTGTTCCAGTTGAGAGGGCGTCCAGGAACTCCCAGGCGAGAACAACCTGTAGTCTTTCTACTTAAGCATCTTATTTCCTAAAAGCTTTGTGTTTGTCTGAAAACACAAGACCAGTGATGACGCATTCTTGCTCAGAACAAAAACTGTCATTAAGGTGGACTTGCAGACAGAGGCTTCAGGACTTTGCACTAAAGACTCATTCTGTGTTTTGGAATTTATGATGATTATTACAAAAGAAATTACAGAATCAATTGTAATTTTCCTGTCTCATACCTGGCAAGCACAATGGTAGAAACCTTTCCTAAGGCAATGCTTAACAGTTTGGGCTTGCTGCTGTGTGATGCTTCTAAAAATAAATAGTGATGCATGTCTCTTCTCTCTCATTGTCGCAGATTTCCATTTTCTAATCGAATGATTCTCTTTAGAGAATCAAAATGGTCACATGCAAAGTTAACCAAGGAAGAAGAAGAGAAAGCAGGCTAGGTAGGCTAGAGGAAAAGGGGCATTTGGGGTATCAACCAAGGTAGAGCTGGGGCCAAAGTCAGGAGACAAAGAATGCCAGCCCACAGAGTAGCCAGAGAATTGGTTACTCCCCGAGGTGGGTTATCAGGGCATGCTGGCTACATTTGAAGGGCAGGATCATGCGGCCAGATTGTGGCTCCAGGTGGTTCAGACACCTTTATAGCATTTATACCCTATGAACACTGCTCCCTCCAACAAGACACTACTCCAGCACCCAAGGATTACTGAGCCTAACTCCAAATCTCACTCAAACTAATGGCTTCTTCATCTACCCGCCCCTCGTCCTTGCAACAAATCTTTATCACAATTCTCAGAGATGCTAGGGGGCACAGATAAGTAATTCCTTTGAAGTCTGCCTTAAATTTCTCTTCATTTTCCATGCATGACACTATAAGCAAAGTCTCTGCATGATTCTGGAAAGATCCGAGCTTAGCAGCAGGCAGTTTTTTGAGACCTCTGATAGAGGAGGGACCCCTCCATTCTGACGGGTCTCTTGCCAGCCTCAGCCACAGAGCTGGTCCAGAGACAGCCCACCATCCCAGGCTACAGTAGGCAGCTTGACTTTGGGTTATGAGAGCCTCTTTTTGCCTCCTGGCCAAGCCCTGTGGAAAGTGATGAAGACTTAGAGCTTCTCATTTTCTCTTCCACTTCTTTCTCCCTCTCCTCCCCCTCATTTTTGCCCACATCAACAGTTTGCTTTATATTGGAATATAGTGAAGATTCTACATTTCACCAACAGGCTTAAGCCAGGTATTTTCCTAGGCTTAGGGTTATACTGGTTCAGAGAAAAATTTTGAGAAGAAAAACTTGGACTATCCAATAAAATAAGTTAATAATATGAACTACTCATAACTCACCTTTCACTATTTCCCTAACACTATCTGCACTATCTATAAATACACAATGGTGAAAAAAATCACAGATAACCAAATTCTTGACTTAGAATGATCTTAGTGGTCTTGTACATATGTAAATAAGTTCTATGAAGACTATATTAAGTTAATTAATAACACAGTGAAGGACAGAGCACAGGTATCTTCCAAGTCACCCCCAGGCTCCTATCACTTGATAATACTACAGGTATTGATCAACTTACGACCTATGCAACTTATGACCATTCGACTTTACGACCACAATCGCTAGCCACAACTGCTCCGCGTCTGGCAGCGCAAACGTTGCCCAGCTGGGTGTACGACAGTGCGGACCAGCTTCCAGCAGCACTACTATCTCCACGTGTACCATTTCAACTGTTATCCCAGACTGGGTACAGCAATTTGTGTTTTGTGTCTTGGATATTTTCCATCAAACCCCTCCCAATAAACTTCTTAAACATTTCGAAGCAATGGGCCCAAACATCGAACGATTTGCAAGGATTGAATGGATGGCACACGATGTGTTTCGTCTGTATCGTGAAATTTATGAGGAAAAAAAGAAACATGCAATTCAGACAAAGCTCATCATGTTTATGAAAAAACCAACTCCGGTAACCCCAACTGCTGCCTCAGATGACGACATCAACGATCCACAGCCAAGCACCAGTGGCCAATAAAATGTTTTGTACATGTTTATATATTTTGATATGTTTTGCAATTGGGAAAATGTTTCCTATGGTATTTTTTACACCTGTATTTTGTATTTTTGTATGCACCTGTATTTTATAATTTTGTATGTTTTGCAAATATTAAACCAGTTGTACTGGTAATGCAGTGTTTTACTTAAACCTGACGAATGTAAAAATAAGAAACAAAATGGTGTAGAGATGATACAAACGGCATAAAATGAACAAAGAAAAGTATATATAACAATAATGAAAGAAAATTATGATAAAATATGACTTAAGGATTTTTATAACATCATTTCACAGTACTGTACATATAGCCTACTCAACTTACGACCAAACCGTGTTACGACCAGTCTGTCGGAACCAATTGTGGTCGTAAGTCGAGCACTAGCTGTACTTAAGTCTAAGGGAATTTTATAAACATAGTTTTAGCCAAAATTTACCTACAAGAAACAATGGCAGTGCTAAGTAATCAGAAAATATACCCCTTTTCTATGTATCAGGGCATAGAGCGATCATTGCACAGGAAGATTCTTAAGCAAAAAAATAATTGATCTTCATTGAAAGATAATTCAATGAAGGAGGAGTTACAGAGGACAAGTATTCATCCAAGTGACCAAGCACAGAGAGGGAGAAAGTGAACTGAGCTACGAACTGTCAAAGACATCAGTAAGACAGACTTCATTCTGCAAGCCATGAATAGACATGGCCCTCAGTAAGTGGCAGGCTTTCCAAAGTCAGAGAAGATCTTTATCAATGTAAAAAAAGTGAAAAGCTATATTCCTGTTAGTCATTTCCTTGAGAGAATAACATTTGGATCTTGCTAAAACAGCCATAAGAATTTTTATTTTTATCCCCTATTACATCTTTAACAGTAACTACTTACTGAGTATCTATCAGACTCTAAATATTGAGTTGAACTATACGAAATTCCTTGTTTGACCATGACCTACAGAAGTGGCCATTTCAGATGGTTTTTTTTTTT
>NW_016107625.1:456348-488125 GCF_001604975.1 Cebus imitator | reverse complement strand
TGGAGTACAGGGGCACGATCTTGGCTCACTGCAACCTCCGCTTCCTGGGTTCAGGCAATTCTCCCCTACCTCAGCCTCTTGAGTAGCTGGGACTACAGGCACGTGCCACCGCACCTGGCTCATTTTTGTATTTTTAGTAGAGATGAAGTTTTACCATGTTTGTCAGGCTGGTCTCAAACTCCTGACCTTGTGATCCGCCCACCTTGGCCTCCCAAAGTGCTGGGGTTACAGGCATGAGCCACTGCGCCCGGCCTCTTTTTTTTCTTTTTTTGAGACAGAGTTTCGCTCTGTCACCCAGGCTGGAGTGCAGTGGCATGATCTGGGCTCCCTGCAGCCTCCGCCTCCTGGGTTCAAGGAATTCTACTGCCTTAGCCTCCCACATAGCTGGGACTAGCGGCATGTATCACCACAGCTGGCTAATTTTTGTATATTTTTTAGTAGAGTTGAGGTTCTATTACGTTGGCCAGGCTGGTCTCGAACTCCTGACTTCAAGTGATCTGCCTGCCTTAGCCTCCAAAAGTGCTAGGATTACAGGCGTGAGCTACCGCACCTGGCCTCTAATTTCTAATTCTAACGTTGCAAGATGGGTATTATTATTCCCAGTCACCGATGAGGAAACAGAAATGCCATGAGGAAGAGTAGCATGCCCAAGGTCATGAAGACATCAAAAGTGCCATGTTCTGACCTGGGGTCTTGTAGACCCCAAAGCCAAAGGTCAGACGCCTCTCTCTATGGTAGAGCATGGAGTCATCTGAGCTAGTATAGGCAGTTAAACATGTATTAAGCAGAACACGGGGCTTCAATCATCCCATTGAGCCTACTCAGCTTTAAAACAGATTTTCTGCCACTACCCAGCTTATCACAATTGACCAACTTATACTTTTCTCAGTCTTCTGGTCTGCAAAAATGAGACGATTAGACTGAAGAATTGATGAGGTTCTTTTTTCATTTCCTAAAATTTGAATAATCACAAACAGAGATTTTAAAATTTAGTTTCTAAAACTTTTTAGTTTTTTAATTTAGTTTTTAAAATTCTTTTTAAAATAGTCATTGTTCTTTGGAAACTACCCAAACAATATAAAACAGCTTAAAGTAGAAAAAGAAGATCTCCCTTCTTCCCTAATTTCAGCAGTCTGTCTGCATGTGGAATTTTGCCACATACAAGTGTGTGACTTTGACCTATTCCCGTAGCTTCTCTGAGACTGGGTTTCTCTGAGTGCAGAATGGAACTGGACACTCAGCTCCGCTTCCTCTCAGGGGAAGATGAATGTATGAGAGTCAGTGAAAGTGTTTCCACTATGGGTTTTGTGCTAGGTTGTCAGTACCGCTCTGCTAGGAGTCATGGTCACAGGCTTCCCTCTCTGGAGTTTCCAGGATGCCCCTCAGGTGAGGATGACCGCCAACCCTCTTCCTCTCCTGGGTCTCACGATTACTTAGCAAGCGGCCTCCCTCTATGAGTCAGAGCAATCAGGGTTGGGCATCTTGAGCTAATCAAGTGACATTAGAAAAACAGAAATAGCTGCCTGATTATGATTTAACCAAAATAAAAATTCTTATAAAACTATCTCTGAATCATGTTTGCATCATCCCTGATAAATCAGACCAGGCGGAAGCTAGTGCGTGAGAGTGACCATGGGGACTCACACTGTTGCAGCTCCACCTCCAGTTCACTTGTCCCCCAGAGACGCAGGTTCTGCGAAGCAGATGGGCCACATGGAAGCTGCTGTTTCCTCAGTGCCTCCTGGTTCTCCTTCATAGTCCTCATCCCAGGGTTTTAGAGTTAAGAAGCCAATAAGCAAATGCACATGTCATTTAATCTCAGAGCTGACAGAAGCCCACAAGATCATCTAGAAATTTATAACCCAGAGCATGGCTGATGGAAACAGCTGAAGGTTCTGCCCCATCAAGATCACGGAAGGGTTTAAATTAACCACATTAACAAGCCACAAGAATGAAATGGAGTGCCCTTTACATACTGAAAAGGAACCTGTCTCGTGATCAAAGGATATTTCTCTTCTGTTTCTGGGACCAACAAATGTTTTGAAGTCAACTAACAGGCATACACACATGATAATTCAGATCTGTAGTTTTCAAAACACTTTTTGCAGGTCAACTCATTTGATGCTTAATATGGGGGCAGAGTTTATATTTATTGAAAATTTAGCATGCACCAGCCAAGTCAGACTTGCTTAATTCTTAACAGCAGCAGCTAATCACAGGTATTACTGACTCTATTTTGTGGTACAAAACCAAGGCTCTGACAGGTGGAATAACTCAATGGGGTCATTCTGGCCTCCCCACCTCTGCTGGGCTCTTTCCCTCCTACAACCTCTTCTTCTTAGAGACCTTTGATCTTGGTGCATCTGTGGATTACACTATGGCTTCAGAAAATAAAACATTTTGCAAATTAAGTCAAGGTGACATTGGAAAATGTCAGCTCCCTTCCTACACTAGGGTCTCGTTTCCATACTATAAGATCCCTCCATGGCGACCAGTCCCATGCTCTGCCAACCAAGGGCTAATCATCTCTGGCACCTTGTTAAACCAGAGGTGTGGCAATCCAAGAAAGACGTTCTCTTTTAAGAAAGCTCCAGGCCAGGTGTGGCAGCTCATGCCTATAACCCCAACACTTTGGGAGGCCAAGGCAGGAGGATCACTTGAGGCCAGAAGTTGGAGACCAGGCTGGGCAACATGGCAAGACACTCTCTCGATACAAAAAAAAATTTTAAATTAGACAGCCGTGGTGGCACACGTCTGTGGTCCCAGCTACTCAGGAGGCTGAGGTGGAAGGATCACTTGAGCCTGGAAGAGGTCGAGGCTGCAGTGAGCTGTGATGGTGCCACTGCACTCAAGCCTGGGCAACAAAGGGAGACTCTGTCTCAAAAATATTAAATAAATATATAATTCAAAAAAAAAAGAAAGAAAGCTCCAATCTTGCCCTCATTAGAGAAAACCTCAGACCCACCACTAGAGCAGAGATTCCTATATCATCTCATGACTTGCATGACATTAGCATGCTGTGTTACCAAACTCACTGTCATCCCCTGAGCAACTACCACCACCCACACCCCTTATTTTCATGCTATTCAGCTGCCTCCTTAAAGGGAGAGGTACAGAAGCCTCATCAGGAAAACAGAAAAAGAACAGAAAAACAAAATCCACCAAGTGAAATCTGCTGGAGGCTTTGTCCTCCTTACCAATCCATCATGAAAGTTTACTTAACTAAGATATAAATCCCAAAAGGATTATACATTCCATGTTCTGTAATTCTATCTGCCCCAAGTTCTACTGATACTCAAAATTATCATCTTAAAAAAAAAAAAAAAAGAGTTTGGAACATAAGCAAATACAACTCTAAGCCTAATCTGGGAAATTCTTACTTGCTAAATGCTCACTTGCCTAAAAGCCACAGAAATGGTATTTCAATCACTGCTTCCTCATCATTATTTTTAAGAGATTTTGTCAGAATGAAAGTGTCAACATTTAAACAGACAAAATTAACCTCCAAGTTTCATGTTTGCTTTTAATGACACCTTTAAGGCAGCCCACTACCTTACCTCCTTCAGCAGATTAAGAATTGTCAACATAAAGGAAATTGTTAATCAGAAATTCCATTAGAAAGACAACACCAAAATAAAAAGAACCTCAACAAATAACAAAAATAAAAATTAAAATTAAATAAATAAAAAGAACCTCTAGGAGATGTCTAGGAAGCCGAGGTACCTTGCATTAATCTGAGCAAAGCTCAGAAGTCTGCAAATTGAAGTACAAAGCATTCTGTATTAAGCAGCATTTGCTGGGAAATCTTCATTAATACTAGTAAACAGAATACAAAGCAATATCTGAAAGAAAGCTGAGACCTTGATACGTTTTGTCTCTCACAATATTAGCTTACAGCTTAGTAACAGCCAGGGTGGAGGAGGAAATTCCTTTGTTGGCACCCACCCCACACTGATGCCTTTTTTAAGAGGACTGTGCACAATGCATTTTAAAAAATCTATTGTTGGGTGAAGGAGACTCAGATTTTTTTTTTTTTTTTTTTCTCCTGGTCAATGGATTCAATTGCCTTGAAGTCAATGCACTCCTGGGTGGGAAATCCCAAGATGCCAAACAGGAATAGAGTAACGCACCAGCCAGGCGATGTGTTTCAAATCCACATTCTAGAATACCTTTCAATAGTAAAACACTTTATTCAACAAACGTTTTCAATGTGACTTTATTTGTAACTTTACAAGGTTTTCTTCATTATCATTACTAGAAAAATTAGAGTATTTCAATATTGAGATTTAAATAATCTAAATATATGAAGTCCTTAATTGAGAGATCAGCCACAATAGCACTGTTCTCCCAAAAGACTGAAACCTGGCGTCCCACTCAGTAATCTGCCCAGAGGTGGAGAAAGCTACCTCCCTTGTCAGTTTGATAAAACAGACTAACGTTAGAATGACTAACAGTCATTCTCCTTCCCCATTCTCTATCTCTCCAGGGCAAAGAAAGCCAGGCCATATTTATTATTATCTATTATCTGATAAAACCGAAGGAAGAGTTCTCTCTTTCCTTGATAATGAGTCTCCAGAGCTGAATACTGTCCTTGCTAAAACCATCATAATCTGAAAAGAAGGTAAAATAGGAAAGGCACAATAGGGACCCTGAAGACCTGCAAAAAAACTGCCGCAAACATAGATACTAAAAAGTATCTGTGGTCATATTAAAAAGACAAGAACAGGCCGGGCGCGGTGGCTCAAGCCTGTAATCCCAGCACTGTGGGAGGCCGAGGCGGGTGGATCACGAGGTCAAGAGATCGAGACCATCCTGGTCAACATGGTGAAACCCCCGTCTCTACTAAAACTACAAAAAATCAGCTGGGCATGGTGGCGCGTGCCTGTAATCCCAGCGACTCAGGAGGCTGGGGCAGGAGAATTGCCTGAACCCGGGAGGCGGAGGTTGCGGTGAGCCGAGATCGCGCCATTGCACTCCAGCCTGGGTAACAACAGTGAAACTCCGTCTCAAAAAAAAAATAAAAAATAAAAAAAATAAAAATAAATAAAAAGACAAGAACAATATATTAAAAATAGTCAAAATGTTAGTGTGCAATATGTTACCTCCTTTATATTTTAGTACTGAGCACTAACCGTGTGCTCAGCTGTTTCAATCTTTACCTACTTTTTTTTTTTAAGAGACAGTGTCTCACTTTGCTGCCCAGGCTGGAGTGCAGTGGTGTGATCACAGCTCACTGCCGCCTGATGAGGAACTCCTGGGCTCAAGTGATCTTCCCAACTCAGCCTCCCAAGCAGCTAGGCCTACAGGTGTGCACCACCATGACCAGCTAAGTTTTTCAATTGTTTTTAGACACAAGGTCTCACTATGCTGCCAAGGCTGATCTAGAACTAGTGGGTTCAATTAGCCTCCCAAAGCGCTGGGATTACAGGCATGAGCCACCAAGCCCATCTTTTACCTACATTTACTCATGTAATCCTCTCAACAACTCTGTGAGGTAAGTACTATTATCTGCATTTTACAGATGAGGAAACTAAAGCTTACAAAGGTTTAATAATTCACCCAAAGCGACAAGGATGGTAAGTCACAAAGCCAGAATTTGAGCTTGGGCTTCCTAACTCCGGAATCCATGCTTTAAGTCCATACTCTCTCTAAGGCATCCTTGTTCAAATACTCCACGCCAGCCATTTTGCAAATCTACAGCTAGGCTCACAGGATACATCTTGAACTGGTGTCTCCTACAACTTTTGCACCATGATTTACTTTTTCACATATCTGTTCTTTGCATCTTTGCTAGGGATAGTGAACTTCTTGAAAGGAGGGAACTGAGGAGCTCTTCTGATGCCTGGAGGACCTCATAGATGGACTGCCCCTCTCAAAAACAAGGGCAAGGCAAAAGGTGGAAGCAACCCAAGTGTCGAATGAATGAAGAAACAAAATGTGGCATATAAACACAATGGGGCATTACTTGATTTTTTTACAGGAAGGAAATTCTGACACATGCTATAACATGGGTAAACACTGAGGACATTATGCAAAGTGAAATAAGCCAGTCACAGAAAGACAAATACTATGTGATTTTACTTACATGAGGTTACTAGAGTAGACAACTTCATAGAGACAGAAAGTAGGATGGTGGTTGCCCAGAGCTGCGGAAGGGGGCAGAAGGAAGGGGCAGGCATTGTTTCATGTGTACAGTTTCAGTTTTGCAAAACTGAAAGAGTTCTGTGAATGGGCGGTGGTGACAGCTGCCCAACGATGTGCATGTACTTAATACCGCAAAGCTGGACGCTAAAAAGTGGTTTAGATGGTACATTTTACATCGCATGTATTTTACCACAATTAAAATAAAAAACAGGCCAGGCATGATGGCTTACACCTATGACCCCATATTCTGGGACACCCAGGCAGGAGGATCGCTTAAAGCTCAGGAATTTGAAACCAGCCTGGGCAACATAGTGAGATCCTGTCTACAGAAAATTTAAAAATTAGCCAGGTGTTGTGGTGCATACCTGTGGTCCCAGCCTCTCAGGAGGCAGGGGTGGGAGGATCGCTTGGACTCAGGAAGATCAAGGTTGTAATAAGCCCCAGTCGCACCACTGTACTCTAGCCTGGTGACGGTGAGACCTTGTCTCTAAGTAAATAATGATAAATAAATAAATAGCAGACAAAAAAGGACAACAACCAGAACAAATATCTACAGAAATGTCTTCATGTTTACAGCCACGCCTTGGTGGGGTTGTCAGGCTGCCATTACGTAAGTGCAGGAAGCCGGCCCTCCACCAGAAAGTCATCCCGCTTGTGGGACACCAAAGCTCACTGATGGGAACAAGCCATTCAACACTGTCACCGCTGTGTTTCCGCAGCCTTGCAACCTGCAGGTCACCCTCAGAACAAGCCCTTTCTGACAGCTGTGGAAGCAAGAGGAAACATCAAACTCCAAGAAAGTATGTCTTTAAGACCTCAACCTTTTCCTGTCTCACAGGCTGGTCCTGTGTAGGGCCCCAATATCTGGAGCTCAATGTCAGAAGACAAGTCCAGGCATCCATCACTTCCCTAATCATGGGCCACCGAGGCCCCAAAACTAACAAATGAGGGGTCGTTTCCACCTTGGAAATGTGCCAAGCCAACATCAAATTGCAAAGGAAACAATACTGAGAAGTGTGACAGCTTGCGATTCCTTCGATGACAGAAGTAGGGTGATAAAGGAACTGCCCCAGTCCCAGGGCCAGAGAGCTGCTGTGGCAGTAGGAAGCAGTTCAACCCATATCCTTCTCTTTAAATCACAGTCCTGGCCGGGCGCGGTGGCTCACGCCTGTAATCCCAGCACTTTGGGAGGCTGAGGCGGGCAGATAGCCTGAGGTTGGGAGTTTGAGATGAGATCAGCCTGACCAACATGGAGAAACCCTGTCTCTACTAAAAAATATACAAAATTAGCTGGGTGTGGTGGTGCATGCCTATAATCCCAGCTACTCAGGACGCTGAGGCAGGAGAGTCGCTTGAACCCGGGAGGCAGAGGTTGTGGGGAGCCAAGATCTCACCACTGCACTACAGCTGGGGCAACAAGAGCAGAACTCTGTCTCAAAACATCAATCAGTCATTCACAGTCCTGTGGCCTCTGCTGAGGACATACCACTAACTATGCAGGCTTGAACTCCTGGCTTCAAGCAATCTTTGTATCTCAGCCTTCCAATGTTATGGAATTACTGGTGTGAGCCACCGTTCCTGGACTCACTTGAACCCTCAAACACTTTCTGAGTCAATTTACTACTGGGTGCCTAGGACCTAATGTGTTCAAAACAGAGGCTGGGCTAGGAGGTCAGACAGGAGAGGTGCTTCCTTCTTGGGAAGATGAGCACACACACCATTAGGGGATTCAAGCTGAATTTTCCCTTTGGCTTCCAAAAATTATCTTCTATGAACATTTTTTTTATCATAATCAATGTCTTCTTTTACTTCCTCTCCTTCCTCCGGCTCCTTAGGTAGGCAGCCAGGCTTTTAACTCCTTGCTTCTGGGATCTCCTATCAAGGAGGTAAGATTCTTCTAGGGTTCTGTAAACATCTAAGCCATCAACAATATTTGCAAGGCGTTCTAGAAAGGCTCCTTTCCCCCTATACCCCTGGGTGTTTCACTCTGGTCCCTGGAAGCTCCTAAGGGAACTGGCAAGACTTTAGAGAAGAGGAGCTCCATGCTCTAGGTTCCCAGACTTACCAAGGATTTTCCAACCTGTCCCATGCCTGCATGGACTAGTAGAGAGCCTCAAACTTGACCATGTGGACAGAAACTTTCAAAAGCAGCGGAGACGTGTAATGGAATGAATTGTGTGCACTCCTGCCCCACCCACCACTCCAATTCCTGTGTTGAAGTCCTAACCCCCGATACTTCTAAATGTGATGGTATTTGGAGACAGGATCTGAAAAGAGGTCATTAAATTAAAATGAAGTCTTTAGAGTGGATGACTCTGATATGACCGATGTTCTTATAAGAAGAGGAAATTTGGACACAGACACACATGGAGGAGAGACCATGTGAAGACACAGGGAGAAGACAGCCATCTACAAGCCAAGACCTAGAACAGAACCTGTCCTCACCCCTCAGAAGCAACCAACCCTGCAAACACCTTGATCTTGGTCTTCTAGTCTCTGTCAATGGAAGACTGACAAGACAAGTCTCAATCATTTTAGGAGATTTATTTGCCAAAGTTAAGAGCATGCCTGGGAGACAGATCTGTGCCTTTCTCCAAAGATGATTTTGAGGACTCCAACTTTAAAGGAGAAAAGGCGGGATATTGAGAAGCACAGTTTTCACATAAACAAAAGGGGCAGAGGAAAAAATGTGGAGAATCTACATTTAACATAAGATAGCGCGGACAAAATGGGGTAGGGGAACAATCAGATACGCATTTGTGTCTGGCAGGGCCTGGGTGGCTCCACCTGTAAAGAGAAGCTATCAATTTGCATTGCTACGGTGAAGTTTTAACACCTCAGCAGGAATTTCCCTGTGGGCAAAATATGGGAAAGGCTGGTATCTTTTCATCTTGAAACCATCTTATTTAAAAACCAAAGCCAAAATGGGGAGGGAGGTTTGCATAACTCAGTTCCCAGCTTGACTTTTCTCTTTGGCTAAATGAATTTGGGGTCCCAACATTTAATTTCCTTTCACAACTGTCTGAGAAAACAGATTTCTGTTGTTTAAACTACCCAGGCTGTGGTACTTTGCTGTGGCAGCCCTAGCAAACTAATACAACACATGTGCTGGAAACCACTGTTCATATGTTATCGGATGGACCTCTTCCCACAACCTAACATATTCTAAAACCTTAGGCCCTGCATGTAATCCTAGGGTGGATGTGTCTAAAAATAATAGGTTACATTTTCTTATACTTGGACAGATTGAAGGCTTGGAGATAAAATAAATTTATTTAAGTTTTAAAACACTATTTTTTTATGTGGTACGTACACATATACCATGGAATACTATGCAGCCATAAAAAGGAACAAACTCATGTCCTTTACAGAGACATGAATGGAGTTCAAAGCCATTATCCCCAGCAAACTAATGCAGGAACAGAAAACCAAACACTGCATGTTCTCACTGATAAATGGGAGCTGAACAATGAGAACACATGGACACAGAGAGGGGAACAACACGCACTGGGGCCTCTTGGTGGGGGTGGAGAGGGAGAGCATCAGGATAAATAGCTAATGCATGTGGGGCTTAATTCCTAGGTGATGGGTTGATAGGTGCAGCAAGCCACCATGGCACACATTTACCTATGTAACAAACCTGTACGTCCCGCACATGTATCCTGAAACTTGAAAAAAACATTTTTTTTTTGGTTAATGCTATTTTCTTGTAAGCCTTTGTTTATGGACTGAGATTTATACCCCTAAACATGGTAAAAAGAGAGAGCAAGCTTAGTTTGTATTAAGCACTAAGAAGGCAGCATAATAAAGACAGGAATGATTAAGAGACTGTCTCTAACCACTAACCTACAGGGATTCAAACCCTAGCTTTGCCACTAACTGTGTACCCTTGCCCTAAACCCTTGTGTCTGTTTCTTCATCTGTAAAAAAAAATTATAATAATGTTGGCTGGGCACGGTGGCTTACACCTGTCCCAGCACTTTGGGAGGCCGAGGCAGGAGGATCACCTGAGGTCAGGAGTTCGAGACCATCCTGCACAACATGGTGAAACCCCATCTCTACTAAAAATGTAAAAATTAGCCAGGCGTGGTGATGCGCACCTGTTGTACCAGATACTCGGGAGGCTGAAGCAGAAGAATCTCTTGGGCCCAGGAGACAAAGGTTGCAGTGAGCCGAGATCATACCACTGCACTCCACCCTGGACAGTGAGATTCCGTCTCAATATGTATATACACATATATACATATGAATACACACACACGTGTGTGTATATACATGTGTGTATATAAAATAATGTTATCTCCCTCAAAGGTTGTTTCGGGGGTTAAATATGACAATCCACATATGGCACTGGAAATAAGGCCTGATTTTTCAATCAACATTCATTATCAGGGGGCAGTTTAAACTCACTTTTGTAACAGAGTATCTGCGCTTATGGAAGATTGAACTCACTGAAAACACATAAAAATGTGCAGTTTTTCAAAGTTAAGTAACACCCTTCTGAACAAAGCTTGATCACAATGTGTGGATGAAAATGGGCCCATGTTAAAGGTTCAAGTTTTTATTAAATTGTACCCATACATTGTATTATGTCTTCCTCCGTTCATACAAACTCTGTTCTTAGTTTGGATTCATTCTTCATAAAGCTGTGGTAATTTTTAATTTGTCTTTGTTCAAGTATTTGCAAGTCAGTTGTACAATTATTATTTTTTTTTGAGACAGAGTCTCGCTCTGTCACCCACGCTGGAGTGCAATGGTGCAGTCTCAGCTCACTGCAACCTCCAACTCCTGGGTTCAAGCGATTCTCCTGCCTCAGCCTCCCGAGTAGCTGGGACTACAGGCATGCGCCACCACACCCAGCTAATTTTTGTATTTTTAGTAAAGATGGGGTTTCTCCGTGTTGGCCAGGCTGGTCTCAAACTCCTGACCTCATGATCTGCCAGCCTCGGCCTCCCAAAGTGCTGGGATTACAGGCATGAGACACCGCTCCTGGCCACAGTGATCCTTGTTAGCATATTTCCAGGCAGACTTTGAAAAGCATAATTTGCAGCAAAGAGGGTTTAGTGGCTCTTGCAAGAGGTGACACACATCATACCCAAGAGGACCCTTGTAGAGTTCATGAGATGTCACAAGATACTTTAGAGGGTGTGGCCTGGGAGAGGAGGTTACCTTACTATCGGGACAAAGGACTCTAAGGAAAAAGACATACAAGCAGACATTGCCTTTAAAATTAAAGAACTACACACTCGGGGAAACAGACCTTCAGGCAGGTTACAGGTAACTTAAGCATAGTAAAAACTCCTGGACACATGGACTCTCTTTCCTCATGAGAGGTGATGGAGACAGCAGCTGCCTCAGCACCAGTTCTCACCCAGCACAGAAACTATGCAAAAGGGAAAAAGTAGGGCCTGTGGGCCTGACCTTGACCAATTTATCTCACCTTTCCATCTTCAAAATGGAATTAAAACTACCCAAGGACACTAAAGAGTAGTTGTGAAAATAAAATTACCTGCCCCATCCCAGCACTTTGGGAGGCCGAGGTGGGCAGATCACTTGAGGTCAGGAGTTCGAGACCAGCCTGGCCAACACGGTGAATATTAAAAATACAAAAATTTGCCAGGTGTCATGGTGCATGCCTGTAGTCCCAACTACTTGGGAGGCCAAGCCAGAAGAATCGCTTGAACCCAGGAGGTGGAGGCTGCCATGAGCCAAAATCACACCACTGCACTCTAGCCTGGGCAACAGAGTAAGACTCGGCTCAATTAAAAAAAAAAAAAAAATTACCTGACCCACAGAGGGCATTCAATCACAGACGACAATAATAAAAAGCCTAGGAGGCCATCTTGCAGATATCCTGATCTCTGGTTTTCTTTCTCTCATTTATGTACCTTTAAGACTGCTATATTTTTAAAATTGTTTCTAATATTGATTTTCAAATACTTTTCTCGAGACAATTACTACACTAAAAATCAACGACCAGGTGCCAAATCTTCCCTTTCTGAGCGTAACTGATAATCCTCCATAGACACTGCTCTCGTGTTCCCCACCCCCGATTCGTTCCCCATTATCTCCCTATTTGTCTAACACAGAGCCCTCTGGAGCAGATCAGACGGTGAGGTGGAAAAACACAGGCTTCCCAGTCCTGGGAAGACACATTCCACTCTGGCCAGAAACCTAGCACTCTGGCTTCTTCTGCCCTAGCTTCGGAGTCCCAAGGCCAGGCTTGAATGTCCTGCAGCTGGCAAGTACCTGCCCACACCTCCTTTCACATCGATGGCCCCACATTTCCTTTGCAAAGGAGAATGAAGGTTGTGAAAAGACGATGCACAGGAATTGCAAAAAGATTGTATTTTTCTTGGAATGCCTTGGTCTTAAATCCAGTTTGGGTTCCGAAACTTGTCTAGAATAATCTATTTCAAGTATCATGTCCACTAAAAAGTAGTAGAAAATGATTGTTCTAGTACCAACAGTTAAAGAAAGCAGGGAGACATAAGAGAACAACAATAAAAACACCAAGTCTGTTTCAGAATTCTGTACTTCGAGAAAAAGCAAGTTAATTTAAGAGCAAAAACAAGACAGAAGACATTTTTGGCAACTCCCAAAGGGACTCTCACAACTGGAGAGAGACAGAGGATGGAGGACAGATCTTTATTGAATATAATTTCACTTCAAAACATTTTTCATTGGCTGGGCGCAGTGGCTCACACCTGTAATCCCAGCACTTTGGGAGGCCGAGGCAGGAGGATCACTTGAGGTCAGGACCAGCCTGGCCCACATGGTAAAACCCTGTCACTACCAAAAATACAAAAATTAGCCAGGTGTGGTGGTGCATGCCTATAATCCCAGCTACTAGGGAGGCTGAGGCAGGAGAATCACTTGAACCTAGGGGGTGGATGTTGCAGTGAGCCAAGATCGCACCACTACACTCCAGCCTGGGCAACAGAGCAAAATTCCATCTCAAAAAATAAATAAATAAAACAAAAAATAAATATCCCATCAATATATAATAAGCATGCTGATTTTACTTCCCAGCATTGATACAGGTTGCTATTCAGCTCAGAAAATGAAGAAAGAGAAGAAAAAAAGGGAGAGAGACAGGGGATAGAGGACAGATTTTTCCAGATGTTCTGGGCCAGGATCTAAAGAGAACGGGAAGGAAGGTAGGAGAGAGGATAGGTGTCCACCAGTGGAAGAGGCTACAGTGTAGTGGAACTGAAGGAGTTGAGTAAGAAGCAGCGAGGCAGGGAGGAAATGATGGTAGGAACAGGGCTTTGGCTCCATTTAGCAATTATTCATTTATTTGCGTTCCTCCCCCAGCCTCCAGGTGGCACAACTGACCCAGTGTATCTTGCTTGAGAACTGAAAGGTAAGACAGAGGCCAGGGCGAGTCTTAGGAATAAAACAAAGAAACAGAAGGGACTGTTGCCAGGCAGGATTGGCAATGGGAGGGAAAGTTGCCTTGCAGCACCCTCAGGGGCGGGTATTCAGTACATGCTCAGAAACTTCCACTGCATCCTTGATATTCTCGTTTGAGAGTCTGACACTGTCAAAACTCTAATGGAAATCTTTCATGCTTCAATTTAAGCTCTTTTTCTCTTTTCAAGTCCCAATAAAAAGATTCCCATTTGCATTAGCACACTGCAATCTGTATCAACTCATTTAAGATCTAGTTCCTAGAAATTTGCATACATCTGAGGCTAGAAACATATCTACAGGATGTGAATTCTAGATCTGGACAACTAGACCGGGGTTTTTCAACATCAGCACCATTGATATTTTGTGCAGGATAGTCCTTTGTTGGTGGAAGGGGTGTCCTGTGTAGTAGAGTGTGTAGCTGCAGCCCTGGTCTCTACCCACCAGATTCCAATAGCACCCTTCCTCCCTCACTAAGATAGACCAATCTTTCAGGTCCAGTCTACACATTCAAGTCCTGAGTCTTGGCCAGGATGCACAGTGCTAACTGCCAGACCTTCCTCTTCTAAGCAGAGCTCCCTCACACAGTAACATGCTCAGGAATCATTAGGGATTTAAAATGCAGATTCTCATTAAGTAGGTCTGGGATGGGGCTCAGGATGCTCTAGTTGTAACATGCTCCTGGGTGATAGGAATGCTGCAGGTCCCCAGACCACACGTGCAGTAGCAAGGCCCTACAGCACTGGTTTAGTAAGAGAAGGAGCTGGGTAGGAAAACTGACCTGACATTATGTAGCTGTGGAACCCCTGAGTCGTTATGTGCCTTCCAAATGTCTCAGTATCTCTGTTTGAAAAATGATGGTGACTACAAAGATTAAGTAAAATAATGGAGGCAGGAGTTCAAAGTTGCAACAAGCTATGATCACCCCACTGCACTCCAGCCTGGGTGACACTGTGAGACCCTGTCTCTAAAAAGTGGAGGTAAAGCAACCAACTTAGCATCTGATACTTAAGAAATATTAATTCCCTCCCCCTTAGCTCCTCCCACCATCTGCCTGGGAACCTTAAGATCAAGGCATCCCTGGGGATTACGGGGAATTCCCTAGAAGATAAAACTTAGTTCTACTATGAATGGTCAAGTGGGGAGGGAAAGACTTCTCTTTTCATTCCTCTATCTCAACACCCTTTATGCCACTCACACTATAATATCTGTCATCCTTGGGAGGCTGTGGATTGCTCTGAGAATGAATCATACCATAAAAAGAATATTTAAAATGATATACACATTGTGATTCCATTCAAAAGCAATGCCTCCCACTCTTGAGCCCATCTCTGCCCTGCATTTAACACTGAACTATTCTCTAAAGGAAAAATAATCCCAAACAGGAATCAAGTGCTTTGGATATGATCTGTTTCCAAATACAATCTATTCATTTTTTTCCTAAAAAATGAATAAATTCTGCTCATCTGTAATTGTGTCTGAGGAAAATTCTTCCTATCCTTTGCAAGCATAAAATGTTCTGATGCAAAATATTAATTTGTCAAGCTAAAATATGGCTTTGGAATCACATAGCACATGCCACATAGACTCTATCTGGATTTTATTTACACACAGAGGGTGCTTTTCAATTAGGTTGAGAAGTACTTGAATTTTCTGGAATATTAACTAAAATTTATTCTTTTGGGAAAGTCATTCCCCCAACCCACCTAAATAAAAATGGCTAAACAATTTCTCCATTTGTAGGAGGTATCAAAAAACTTGGGCCAGGCGCTGTGGCTCACACCTGTAATCCCAGCACTTTGGGAGGCCGAGGTGGGTGGATCACCTGGGGTCAAGAATTTGTGACCAACCTGGCCAACATGGTGAAACTCCATCTCTATTAAAAACATAAAAATCATCCACGCACTGTGGTGCACACCTGTAATCCCAGATATTCAGGAGGCTGAGGCAGGAGAAGTGCTTGAACCTGGGAGGCAGAGATTGCAATGAGCCAAGATCACACCACAGCACTCCAGCCTGGGCAACAGAGCAAGGCTCCATCTCAAAAAAAAAAAAAAAAAAAAAAAAGAGGCCCTTTTTTTTTACCATGTGAAGGCACAGCGAGAAGGTACCATCTATGAACCAGAAAGCAGCCCTCACCAGACTGCCACCAAATCTGCCAGTGAACTTGGACTTGATCTTGGACTTCCCCGACTTCAGAACTATGAGACATAAATTTCTGCTGTTTATAAGCCACCCAGTCTATTCTGCTATTGTAGTCCAAATGGACTAAGACACTTGCTATAGCACATGCAAAGCAATAAAATGCATCTTTATATAGTTCCAAGAGAGGTTCATGTTTCTGGACCTGCATTTATCTCTCTTTACACATGAGGTCAATTTCTCACAAATCCCATGAAGCAGATAAGGTGTTCGGGGGCTCCAGAAGGCAGAAAGCTCAAGAAGAATCCACAGACATTTTGAAGCCGCTCCAGGACTGTCCCTGAGTCCTAGTGGTGAAATCACTCAAGACCTAAGGCAGGCAAGTCAGGATTTATTAGCTGACTTCAGAATTTCACTGGCGATCTGGTCCAGGGCACATTTCCTTCTGTCGTAAGTTAAGAGATAGGGCGGCTCAAGTGGGCTGGTGAGGAGTTACTCACTATCCACTACAGGCTTGTGCCCTAAGGCAGTAAGTTCTAAGCTTTGTTTGGCACCAACAGAAGAGCAGGTTGCAAGGACAGCAACTCAGATGTGTGACCCTGACAGTCTGTGCCAAGACCCAGGAATCCTGACATACATCCTGGTAGTGATTGAATCACACGTCCAGATACACTGCCCACGTGAACAAGGCAGATTCCTAGGAAATAGTGCAGGACCAAGGTTGTTAACAGAGGATAGGCACTAGAGAGTTGGTGGACCAGAGTTGGAGGTCCCCCATCTTCAGATATTTGAGGGGGGATTTTCCCTCCAGCAGACACTCACTGAAAAGAAAACGTCTCACAGAGGCACTAGAACCTGGGCCAGGTGCCACGGTGTTCTGCGTTTTCAAACCTATTGCTTGTGAATCCCCAGCTACTCTTTCTTTTCTTTTTTTCCTCTTTTTCTTTTTTTTAAGACAGGGTCTCACGCTATTATTGCCCAGGCTGGAGTGCAGTAGTGGCAATCATGGCTCATGAAGCCTTTATCTCCTGGGCTAAAGCAATCCTCCCACCTCAGCCTCCTAAAGTGCTGGGATTACAGGCATGAGTCGCCATGCCCAGTCCCCAGCTACTGTTTCTAATCAACTCACTTCTTTAAATGTGTGGGTTCATCCCAGTCTAAGACAGCAGCACAGGCTAGCAGCTCTCAGTTGGTAGAAAGGTTTGGACCAACCGTGGATATCTTCTATATGTTTTGTTTAAAAGAATGATTTGTAATAATTAAGAGTTAATTCAAAATAATATTTCTACTGTATCCAATACACTTGGTGCTATGTAATAATCCACCCAAATCTGCACCTGCAAATCTGTGAAAAGCTAAATAATAAGACAAAATGGACTGGATTAAGTGGGCTTCTCAGCTTTTCTGAAAACTTTTTTTAACTGTCATTGAAAATCTACCCAGAATCTTGCAATCGTGTGGGCAGTCCCAGTAACATCCAACACACTGTGGGTCACTGAGTGAACTTTTAAAACCAGGATTAGGGTTCTGAAAACTGGGGTCCATTGTCCCAACGAGGACCAATTCCAGACTTATTCAAAGTTTAAAGAGGGATCAAGCAATTAAAAATAGAAGAATTACCAATAGTACAAGTGCTTCAGCGGTGAGAGAATGTCAGCTAGACACCCGCTAAGCCAGGGGGAAGTCAGGCTTCGAGAAGTTCCGTGTTCAAAGCTACCTGATCAGTGTGAAGGATGAACAATTGATCTGCTGCACAACTACTCGCATTTGAAGTATTGACTTTAGGCCAGCACATGGTGGCTCACGCCTGTTATCCCAACACTTTGGGAGTGTAATTGTGGAATTGCTTGGGAGGCCAAGGTGGGAGGATTACTTGAGCCCCGAATTTCAAGACCAGCTTGGTCAATGTAGTAAGACCCTGTCTCTACAAACAACACAGAAACAGTCAGGCACGGTGGCATGCACCTGTAGTACCAGCTACTCAAGAGGCTGAGACAAGAGGATCACTTGAGCCCAGGAGTTCGAGACTACGATGAGCTGTGATCGCACCACCACACTCCAGCCTGGGTGACAAAGCAAGACCTTGTCTCAAAAAATAAAAATAAAATAATAATAATAATAATTAATTTTAAAACTGTTCACTTATCATTTGCATCTGTAATGAAGATGAAAGAAGTCTTTTCTTAATTTAAGAACAATTAATTTTGGGGGGAATACAACATGTACAAAGTGCTCCTATAGCCATCTGATTTTACACAAGTTTTGAAACAGGTGGCTTTTGGTATTTCCATTTTGACAGACGAATGAATTAAGATTCTGTCTATGCGACAGACCAAGATCTCACAAGAGAATTGGCTGAGACACTAGGGTGCGCTGCGCATGCTGTGGTTCCGGACAATGGGGGCACTACAATATCTGCATATTTGGCCTTGCCACTCCATCTGCTCTAATCAGGCATCAAAAACAACCACAAAAGCCCCTGCCCATATCTAAGGGGGAAAAAAAAGGGTTCAAAGCATAGTGACCTTCCCCAGTAAGTTCCACAGCTCTCTCCTTTTCCCTGGCATTCATGCCACACCCCCTCAACCAGTGCATGCACCCTTCCAAGGCTTAGAGGAAGAAAACAAACAAAAACGCCAGCCCCTCAAACCTACTCGAGGAAACCTATATCATCTCATCCTCACACCCACCCTCGGCCTGTGTAAGGACCTCAGCAGCAGCATTCTGCCTCCACAGGGCACCTTCTCCAGCTGCTTGGCCCATGTGGGCACTCTAAGACTGCCACCAAGATGGGAACAAATTCCAGTTACATGTCTCTCTTTTTTTTTTTTTTTTTGAGTCTCTCTCTGTCGCCCAGGCTGAAGTACCATGGCTCCATCTCTGCTCACTGGAACCTCTGCCTCCCAGGCTCAAGTGATTCTCCTGCCTCAACCTCTAAAGTAGCTGGGATTACAGGCACCCGCCACCATACCTGGCTAATTTTTGTATTTTTTTTAGTAGAGCAGGGTTTCACCATGTTGGCCAGGCTGGTCTCCAACTCCTGACCTCAAGTGATCTGCCCGTCTCAGCCTCCCAAAGTGCTAGGATTACAGGCATGAGCCACCACACCTGGCCCAGTTACGTGTCTCCACAAGGACTGGTAGCCCTGGTACTCCTAGAAGGGAGACAGGAGTACGAAAAGGAAAAGGAGGCACGGCAGCCTGAGTATGTTCTCAGTCTCTTTCCCTCAGGTGCTGTCTTCTCCAGCCCCTCCTCAATCCCAGAATCCACCTCAACAGGAAAAAGGAACCCACCACCAAACCCTGGAGAAAGCACATTCTGTTTTATAGCAGAAAGAAAAGAGAGACTCCATCCTTTTCTTTTCTGGCACTCAGCTTTCAAGAAAATGAGACAAATGACAGAAATTAAATTTATACTGGAGATTTTAGGTTTCTAAAAAGCTAGCCTCCAGAATCTGCCCTGCAGGAGTTCCACAATTACACTTCTATAATCCTATTAAATCACAATTCGTATCTATGCTAATATTATGCTGAGACCACAAAGCCCTGAACTGTCAATGGAAAGACAACAGCACATTCACCACCAGTCAACTCATCAAGGCAATTAGGCAGAATAGCTAACCAGGGGTTACATCTTAGAAATACTTGCATCGACAATGGATGAAATATATTTTTAAAACGTCGCTTTAAACATCAGGTATTATGTTACTTGAAGTATCCCATTTCTTTAATACTCTAGTTAATTAAATACTACTTAAAATCATATAGATGAACTCAATAACTTTCTCTTTGAGAAAAAGGGAGATTTTCATTTTAGAATAGAGATAGTTTTAACTTTTCTATAATATATTCATGAAAAAATGTGTTTTGAAGGGAAAATGTCCAAAATTTCAACAATCTTCCATGTTTATAGAGGAGATTATTTTACAAAGAATAAGATACACATATACATAGATTACCTTAATTCCCATCATGGTCCATGGTGACATTCTTCCCTGAGACCCAAGCCACCCGAAGTGCTGCTGGGTGAGGCTCGTGGCAGTGAAAGAATGTGAAGTTGAAGCTGTTTTATGTTTTTATTTTCAGCTTTACAGAAATTCTGCCTTTGGGGGTTGAGTTTGCACAGTATAAAGAAAATGGTGCAATTTGCTACCAAAACTTTTGTCGAAGCTCATCAGGATATTAATCAATTACTTCAAACTTCCAGTAGCTGACACAGAATCCCTGATCAATAACCTAAGCAAACGGTGGCTACTATGTTTCTCAAGATCAAAGAACGGTCATTCCAAAAGCTAATTCAAGATATAACACCAATTCTACTGCTGCTGAGTCATGTATAAAATTAAAGACTGGGACTAAGCAGTCTATCCCTGGTCTTCAGAAGTAACTTTTCAGCATGCTCCAGTTTCACCTGTTAAAATCCCTCAATACAACCTCCATCCAAATTCAATTTCGTCTTCATGCAAAACATTACTCATTACCTTAATAAGCAGAGACTGGTAATAACTGTTATAGAAATCTAGGACATGGGTATTTTAAGAGCCCACCAAATCTGTGATGGCTATTGTTTAGATTATTGTAATTATCTAGACAATAATTAAAATGACTAGAAAGTTCAAAGTGTTTGCATTTTTGGAAGTAATATTTGTTGTTAGTTCTATAAGAATATATTTAAAGTTTTATAAATAAAACCAATGGATCATTCTCCCCTCACTTGATAATGAAGTTAAGACAACCTACTTATCTTTTTTATTAGCCAGGGGTCCTGAGGCTACTGAGTCAGGATAAGCCACTTATGAAAGTGAAATAACTTCAAACTCTACAGGCAGGAAGTTGTGCCAAGTGTCATGCCAGAACTATGAGATAATGGGCATTTCAAAATGTTTGACCCATCTCAAAGCCCAGCTATTCCTCTCATCCTAGCATTTCAGTATCCAGGAAACGAAGTGAAATGAACTCTGCAGCAGCGTCTGTTAAGTAAAGGTCTGGGAGGCAAGCATTACTTTTGTTGTTCCTGGCTCAGGACTAATTTTGTTGGTGCTGTCCAAGATAACTGCAGGAAACTCGTGTGCCTTCACTCAAAGAAGATGCCTTTTCAAGGAAAGTGCCAGGCCAGGAGCGGTGGCTCACTCCTGTAATCTCAGCACTTTGGGAGGCTGAGGCAGGTGGATCACTTGAGGTCAGGAGTTTGAGACCAACCTGGCCAATATGGTGAAACCCAGTCTCCACTAAAAATACAAAAAATTAGCTGGGCATGGTGGTGGGCGCCTTTAATCCCAGCTACTCCGGAAGCTGATGCAAGAGAATCGCTTGTACCCAGGATGCGAAGGTCGCAGAGAGCCGAGATCGCGCCACTGCACTCCAGCCTGGGCAGCAAGAGCGAAACCTCATCTCAAAAAACAAAAAAAAAAAGGAAAGGAAAGGGCCAAGGATCAAAACTGGGGAGGAGGCAGCCAGCAGCAGAGCACTACTTGAAAAATTCTTTAGGTCAAGTCTTTATGTTTAAAGAAACAGAGTCAACTCCTTACTGGATACACCTCATTTCTAGACATGTTACTATGAAATTCTATTCATCAACGTTGGGGAAGCTGCCAGACTGGAAAAAAGAGAAGTTTAGTTAAATTTAAATTAAGAACATTTCCAGAAAGAAAAGCTTGGTGATTAAATTAACTCTAATCCGAACAAAAGGCAAGGAAGCAAATTCCCTGGGATCCCATTGGCGAGGTAGGCTTATACTCATGCAGCCTCCAGGAGCCTGTGAAATGGGAGTTGAGATAGAAGAGCGCTTCCTGGGAGACTTGGACTTGTTCCCAGATTGAAAGATGCAATACAGAGAGAGACGTATAGATGTGTGAGTGGGTGAAGTTTCTTTTCAAAGAGAAATATTATACATTTAGGAAGTCTTCCCAAGTCACCTGAGCTGCATTGTACTTACTGATTTGTTAAAGTCCGATCTGACCAGGCAGCCTATCAGAACAAAACCCCTGTTTCCCTACACAGGAAACTGGCTTTCCTGGGTCTGGAGAGAGAATCCACCATCTCTCTAAACGAGTCACTTCCCAGATGCCCTCTTTGTGGGTCGGGAGGGATCCCCCGGGCTGGCGAGCGCCTGGCATCCACGTGGGAGAGCTCAGCCCGCTGCACGCTGCCTCGCCCTTTGCCTCACCCGGCCACCAGAGCCGCGGCTCCCTGCTGCGGACTCCCAGCTCTCCCGGGCTCCGTTTTACTCCCCTCCCGTCCACTCCGTTTCTCTTGGCTTTCTCGAGGCCACCAGTGTCTCCTTGCTCTGGTTCTTGCAGGCGCGTCGCCTCCACGGACATTACAGGCACGGCTTGCCCAGCGCTCTCTCCCATGGCCTGCTCCTCCCATAGCCCAGAGTGTCCCCAAGAAGGGCCCAGAGACGCAAGCTCCGGCTTTTTTCCGGATAAGAAACCACTTCCTAACTGCTGAGGTCCCAGCCTCAGGCCGAACTCTGGCTCAGGTGGAACCCGGACCGCTCTCTCCCTTCCCCGGGCAGAAGGGTCTGCTGGCTCCTCTGCGTCATCTCCAGAGTTCAGCTCCCTGGACCCCACTCCGAAAGACTCCAGCTGGGGCTGGGGGCCCTGCGCTCCCTGACTTCGGTCTCTCTGTAAAGTTCAAGACTTGCGAAAATGCCCCAGACGCTGCCACCCAAAAGCCAGGACCCGCTGCACCTCCCGGTGCCTCCGGGACAGGAGACGCGGCCACAACCACGTTTGATTTAACTGCTTTTCCTGAAAAGGACACATACAGCGCAGCTGTGTGTGTGTGAGGGGGTGGGGGGGAAGCCGAGTCCTGAGTTTATTTTTTAAGGCATATATAAGTGATAATAAGCACTGAACAAAGCAGCCAAAGGCTTGGCCCTCCCACAAACCTAGGAATTCAGATCCACACGGACACATCCCCTCCAGCCGGGTCCTCTCCCGGCACACGCCCCGCTTCACAAAGACCACAAAAAGCCCTTTAAACGCCCGCGGTGCTTCTGAGAACTCCCAGATCTCTAGCCCTTCCTCGGCCACCCCTTCCTCACACCCGAGGACACTCCAGCCCCGGTGTCCTCTCCGCCTCAGTTTAGACACCCACCTCTGGGCGCCGACTCCCGGGGGTCGCAGTCCTGGGGCTCTGCTCCGGCGCCGCGCGGCCGCTGCCTCCGGCTCCGGGGGTCCAGGAGACACCGGAGGAAGGCGCGCAGCAGCCCCGGGCTGGGGCTAGCGCTTCTGCAGGGAGTGGCCGCCTCAGGGCGCGCTGGAGGGCGGGGAGCCCCACCCGCCTGCTCCCGGGGCCCGCCCCTTCCCCGCCCCCTCGCTTCCCCTCCAGTCGCCCAGCGCCGGCGGGCCGCCCCTCCCTTTCTCCCCCCCCCCTCCTCTCCTCTCCCCATCTACCCACTCCTCTCGGTGACTTCGGCGGAATCTATGCACAAACCTAGAAATGAATGAATGGAGAGACTGAAGGGAGAGACGCAGGGATGAATGCGGCGCGCCAGCTGAGTACTTCCTAACTCAGGGGAGCGCCGTGTCTGGGTATGTGGACACTTGTTGGCGCACTGGGCTTTGGGGCCGGGTGGCGTGTCGCTGTGTGTGCACGTGGACGTGTGTGTTGGTGCACACATGTGCGCCTGAGCGTATGTGGAAGTGTGCGACTGCCTGTGTACACTCAATGGCCAGGAGCTGCTGAGTTCCCACTCAAGCGAGGAGAGAGTCCCTCGTCCTTTACCCAGCACCACGACTGTCCTCAGGGTCAGAGCGACCCCCGGAACTGGTTGGGAAGTGCGTCTTTGTGGCAGTAATGGTGTCTCCGCGTGTCTGGGGACTCCCCTGATAGGGCTCAGAGGCCAAGGTGTGGGCAGAAGTGCTTCCAGCTCACTGGCTCGCCAGAGCCTTCCTGCTGCCCTCCGCGTAGTGGCAGCCGGTGGCCCAGTGTCAGAGCGCGTGTGCTAACAAAGCCAGAGGAGGGGAAGGAGGCAGCTGATCTGCAGAGTGGGGCTGGATTAGGCGGGTGGCCAGCTATCCCTCACTCTGGGGCTGTCTGAAATTTCAGTCTCTCATCCCCACCCCCACCATGAATATTTAAATAATGTTAATGACCCTTTGAAAATGAACCGTCTGGAAATCCTGAGAGAGGACACGCACACACAAACACCCCACCTAGAAAACAGCACTTTCAAAAGCAAGCTGTGGTCTTACTCCGCTTTAGGTGGCCGCATTCATTCTCAGGAGAGGAAAATCACCAAAGTCAGATTTCTTGAATTCAGCTTTGCACGAGGCATGATTTTTCCCAGTAATTCACTCTCCCCAGCTTTGCAAGTAGCCCTCACACTCCCAATTAGGTTTCCACCCTGGGGCAGTCTGTTTTCCCCACCCCTAGACAAGGCCCTGGGGTGCTCTTCTGGGAGTCAATTTTACATGTCAAACACAGCAGGGAAAGACAATAGCCATGGCCTGATTCTACTTTCCTAACCCACAAAGGTCCCTGATTTCCAATACAAAGAAATAATGCCCTTGGGAACTACCCAGAAAGCCCGTCCAGGCTAAGGGCAACATAAACAGCACCTCCAGAGAAAATACTTCTTCCCTGCCTTAAGCTCTATTCACACTTTCATCCAGGGGAGAGAATGAAGCCTACAAAGGGACATCAGCTGTTTCAGGGTTCCTGAAGGTCAATAGACTCCTTTTTCTTGGCATTTAGGAATGGTTTCACCATCCTTTTTGCCTGTTTGTCTCTTACGCTACTGAATTTCAATAGAATTTACTGACCCGTAGTCAGAGATGCCAGAGCTTCAGCCTTGGTTCAACTTTTTCTTCCTTCCTTCCTTTTCGTTCTTTTCTCCTCCTGTCACCAATTTAAGGAGTTAAATATTTGGGTGTCCTACATCCTGCTACATCCTGATCTATTTTTAACGTTTTAATGCCATGTGAAAAACTCACATTGAATGTGCTTGGGTATCACATTTATTTATATGGACCACAGACTCTCTAAAGAATGTTAGAATTGCAGCAGATGGGAGGTTTTATATACAGTATCATGGCAGGTACTTCATCACTCTCTTCTCGTATTTCCCTAAATTAGAAAAAGTTTGAAATTTACAAACAAAATTAGTTGCATTATTAGAAAGAGTAAAGGCTGGGCATGGTGGGGCACGCCTGTAATCCCAGCACTTCAGGAGGCCAGGTGGATCACAAGGTCAAGAGATTGAAACCATCCTAGACAACATGGTGAAACCCCGTCTCTACTAAAAACACACAAAAAATTGGCCAGGCATGGTGGCATGCGCCTGTAGTCCCAGCTACTCAGAAGGCTGAGGCAGGAGAATCACTTGAGCCTGGGAGGTGGAAGTTGCCGGGAACCGAGATCACGCCACTGCACTCGATCTCAAAAAAAAAAAGAGTAAAGCAATTATATAAACTTTATTCTGAATCGCTTCTTTACTAAAGCAATGTCAATGCTCTGTTAATATTAATTTTACAGTTCTAGAATATTATTCTTCAGAAAACCATTAGGTATATTAATTTAGGAAAAATATATGCTCAGTAGATATTAATTTATAAAAACATTTTCTTCCACCTTCCAAATTATTAAAGAGGTAGCCATGATTAAACATTTTTAATATAAAAGGTTTGGTACATACCAGATGCTCAGAAATAGTTGTTTAATTTGTTCAATGAAATCCATGCAACAGTATGAATGGCTGCATGCAAAAGTAAACACTGTTTTTAATTAATTTTCTCATTTATTTTCTCCTAGGCCAGTGGTTCCCAATTGAGGGTGATTGAACTCCCCAGGGGACATTTTGGCAATGTCTAGAGATATTTCTTATTGTCATGATTAGGGGGGTTGCTACTGGCATCTACAGGACAGTGCCCCACCAACAAACAACTATTGAGCCCTAAATATCAGTAATGCTGAGGTTGGGATATCTTGCCCCAGAATTTTTCGAAGCCAGTACTAAAGACCACAGATAGTAGAACCTCTTTGGTGCTTATTAAAAAGGCAGATTCCTGGGCTCCATCTTTAACTACTGAATCAGAATGTGTGGGGCGGGGCCAAGGAAACGGTTTTAACAGCTCCCAGGTGATTCTTAAAAACATGAAAGTGGCCAGGTGAGGTGACTCACACCTGTAATCCCAGCACTTTGAGAGGGTGAGGCGGGAGGATCACAAGGTCAGGAGTTCGAAACCAGCCTCACCAACATGGTGAAATCCCATCTCTACTAAAAATACAAAAAATACCAAAAAAAAAAAAAAAAAAAAAAAAAAAAAAAAAAAAAATAGCCGGTCATGGTGGCACACGCCTGTAATCCCAACAACTCAGGAGGCTGAGGCAGGAGAATTGCTTGAACCCGGGAGGTGGAGGTTGCAGTGAGCCAATATCCCACCACTGCACTCTAGCCTGTATGACAAAGTGAGACTCCGTCTCAGAAAAAAGCAACATGAAAGTTAGTTTGGGAAACTTTCATGGTTAGCTTTGGCAAGGTGGGCAAGGTTAGCTTTATCACCCACTGCCTGCTTGTGGTTCATCACATCCTATGTGTGTTAACATAATAATGATTATTAGAGCTGAGAACATTTTATAATAAAAGAAGCATATTGGCTGGGTACAGTGGCTCATGCCTATAATCCCAGCACTTTAGGAGGCCAAGGCAGGTGGATCATGAGGTCAAGAGATGGAGACCATTCTGCCCAACACGGTGAAACCCCGTCTACTAAAAATACAAAAAAATTAGCTGGGTGTGGTGGCTCGCGCCTGTGGTCCCAACTACTCGGGAGGCTGAGGCAGAAGAATCGCTTGAACCCGGGAGGCTGAGGTTACAGTGAGCCGAGATTGAGCCACTGCACTCCAGCCTGATGACAGAGCAAGATTCCATCTCAAAAAAAAATAAAAATAAAAATAAATGAAAGCAGCATATTTACTCTCCTGGATGTACTTTAGGAGCAAATGGCTATTAATTATGTGAGAGAAATATAACTCGAACGTGTAAATGTTACGTATTCCTGCAGGCCCTCTACCATCAAGGGCACAAAATCGTCCATGGAAATTTTTTTGCGGGGAGAGGAGATAAAGATTTCTTACATTGTGGCCAAAGTGTGCATTTTTACTCACATTGCCTCTCCCATGTGCTGGCCCACTTTAAACTATGCCCCTGAGCAACAGTGGCCTCCAGGGGACCCAAGAAGTGGAATGTTCTTTCTAGAAAAACACACAAAGTAAAGAATAGCTTTCTGGGGAAGAAGTTAGCCTAGATACAGGTTGAGAAAAGCTCTTCTCCTCTTTCCCCAGCTGAGTAAAATGAACTAAATCCAGCAAATAATAATGGTCTGGCAGTAGACACGTGACCCCAAACTTAGAGAATAGTAGAAGCTGAAAAATAGACTTATAAGTGTCTCAGAGAACTGATCTGAAAACCAAAAGGTGGGGGCAGGACAGGTGCATCATAAAAGGAAATTTACTATTTCCTCCTTCTAGCAAGGAGAAAGACCAAAAAGTATCAGCTGGGAGTCATTCCCAAGTGCTAAATGTGTCCCACATAAAATATAGGTTGGCTAGGGAAAAAAAAAAAATGAAGAAGATGGGAGGCTGGGCACGGTGGTTCATGCCTATAATCCCAGCACTTTGGGAGGCCAAGGCTGGTGGATCACCTGAGATCAGTCGTTTGAGACCAGCCTGGCCAAACTGGTGAAACCCAATCTCTACTAAAAATACAAAAATTAGCTCAGCATTGTGGTGGGTGCCTGTAATCTCAGCTACTCAGAAGGCTGAGGCAGGGGAATCACTTGAACCCTGTAGGTGGAGGTTGCCGTGAGCTGAGATCGTGCCACTGCACTTCAGCCTGGGTGACAGAGCCAGACTCCATCTCAAAAAAAAAAAAAAGAAAACGAAAAAGAAAAGAAAAAGAGGGAAAAGTAAACAACGACAGAACAATAAGGTTGGCTCACACCAAACACATAGCTCTATGTCCCTGGGACTTTCCCCAAACCACAGGTGAGCTCACTGAAAAGCTAGCAGCAATCCCAAACCCAAGGGGATCCTCATGAAACCAGAGGCACCACTGAAAATTTCAGAGAAGAAACAAACTGGGGGAAATACTTGCAACATATATGATAATTAGTTAATATTCCTCATATGCAAAGAGTTTTTGCAAATCAATAAGAAAATTGAAGAAAACTTCCAACTTCTAAGTAAAAAAAAAAAACAAACAAACCTGGGCTGGGAGTGATGGCTCACACCTGTAATCCCAACACCTTGGGAAGCAAAGGTGGGAGGATGACTCAAACCCAGGAATTTGAGACCATCCTGGGCAAATGGTGAGACTCTACATCTCTACAAAAAATAAATTAGCTGGGTATGGTGACATGCTTGTGGTCTCAGCTGCTTGGGAGGCTGAAATGGGAGGATTGCTTGGAACCAGGAGGTCAAGGCTACAGTTAGCCATGATCGTGCCACTGCACTCCAGCAGGGTGACAGAGTGAGACCCTGTCTCCAAAAAAAAGTAGTTTACAGATAAATAAGTACAACTGACCCTTGAACTTGTGAAGAGATGCTCGAACTCTTCATAATTAAAGTGCAAATGAAATACTGGGCTAATTTTTTTTTGCCTGTGAGTAAATATAAAATACAAATATGTATTTTTGGGAAGGGAATGATGACAATCAAGTGATTATACGCTATTGATGGGCATACAGATTGATAATAAACTGGCAAATTTGAAAGATAATTTGGCGATAACTCTTGAGATAGAAAATGTTTATACACTTGAACCTGCAATTCATTTTTGGAATTCAGAAGCTTACAAAAGCTCTCGAGTTGGATGAAAGACCAGGGTGGTGGGGAGGAGTCAGTAAGCAAGAAATTCCAGATCACACAGCGGGAAACAGAAAATAAAATATTTAACATAAAGTTGTTTGAGTGTTATGTTGTGATGTAAACACGTCTCGTAACCCCCTAAACTTCTGATAACTGCATTTGTCTGGGGAACCAAAGTCAAGGAAGGGGTTTGTTTGTGACTTGGTGTAGGGTGAAGAGCAGGCATTGGAGGCAAAACGGACGTAACAGTAACAATTCAGAAGATGAACTCATGAGGACAGAGAGTAGAAGGATGTTGATCAGAGGCTGGGAAAGGTCGTGGGGAGGCAGGGGAGTAGGGATGATTAATGGATATAAAAAAAATAGAAAGAATGGCTGGGTGCGGTGGCACACTCCTGTAATCCCAGCACTTTGGGAGGCCGAGGTGGGCGGATCACGAGGTCGAGACCATGGTGAAACCCCGTCTCTACTAAAAAATACAAAAATTAGCAGGGCGTGGTGGCGCGCGCCTGTGGTCCCAGCTACTCAGGAGGCTGAGGCAGGAGAATTGCTTGAATCCAGGAAGCCTCCAGCCTGGCACCTGGCGACAGAGCGAGACTCTGTCTCAAAAAAAAAAAAATAGAAAGAATGAAAAAGACCTAGTATTTGCTAGCACAACAGGGTGACCATAGTCAAAAATAACCAAAACTATAATTGGATTTTTTGTAACACAAAGGAAAAATGCTGGAGGCGATGAATGCCCTATTTACTCTGATGTGATTATGTGTATATTACATGCCACCTTCTATGTACCCACGAAAATTGAAAAATAATTTTAAAAAAGAATTCAGAAGAAATAGGAAATCAGAACAAAAAGTGTCTGGGAGAACTAACCCCAACTCATCATGCCTCGAGATAAAAATCCATAAAAATAATGGCGTGAGCATCCATCGGACAACCTCCATTACTATGTTGGTAGGAATGTAAACAGGAAGACATGGGATATCTAGTCAACTAATTCCTAGAATCCACAAAGATTATTTGCTTATTCTAGCTCAACTACTGGTTTTACACCATTCATAGGGATGATTTGCATGTTTATGGATTTCCAAAGTGAGACATTTCTCAGTGATCTCTGGGTCTTACTTAAGGGCAAAAAGGTCATCTCTGGATTAAGCATCATTGGCTTTTCTGTAGCAGGCCTGATCCACCCATAGACTACTCAGTTTTCTGAATGCACATCATATAAGACTGGCATGAGTTAAGTCTATGGATTGTTTGCATTGCCTTATAGTTGTATTTTATACTATTAAAAACACCCTTCTAAACCATCTCTTCTCCAAGGGTTTGGCCTCTCCCTAAGATAAGGTGGTCAGCTTTTAAGATGTTGTAAATTAGTGGTTTCCAAGTTGGCTTACATTGCAAGTAGCTGGAAAATGAAAAGAAAATTTCCAGGAATCTGTGTTTGCTTAAGCCTTCCATCTGATCCCATGACAGCCTGATTTGGGAACCACTGGGGATGGACACAGTCACTCTTACGTGAAGAAACGACAGAGAAGCAAACACAGCAACAGGGACGGTGTCATAAGAGAACCTTGGCTCTCGGACTGTGTTTACTCTGGTTCTCAGCCTAGTCTATGGTGCCTGCTTTTTATTTCCTCTGCAGGGTCTCTGGCTTCCTGTGCCCGAGTAAGTTTCTTTCCTGCCTGTTCCACATTTATTTCCTTTCCCTGCATCCTCACACTTGGCCTCTCCTCCCCCAAGCCCTTTAACATAAGGAAATGGTGACCTGATTACATTCACCCCAGCTGCTTGAGGCTCTTTTTAAAAGACCTTTAAAAACCCCCGTAAGAAACATTCCAAAACCCAAGCAACATTTCCCCCATGGAATTGTTTATGCTGTTTTCCAGACAGTAGCTGGGCTGTGCCTTCTCGACATTGACATGACATCGTACCACCCAGATTGCCCATTGTAATATACATGTAAATGGCACCAATATATTCATCAAAAAACACAGTTTGAAACTAAAATCTTCAACAGAAAGGAGCAGCATGGGAAGATCTGTGTTGGAAAGAGTGAAAAGAGGGTATCTATGTAGGAGAAAGAGTTGGGAAGTGAAAAGACAGCCCCCTGGTGAGAAAAGCAAGATGGTACCTTGATTCCAGAGGCCGCAAAGCTTGTGGGATAATGACAAAAATGTAGTCATGTATTACTTGGATAATTAACAGGAGCAAAGTCCTATGAGGTCCAAGTTCTTTGGTTCTTGGCTAAGACTTTTATCTCATTTAGCAACTGAAGCATTTAAAAAATCTAGTAAACACTCCAGAGTTCATGCCATAATGGAGAGACAGCATACAACAAGGTACTCTTTAAGCATGGCAGTGAAAACATAAAATATGCCTCATATACTTGGAATGTACACAGCTTGTTCACAGATAGAATGCTGGGAAACAGTGCCAATAGTGTGGAGTCCCCGAAGACAGTTTGCACTGTGTCAACCAAGTGAATTTCTTCTCATTAGGGACCTGTGTTTAAAAGCAAATCTATTTTTCTTTTCCAGTGGTGCTAAACTTCTTTTCAATTTTAGGTAAAACAGGAAATTACTTTTTAGTTTTTGTTAAAAAAAAAAAAAATAGAACTGTGACATTTTTCCTAGTAATTTGCAAGCGTTTCCCTCAGAACTTTTAAGCACAGGCTATTAATTTAGGGGAAGAACCATAAGGATTTTTCAGTCATATTAGGGAGAAAAAAAACAAACCTTGATATTTTTAATGTTAAGAATTCTGATTCTTTCAGAGATAGTCTTTGCAGTAGTCTCTGATTTGCTTAACAAATGCTTTAATATTGAGAACTATCCAATGAGAAAATGGGCTTTTTCCTTCTAATATAATGAACATATTAAATGACTTTCTTAGCATTAATGTAAAGTTCACTGAAGATGAAGAAACTATATTATGAAGGCATATTATGTTTATATACATAGAATAAGTTAATTACTTCTCTAAGTAACCATTACAAGGTGTTAAGATCATTTAAATACGGAAAATATTAATAGCTTCTATGGCATATTAAAAGCCTCTGTGGCCAGGCGCGGTGCCTCAAGCCTGTAATCCCAGCACTTTGGGAGGCCGAGGCAGGTGGATCACAAGGTCAAGAGATCGAGACCATCCTGGTCAATATGGTGAAACCCCGTCTCTACTAAAAATACAAAAAATTAGCTGGGCATGGCGGTGCATGCCTGTAGTCCCAGCTACTCAGGAGGCTGAGGCAGGAGAATTGCCTG
>NW_016107625.1:450354-456284 GCF_001604975.1 Cebus imitator | reverse complement strand
AAAAAAAAAAAAGCCTCTGCTGGATTGGGACCGTGGCCAACATAAAATCACTTTAGAAGCCACAATAGCTTATAACACAATCAACTAAAGTACCCATACCCATCTTGTTTTTGAAGATTTTCCAACTCATTAAGTAAACACCTTTTTTACAGCTCCCTCTCCTCTCCTCTTCCCTCCTTTCCTCTCCTTCCTTCCTTTGTACTTCCTTTCTTTGTATTGTCTTGTCTTCCTTCCTTCTCTCCTTTCTTCATTCCTTTCTTCCCTCCCTCCCTTCCTTCCTTTTCTTTTTAGACCACTGCCTAGTTAATTTTAGGAGCAAGCATTGCAAACTCAAATACCTTAGGAAGCCAGACAGATAACATAAATGAGTAAAGCTGCCAGGTATCAGAAAGAGTTTGTGAATCCTGTAAAGGGCTCAGGCATTGGGGAGTCCAAGTGCCTGACTGCTAAGTAATTCATAGAGTAGTTGAGATGAGACAGGCAAGCACCTAGATGAGAACCGTGGGTTCAGGTAGGTGCTGCTGCTGCTGTGTTCGACTTGGGAATTTCCTTTACTTGCTTGGGATGGGTGAAGGCATATCAAAATGTTAGAGACATGAAGGTTAGAACTAGGAGGAAAGTTACATGTCACCCAAGCCATTTTTCTCATTTTATAGTATAGCGAAATGTTATTAAAAAACAGAGAGCCAGAAGACCTGGATTGGAATTCTGACCTGTCACTTATTGGCTATGTGACCTTAGGAAAATCGCTCAGCTTTGCCATCCCTCCTTTCTCATCTCCTCCAGGACATTGTTCCAGCAATTTTATGCTTCCAAAAACATGAATTTTCTTTCACCTCATCAAATATGCTCTGATTTCTTCTATTAAAAAATCTTTTCATCTGTATACAGTTAACAATACTGTACCAAAGGAACACTTTAAGACGGTAGAGTAAGACCAGGTGCAGTGGCTCACACCTGTAATCCCAGGACTTTGAGAGGCCAAGGCAGGCAGATCATGAGGTCAGCAGTTCAAGACCAGCCTGACCAACATAGTGAAACCCCGTCTCTACTAAAAAGTACAAAAATTAACTGAGCATGGTGGTGCGCACCTATAATCTCATCTTCTCAGGAGACTGAGGCAGGAGAATCACCTGAACCCAGGAGGGGGAAGTTGCAGTGAGCTGAGATCACTCCACTCCACTCCAGCCTAGGCAACAGAGTGAGACTCAAAAAAAAAAAAAAAGAGGGTAGATTGTATGTTATGTGTTTTCTTTTTAAAAAGTTTTTATTTATTTGTTTGTTTGTTTTTTGAGACAGGGTCTCACTCTGTCACCCAGGCTGGAGTGCAGTGGCATGATCATGGCTCACTGCAGTCTCAATTTCCTGGGCTCGAATGATCCTCCCACCTCACCCTCCTGAGTAGCTGGGTCTATAGGCACGTGCCAGCATGCCTGGCTATTTTTGTATCTTCTGTAGAGATAAACTTTCCCCATGTTGCAAAGCTGGTCTTGAACTCCTGGCCTCAAGCAATTCCCCTGCCTTGGCCTTTCAAATTGCTGGGATTATAGGCATGAGCTATCACACCAGGCCAATGTTATTTGTTTTCTACTACAACAATGATTTTTAAGAAGAAATTATCTTGATCCTACCACCTCAATTCTCTGTTTCCCCTTAAAGCAAAAGGGAAAGCATATGTTATGGTCTTTTCTATGCTGTGGACCTGAATTCCAGGTGAAAGGCTAGTTATTAACAGGCTCTGCATTCCCCAAGAAACATGCAAAAGAGCACTTAGGGATCACAGGCAAGAGGTGCCCTGGCACTGTGGTTAAGGGACTATGCTACCCACATGAAGAACGCTAGGAATGAAGGCAGAACCCTCATTCTTCCACTGATTCTGAGCAGGACCTTCTACAGGCACCTCCCTTTAAAATAAAGGATTCCTAGCCTTTAAAATAAGAACGAGTGTATAGTATCTGTAGCA
This sequence comes from Cebus imitator, assembly GCF_001604975.1. Classification (NCBI taxonomy): domain Eukaryota; kingdom Metazoa; phylum Chordata; class Mammalia; order Primates; family Cebidae; genus Cebus; species Cebus imitator. Next base: position 454,321 of record NW_016107625.1, on the reverse strand, counting down.
TGGGTTCGTGGAATGCATTGGATAAGTTCGTGCTTAGAAAGGCCACAGCATATCTTTTAAATTCTCAATTGGTATTTTCTATGTGTTATTCGTATTAATCTGTGCCAGTGCACTGCTTCCTAGCCTGTCCAAAAAACTGGAATGATCATAGATCAGGTCCATTCTTGACTAATTCTTGCTCCCAGGATCATAACTATTTTCCTGTCATTACATTTTAATTAAAATATATATATTTTTAGATGAAGCCTCGCACCTGTCGCCCAGGCTGGAGTGCAGTGGTGCGGTCCCGGCTCACTGCAACCTCCACCTCCTGGGTTCAAACAATTCTCCTGCCTCGGCCTCCTGAGTAGCTGAGATTACAGGCACACACCACCACGCCCAGCTAATTTTTGTATTTTTCGTAGAGACGGGGTTTCACCATGTTGGCCAGGCTGTTCTCAAGCTCCTGACCTCAGGTGATCCACCCACCTCAGCCTCCCAAAGTTTGAGGATTACAAGAGTGAGCCACCACGCCCAGCCAATATATATATATTTTTTTAATAAAATTTTTTTTTTTTTTTTTTTTTTTTATAGATGGGGTTTTACCATGTGGGTCAGGCTGGTCTTGAACTCCCAACCGCAGGTGATCCGCCCGCCTTGGCCTCCAAAGTGCTTAGATTACAGGCATGAGCCACTACGCCCGGCCAATATTTTTTTATTCTAAAAGAAACACTTACTCATTACATGGAAAGCAATAAACTGTGAGCTCTACAATAATACAAACCTATAATTGAATTCTGACTCTGCTCTTCCAGAATCTGTTGCCTTATAAAGTCTTTATCTTCTCAAAGCATCGATTTCTTCATCTGCACAATGGGGCAAAAAATCGTACCTTTCTCATGGTGTCATTGTGAGTGTTAAAGAGAATAATACAGGTAGAGTGTTTAACATAGTGCCCAGCTCACAGTAAACACTGGGAAAAGAGAGGGAGTGAAGGAAGAGAAGGAAAGAGAGGAAAAGAAAATAGGAAGAAGTCAATGACTGTTACAGGAGAGAAAAGTTAGTAAAAGCCACATGAAGGAGAAAGGTTTATTCTAGTAAACTGTCAAATACTTTGGATAATGCTTAGAATTGGGATGCATATTTTTATTTAAAAGAGAAAAAGATTCATTGTGTCTTTTGCAGTACGATTTCTCTTAAAAGGGATTTTCCTGTATCACTCATGGGATACACTTAATATAAACTTGGGAAATTTTTCATATTTGGGATTTGTTTATATTTTCTTTGCAAGAACCAACTCAAACACACTAAGAATAATAAAAATAATATTCTTAGTGGATGAATGTTTGTCTATTTCTCAACTTAAATAAGGTTTTGTCTCCAAAATTTCAAAATGATTTATTCACATGCATTTGAAAAGTCAGGCCGAAGATTTGACCCTGCTTAAATATGGTGTGCCACATATAATAAAACATTCATAAATTCATTTATTTTTAATAGAGACAGGGTCTCCTTCTGTCACCCAGGCTAGAGTGCAGTGGTGGGATTGTAGCTTACTGCAGCCTCACCCTTCCAGGCTCACATAATTCTCCCACCTGTCTCCCGAGTAGCTGAGACCACAGGCGCACACCACCAAACCTGGCTAATTTCTTTTTCTTTAAGTAGAGATAATGCCTTACCAAGTTGCCCAGGCTAAACTCCTGAGTTCAAGCAATCCTCCTGCCTCAGCCTCCCAAAGTGCTGCGATCACAGGCTTAAGCCACCATGCCTGGTCAACAAGTTGATTTTTTTTTTTTTTTTAATCTAAAAGTTAACAAAGTCTGTACTATTTGTGGCATAACACAGACATGCAGATATCTTAGAAGAAAAAAAAACTAAAAGAAAAAACTGTCTTAAGCTCAAGTATGATGCGTGCAATAGTCTCTTAACTAACACTGCAGGACATCTGTGTGCTGAATTTCTCCAGATTCAAAGAAAGCTCTATTTTTCTCACCGTAAGCTAAGCTTTCCTTATTTACTGAAAAGGCTGTTTGATTTTATCTATTCATGAATCACTGCAGGAAAATGATAATGAGAAACATAATCAGAATGCTGACAGGAAGAAGACCCATGGGCAAGCCTGAAGAACAACTCATACTCAAGGATGAAAATTGAATCTTATCCCATGAGGTAAACTCCAGCTTTGCACTGAATGAATGAATGCAAATGGAACTACACAAAAGCCCCCATATGGATCAGGATGTGAGGCGATGACGACCTCCTTAGCATGTCTCCATCCCAGCATCATCTCTATTCCCCAGGGTGAAGCACTGTGACATAGTCATGAAAATCAGGTCCTGTCTGGGTTAGACCTAGGCTCCGGCACTCCTTGGCTGTGTGATGTTAAACAAGTTACTTACTCTCTCTGCACCTTGTTTTCTCTGTAAACTGGATCTACCCTAGTATCCACCTCATAAGGATATGGTAAGAAGTAAATGACAGAGTACCCTGAACACCCAGAGCAGTACGTGACACATGGAAAGTTCTCAATACATGTTAGCTATTATCTCATTATTCATTTTATTAAACTGAATTTCACTAGAAAATGCACAGTGTTGGAGATCAAAACTCACAATCTGGCGGGGTGCAGTGGCTCACACCTATAATCCCAGCACTTCGGGAGGCTGAGGCAGGTGGATCAGTTGAGGTCAGGAGTTTAAGACCAGCCTGGCCAACATGGTAAAACCCCGTCTCGACTAAAAATACAAAAATTAGCCAGGCGTGGGGGCTCGCACGCCCCTGTAACCCCAGCTACCAGGGAAGCTGAGGATTGAGAAATACTTGAACCTTGGAAGTCGAGGGTGCAGTGAGCCAAAATGGCGCCACTGCACTCCGGCCTGGGCCACAAAGTGAGACCCTGTCTCAAAAAACAAAAACAAAAATAAACCTCAGAGTCTGTGAGCAGATGGAAAGTATGATGACAGATCCTATACTCTACCCTCTAGCCCAGATCTCTTTGGGAGAGGGAGTGGGAACTGCAGCTGCTGGTACCCTTTTCTTTTCAGAAATAGACATTAAAATGCCGAGATAAAATAAATGTCACATCTCCACTGATTCGTTTCTGAGGAAGAAGTAGTCGTTGCAATGACAGTAAGCACAAGTGACCTCAAAACAGGCCAGCTCATGGTATGCAGACCTGTCAGTGTTCCACGGCCTGCCCTGCTAGCCAATGACTCAAGCGTCTTGTATGAGCATGTCATCTTTTTCCATACAATTTACATGTATGTCGTGATTTTTACCAATTGTGTTTTTTACTATGGTCTGAGTTTTCACTACAACAAAAAGGGCAAGGGGCAGGCCATTAGAGAATTGGTAGGAAAAAGAGATGGGAAAGGCATTGGATAATTTATCACGATAGGAGCACTAGATGCTCACTTCAGCAATCTGCAGTATTCATATGATAAAGCAAGATCATTCTTCGTATTGTTAGGGCTCAGACGCCTATATCCCCAAATACGGTGCTTTCATATGCTGAACCTGAAGAAGCCTCAAGGTCTCTCTGACCTCCCTCCCCTCACTCCTGTCTCTCAAACCTCTGTCTCTCCTCTAAGCACAGGATAAAGTGGTTCTGTGAAGTTCCCTTATCTGCCTAAAGTCCTACCCTCCGGAGAAGAAAACAATTACCTCTGGTCTCTTCCTCGAATTTTCATTAACTGAAACTCCTATTGCAAGAAGAAAGACTGAAGTCTGTCAACACACCTGAACAGACTTTTGTCACCAACTGTTGTCTGTTTTGTGGGCCCAACAGACTTTGTCCCAGGTCACTGTTTGTTCTCCAAGCCCATTGAATTCCCCTAAAAATCATTTACTGCCCCCCTACTTCCTACCTCCACAGTTCCTATCTCTGTTTCCTCTAAGAAGAAGGGTACATGGCCGGGCGCGGTGGCTCAAGCCTGTAATCCCAGCACTTTGGGAGGCCGAGGCGGGTGGATCACGAGGTCAAGAGATC
>NW_016107625.1:429922-450149 GCF_001604975.1 Cebus imitator | reverse complement strand
TCTCAAAAAAAAAAAAAAAAAAAGAAGAAGGGTACATAACCATCTGTACCCCATTGTGTGTAATTTTCTCTTTGCACACTAGTAAATTTCTATGCCATTTCTCCTATGAATCTGTCTAGTGTCGACTGATTTTCAGATGGCAAAGGGGAAGTATTCCCTTGGCCCCTATTCTATGAATCCAACAACTTTTCCTGAGAACTACGATCCTGATTTATGAGTGCTCTCTGATACCTGACCCATTGCGGAAGGACAAGGCTTGTAAGCGGCCACACGAGTCCTACCCAGGATTTCAGAAATAATTTGTGATTGTTCCAAACCCTCAGGGACACGAATGGTAATTTATTCAGACATTCACCAGAGAGACAAACTGGTTCCTTTCCTAAATGAGAACCAGGTTGGCTACCTTCCAGTAGCACTAAAAGCCAATGGTTTCTGTCAGTGGGTTCTGTGTTTGGTTTGTGTGGCTTGGTTCCTTCACAAGTCATAAACTTTGGTACTTGCAAATGAGCCTTGTTGCAAAACTAGTTGGATTAGGACAGATCATTCTTAAGAAAGGAGGCTTATCTGCAATCAGGCTCTGACATAGTGAACCGCAACAAGTGACAATTTCTAGCACTTTAGCATCATTAGTCATTCCCACTGCTGGAATGTTCAAAATGTGCATAGAAGGAAATTGACAGATGTACTCAGGAAGCATTTGTGAATGTGTCACAACTTTTGCTGGGAACAGCCATGCCTATGCCCATGTCATCTATTTTAGGAGGTGACCACTCAGAGATAAGGGATTTTACCAAGCAGAAGTTGGTAAGAGCACAAGACTATTTTGTCAACATTTTAAACATTGGGATAATGAAGCTATCTGCAGAAATGAACTTAGGTTAACACTGACAGCCCAACTAAAAAGAAGATCTTAGAATAAGGCTTCCAAAAAATCATGATATACCCAGATGGAGTTAAAGTGTTTTTGTTGTTGTTCAAAAGAAAAAACAATCAACAAACAAATAGGGGATAGTGCTTCTCATAGTTTCACTTTCTAGAGAAACCAATGTACAAATCTTGGTGTGGCTCAGATTTGGAAGCCTTGATTCCTACCAAAGAAATGTATCAAGATATGTCCCTTGATGCCGGGCGCAGTGGCTCACGCCTGTAATCCCAGCACTTTGGGAGGCCCAGGTTGTTGGATCACGAGGTCAGGAGGTCAAGATCATCCTGGCCAACGTGGTGAAACCCTGTCTCTACTAAAAATACAAAAATAAGCTGGGCATGGTGGTGCATGCCTGTAGTCCCAGCTACTCGGGAGGCTGAGGCAAGAGAATCGCTTGCACCCAGGAGGTGGAGGTTGTGGTGAGCTGAGATCGTGCCATCGCACTCCAGCCTGGGCAACAAGAGCAAACCTCCGTCTCAAAAAAAAGAAAAAAGAGATGTCCCTTGATAGGCTATCAGCGTATTACAGGTCCTTAAAGTATGTATCTGTCTGGTTTAAAGCTAATAAAATATATCATCATGCTTAAAATGAAAAAAATCTTGGTTTAAAAAACAAAACTCCAAAACCACAAATAATCCCAAAGGGCAATAATCAAAACACATTAAGCAGTTCCCTTTATTTTCTTTGCAACACTCCTCTTGTCTAGGGCCACTGGACTTGGCAAATAAAAATACGGAACACCCAGTAAATCTGAATTTTAGGTAAATGACAAATTATTTTTTAATGTAAGTATGTCTCATGCAATTTAAGTTAAATTGAACTGGGCATCTAGTATTTTAACTGACTAAGCTACCCTTGCCCTGTCCTTGGAGCTCCTCTGCTTTAACTAATAAAAAAATTAATTTAATACCCAGAGAGGCTACAAGGTGTCCTTCTAGATTCAAAGCCTGGCTCCATCACATACTCACTTTAAGATCTTGGGTGAGTTACTTTACTGTGCCACAGTTGCCACATCTGTAGAATGGGATTAATAACAGTTTCTCCTTAGCAGAGTCTTCTGGAGGATTATATGAGATAGTACACGTGTAGTGCAGTACTCAGCTCAAAGCAAATGTCCGACCCATGTTAGCTATTATTGTTGGCAAGAGAACACGATGAAGAAATAAAATGGCAATGAAGAAGTTACCTGAGATTGCTCCTTTGCCACAAATATTCCTTATCGATACATAGATCACTGAAAGCTGTCAATGGTTTTGACTTCATTTCTTTGACATTTATCTTATTTTACAAGTAGGGAGTAGCACACAGGAATAATAAATAACCATTATTGATATAGTTTATGACAGTTTACAAAAGAGCTCTTCATAGTCATTTTAAAGAAAATTGAAGACAGTGATTCTCAAAGGCAGATATTATAAAAACTGACCCATATAGTACAGATAGGCCTCCTACCCCCCACTGCCAAACCCCCTCTGAGATCTACTACCCTAAATGGTTTCAAGGGTTTTTTTTTTTAATCTGCAAAAATATTTCCTTTGGCAAAGAAGCAAATTTAGCGCAATCTTTATGTACGTCACAATGTAGAAAGGTTTTCTGTCCCAAATGTCTCTTTTTTGTCCAGAGTCCTTGCACAAAACAATTCCTTTCAATGTCGTCATCATCAGATACAAAGGGCAACTGGCTGGACACCACTGGCAACAAAAGGCCTTCAGCAGAATGGTTTTTTAAAAGCAAAGGCCAAAGAAAGCTATAACCTGTGGCCTCTATTCACCACCGGAAGAGTCTAAATGCTTTTCCTCCTTTGTAATAGAGAACATCTGCCCTTCTAGGAGGATAATCTCTCTTCCAACACGTTTCAAGTATAGAGAAGCAACATCCTTTTTTAAATGTGGCTTTCCCATGTCCTTGAATAGAAATTGTGCCCTTTTCAAATGGTTTTACGGCCAGCATCTCTAGCTTGCCTAAGGGGTCCCAACTTCGTTTCTTGTTCAAGCGTAAGAGAGCAATATTGCACATGTAAATAAGAATACCAGACTTCATTCTGAGGAAAGTTCTGCTGTGCTAAATAAAATATTTTGTACTCTGTTTTGCAAACATTTAGCTTTTAGCCCTAGCATATGCAGGACAAGAGGGCAAGGTAATGAGAGCATTTAGGATTTAGTTGGTATATTTGATGAAAATGACAAAAATTTCATCAAATTTCAGCCAAATCACAAAATTTTTATCCTAGAGATATTTCTTCAACGTGGATTATTTGATGTCATTTTGTCTAGTGGTTGGATCAACAAAATTCAAGAAAACAATGCAAAGCCAAGCAGGTGTGATTTGGGGCTTGGAGCAAGGCACCAGCTAGATAAGGCCAAGACATTTCCAGTATGCGGGTCCTGGGCAGTTCACTCCACAGAACAAAGGAACTTCCATGACCGGCAATTTCTTTAAAAATCTAGCATGTAAATTGGGCATGGTGGCTCACACCTGTAATCCCAGCACTTTGGGAGGCCGAGGCGGGTAGATCACAAGGTCAGGCGTTCAAGATTCAACCTGGCCAAGATGAGGAAACCCTGTCTCTACTAAAAATACTGAAATTAGCTGGACGTGGTGGCAGGTGCCTGTAATCCCAGCTACTTGGAAGAGTGAGGCAGATAATTTCTTGAACCCGGGAGGAGGAGGCTGCAGTGAGCTGAGATCAGGCCGCTGTACTCCAGCCTGGGCGACAGAGCAAGACTCCATCTCAAAGAAAAAAAAATTCTAGCATGTGGCAGCTTCCTACTTTAATTTTGAGATGTAGCCATCTTACTGGCTTTTTTGTTTTTTGTTTGTATTTGTTTTTTGTTTTTTTGAGACTGAGTCTCACTCTGTGCCCAGGCTGGAGTGCAGTGGTGCTATCTCAGCTCACTGCAACCTCTGCCTCCCGGGTTCAAGCGATTCTTGTGCCTCAGCCTCCCGAGCAGCTGAGATTACAGGTGTATGCCACCATGCCCAGCTGCTTTTTGTATTTTTAGTAGAGACGGGATTTTACCATGTTGGCAAGGCTGGTCTTGAACTCCTGACCTCAAGTAATCCACCTGCCTTGGCCTCCCAAAGTGCTGGGATTATAGTAGTGAGCCACCGTGTCCGGTCTTACTGGCTTTTTACTATTAACATAACGTATTAAAAATCCCTTTGAGAAGGCAATTAATTAGTAATACATTATGGGTGTAAAATGTAACATTTAGATGGTTGACAGGAGCTGGAGTAGGAGAGAATGGGAAGCTGGTATTTAATGGGTAGAGATGAAGAAGATGTTGAAAAAGTTCTGGAGAAGAATGGATGATGATGTTGGTTGCGGAACACTTTGAATGTACCTAACGCCACAGACAGGTGTCCTTTAAAAGTGGTTAAAATGGTAAATATTATGTTATATATGTTTTACCACAATAAAAAATATCACTGATTAGGCGAATAAAAATAATTTTTTAAAAAAAAGGCTAAGATGTGAAGGGAAAATAAAAGAGAGAGGGCATGGCTGGGTGTGGTAGCTTACACCTGTAATCTCAGCTCTTTGGGAGGCTGAGGAAGGAGGATCACTTGAGCCCAGGAGTTCAAGATTGGCCTGAGAAACATAGGGAGTCCCCTATCTCTGCAAAAAATTTAAAAATTAGCCAAGTGTGGTGGTGCACACTCACACCTATAGCTCAGCTACACAGGAGGCGGAGGTACGAGGATTGCTTAGCCCCAGGAGGTTAAGGCTGCAGTGATCCATAATCACACTGTATTCCAGCCTGGGTGACACAGCGAGGCCCTGTCTAAAATAAAAGAAAAGAGAGAGAGAAAGAAAAGTAATAGAAAGAGGAGAGATTGATGCGATCCCTGCAGAGGGACATAGTGGTGCAGAGGGTGGTGATGTTAAAGGGGAAGGGTGGGTTGAGTGCACCTCCCGCCGCAGTCAGGAAGAGGGTCCCTCACTCAGAAAACACTGACTGGGCAGCTGCAATGAGAGAGTGCTTCAGTTTAGTAATTGAACAAACTATGGCAAAAAAAAAAATCAAGCCATTAAAAATTAACTGCATACAAATGGTCAATAAGTGCATGAAAAGAACTCAGTATCATTAGCCATCAGGGAAATGCAAACCAAAACCACAAATGCATACTACCCTACACCCACTAGGATGGTTATAATCAACAGATGGACAGTGGCAGGTGTTGGCTAGGATGTGGAAAACTTGGAAGCCTCATTCATTGCTGGAGAGGTGTAAAGTGGTATAGATGCTTTGAAAAGAGTCTGACACTTTTTTAAAAAGCTAAACACAGATTTACCATATGAGCCAGCAATTCCATTCCTAGGTACAATTCGAAGACCTACATCCACGTAGAGGCTCACGTGTGACTATTCATAGCAGCATTACTGCCAGATAGTAGAAACAACCTCAAAATTCATCAACTTGTGAATGAACTAAAAAAACAACAACAAAAATAAACCCCAAAAAACTAACATATCTTTTTTTTTGTTTTTTGAAACAGGGTCTCACTCTGTAATCACCCAGGAGGGAGTGCAGTGACGCAATCACGGCTCACTGCAGCCTCCACCTCCTGAACTCAGGCGAGCCTACCACCTCAGCCTGTCATGTAGCTGGAACTACAGATGTGCGCCACCATGCCCAGATCATTTTTGTATTTTTTTGTAGATACACAGTTTCACCGTGTTGTCTAGGCTGGTCTCCAACTCCTGGGCTCAAGTGATCTACCCACTTTGGCCCCCCAAAGTGCTGGGATCACAGGTGTAAGCCATCATGCCCGGCCTGGCATATCAATTAAAAGAAATATTATTCCGCATTAAAAATAATAAAAAGAATAGTGATTAAGGCTACAACATGGATAAACTTCAAAAAAAAATCATCATCTTAAGCCAGACACAAAACACTGCATGTTGTATGACTCCATTTATATGAAATGTCCAGAACAGGCAAATTTGCAGAGACAGAAAAGAATGAGTGGTTGTTTGAGGATGGGGTGGAACGAAGATTAACTATAAGAGGACATGAGGAATGTTACTGAAGAGATGGAAATTATCTAAAACTGTCTGTGTGATGGTTAGTAAATTATCTAATAATGTGGACTGTGTGATGGTTAGTACCTTTATGAAACAATATTGAACTGTACACTTATCTGGGGGAACTGTATGGCATGTAAATTTTATTCTCAATAAAGTTGTGTTTTTAAAAAAAAGAACTACAATTTAGAGCCTCTAACAAGTAAAAAATGAAACAACAATGTCCATTATGGAAATGATATTGTAGTAAGGGCAACTGGATATTATGCAATGCCAATTGTGGTTATTTTATTTTATTTTTTATCACAGCTCACTGCAGCCTCAATCTCGCCACGCTCAAGTGATCTTCCCATCTCTTGCCTCCCAAGTAGCCAGGACTACAGCTACATGCCACCATACTCAGCTAATTTTTTTTTTTTATTTTTTATTTTGTAGAGTCTGGGTTTTATCATGTTGCTCAGGCTGGTCTCGAACTTCTGGTTTCAAGTGATCTGCCCACTTTGGCTTCCCAAAGTGCTGGGATTACAGGTGTGAGCCACCACACCTGCCGGACACCTATGGTTATTGATGTGACTGGCTATGAAGGAGAATTCTTAGGTCCTATGAGAATGTGAAACAGGCAATGCTGGTTAGAAAGTGCCACTGGAGGAGGAAATATTTGAGCCAAAGATGTGAATATAAAGAGAGAGGGAGAGCAGGAGGATCAAGAAAGAAGTTAATGAAAGCCAGGAGCTTTTAAAAAACACGGCATCTGCAAGAGTTTGGTCTTTGTTCCAGGAGCCATGAGAAGGCCAGCAGGGCCTTAGCAGAGGGACATTATCAGCTTGATCTTTTTGTTTATTTTTTTAGAGATGGAGTCTCAGTATGTTGCCCAGGCTAGGCTTGAACTCCTGGGCTCAAGCAATCTTTCCACCACTGCGCCCAGCTCAGCTTGGCCTTTTTAAAAAAAAGTTACAGTATCCAGGCTACAAATAGACTAGATAAAGAGAGCAAGAATGGGTACAGAGAGAGACACAGTGAAAGACAACGCTAGAAATGAATTTGAAGTTAAGAGTAAGGAAGTCTGGAAGCCAGGGGAAGCCTGAGCCTTATTCAGTGTTGAAATGGGAAGTCATCAAAGGGCACTGAATAGGAAAGAACCCAAATCCTGTCTCAGATTGACGGGACAACTAGAAGGCCAAGAACAATGGTAGGGCTCACATGACCACCCCCGTACTGCATTAGTGATGTGATAAGACAACATTTTCCAAAATTAATCATTAAAGTCACTTGGAGCACTTATTAAAAATGTTAATTCTTAAGCCCAGGTCTTCTGAATCTGAATTCTGAAAGAAGTCTGACAAGCTGGGTTATTGTTGTTTTCTACATTGCTGCAGGTGATTCTCAGGGTCAGGCATTTTAAGAAATACTGATTCATACATTCTTTTGTTTTTGTTTTTTTTTTTAATTCAATGTCTGGACCAAGCAACAAAACAGACTAAGATATCAAATAGCGGCTATTCTGAGATGCCGCTACCCTTTTCTTCTAGCAAAGGGTGATAATACAGGCTAAAAAAAAATTAGTGGTTCTACTAAAACAAGAACAGGTAACAACAATTTGTAAAGGGTAAGTAGAGTAGAATAAGAAAATTATGATGGATCTGCATAATATTGGTTTATCAGCCTCTATGGCATTAGCACTCAAGAAGTGTAGGTGTGATTCTTGGCAGAATCTGAGTGCATTCATTTCCCAGGGTTGCCATAACAAACTTCCACATACTTGGTGGCTTAAAACAACAGAAATTTATTTTCTCACAATTCTGACAGCCAAAAGTCCCAATTCAAGGTGTCAGGAGGGCTGCACTCCTCTCCCTCTAGACAAGACTCCTTCCTTGCCTCTTCTAGCTGCTGGTGGATCCACGTGTTTCTTGACTTGGGCTGTATAACTCGAACCTGCCTCTGTCTCCTTACATGGCCTTCTCTGTGTATATGAATGTCCTCTTCTGTCTCCGACAAGAACATGTGTCATTGGATTTAGGGCCTATCTGGTAAATCAGGATGATCTTATCTCAAGATTATTATTATTTTTTTTCTGAGACAGAGTCTCACTCTGTCACCCAGTCTGGAGTGCAGTGGCATGATCTCAGCTCACTGCAACATCCGCCTCCTGGGTTCAAATGATTCTCGTGCCTTAGCTTCCTGAGTAGCTGGGATTATAGGTGTGTGCCACCATGCCTGGCTAATTTTTTTGTATTTTTAATAGAGACGGGGTTTCACCATGTTGGCCAGGCTGGTCTTTAACTCCAGGCCTCAAGTGATCCACCCACCTCAGCCTCCCAGAGTGCTCAGATTACAGGCATGAACCACCATTCCCAGCCAATATTCTTAATTTTATCTGCAAAGACCATTTTCCCAAATAAGTCACATTCACAGGTGTATTAGTCCATTTTCACACTGCAGTAAAGAGTTACCTGAGACTGTGTAATTTATGAAGAAGAGAGGTTTAATTGACTCACAGTTCCACAGGCTTAAAAGGAAGCATGACTGGGAGGCCTCAGGAAACTTACAATCACGGTGGAAGGCAAAGGGAAAGCAAGCACCTTCTTCACACGGTCCCAGGAGAGAGATTGAGTGAAAGAGGACGTGTCACTCACTTTCAAATTATGAATCTCATGAGAACTCACTCACTATCATGAGAACAGCAAGGGGGAAATCCACCCTCACCCACCACTAGGCCCCTCCTCCAATTTGACATGAGATTTGGGCAGGAAAACAAATCCAAACCATATCAACAAGTTAGTATCCAGACGTATGTTCTTTTAGGGGCAATAGTGTTTCACAGTTTAACTCGCTACTCTGAGTAATCTAAAACTTGAGGTGAGTTGCTAGTGGGAGAGGAGAACGTATGTTGCCAGTCTAGCTGCAGATGTGGTACAGACAGACATTTAAATAGTCAGAAAGACTGGAGTTTATTTTTATAAAGGCAAATGGCATATTCTAATAGAAGCGAGTCTTGTCCAAATCCCATTTGATAAGTTTACTACTTAACCAGCTACTCATCCGTGGCACGAGGACCTTGACTGAAATTGTATTTGGGTCCCACTAGTTCAGACATCATTCTCAATCTCCCTTTCTTTTTCTTTAAATGAATACTTGAGGATTTTTTTTTTTAATAAGAAAAGATTTCTTTTACTCTTGCCCTACCCCACGAAGATTTTTCATCAATAAGAACTGAACTCATTCTAAGGAGTAAATACCATACACTTCAAGTAGTTGAGCAAAATATTAATTAATTAATTAATCATTTTGAGGCAGAGTCTTGCTCTGTTGCACTGCAACCTCCACCTCCTAGGTTCAAGGGATTCCCCCACCTCAGCCTTGCAAGTAGCTGGAATTACAGGCATGTGCCACCATGCTTGGCTAATTTTTGTATTTTTAGTAGAGACTCATTAAAATTGACTCATATGATGCTCCTACCTACAACAGTGCATTTAGAGGTTGTTTTAAATGTAAATGTTTTTAGTTTGATGTTCCTTAGAATGACAGAACTTTAAGAATGAATTCACTCTTCTGGATCATACATATTTTTAGAAGCATGAGTTTGTCATTTCAAAATGTGACATGGTATAAAAATGGTACATATAATAGACAAACCTTCATTCAGATAATTATGATATAGCAAAAAGTTGTATTTCTTTTTCAGAAAGAAAATTTCTAAGTACTAAGATAGATACATCTGTCACAAGAAGAGCAATATGGAAGAAACCCAACTATCTTTGTAATTTCTGCTGCTGATATTTCCCTTGAAAAGGGTCAATGAATCAGGTTTTATTAACAGAATATTTTGTTTTCTCAGGGCAAAAGGCAGGAATAGTTGATATTGCAAGGAAATATGAAGTAGCTATTAGAAACAGGAAGAGCTGTAGCTAAATATTAGGGGGAGAATCTGTGCTTAATGAGTTCCAGGCAGTTATATACAGAGAGAAAAAATATTTTTTATTTAATTTTAATTTTTTATTATAGATTCAGGGGATTCATGTACAGGCTTGATACATGGGTATATTACATAATGCTGGGACTTGGGTTTCTACTGAACCCATCACCCAAATAGTGAACATAGTATGCAATCGGGAGTTTTTCAACCCTTTCTCCTTTCCCTCCTGCCCCTTCTTTTAGAGTCCCCAGTTTCTGCTGTTTCCATCATAGCAGTTCCCACGTATAAGGGAGAACATGCAGTATTTGATTTTCTCTTTCTGCATTAATTCACTACAATAATGGCCTCCTTCTGCATCCATGTTGCTTGAAAGGACACGATTTCATCATTTATATAGCTATGTAGTATTCTATGGTGTATATATGGCACATTTTCTTTATCCAATCTATTGTTGATGGACACTTAGGTTGATTTCATGATTTTCCTATTGTGAATAGTGCTGTGATAGACATATGAGTGCAGGTGTCTTTTTGATAAGATGATTTATTTTCCTTTGGGTAGTTATCCATTGCAGGGTCAAATGGTAGTTCTGTTCTTAGGGAAATTTCCATACTGTTTCCCACAGGGGTTGAACTCCTTCATATTGCTACCAACAGTGTATAACTGTTCCCTTTTCTCTGCATCCTTGCCAGTATCTGCTACTTTTTGCCTTGCCTTTTTAATAATGGCCATTCTGACTGGAGTGAGATGGTATCTCATCATGGTTTTAATTTGCATTTCTCTGATTAGTGAAGTGGAGCAGAAAAAATAATACTTCAATTTGGATATAAAGACATGATGGTTAATGTAAGGCAGTATGGGGTGGGAAACAACATGATATGCAAAGGAAACAAGTCAATGGCTGCTCCATAATTGGGAAACCTAAAGGGGAAGATAGAAACACAAGCATTTTCCATAGTTATGCCTACCTAGAACATTCATAAATTCCTTGGTGAGAAGGAACTCACATTAAGAGAGGAACTCTAGAATATTTGCAGGGGTTTATTGATGCATTTAAATATATTTCTATTTTGCTGGCTGGGTGTGGTGCCTCACACCTGTGATCCCAGAACTTTAGGAGGCCAAGGTTGGCAGATCACCTGAGGCCAGAAGTTTGAGACCAGACTGGTCAATGTGGTAAAACCGTGTCTCTACTAAAAATACAAAAATTAGCCAGGCATGGTGGCACATGCCTGTAATTCCAGCTACTTGCAAGGCTGAGGTGGGGGAATCCCTTGAACCTAGGAGGTGGAGGTTGCAGTGCAACAGAGCAAGACTCTGCCTCAAAATGATTAATTAATTAATTAATATTTTGCTCAACTACTTGAAATGTATGGTATTTATTCCTTAGAATGAGCTCAGTTCTTATGGATGAAAAATCTTCGTGGGGTAGGGCAAGAGTAAAAGAAATCTTTTCTTATTAAAAAAAAATCCTCAAGTATTCATTTAAAGAAAAAGAAAGGGAGATTGAGAATGATGTCTGAACTAGTGGGACCCAAATACAATTTCAGTCAAGGTCCTGGTGTCACGGATGAGTAGCTGGTTAAGTAGTAAACTTATCAAATGGGATTTGGACAAGACTCGCTTCTATTAGAATATGCCATTTGCCTTTATAAAAATAAACTCCAGTCCTTCTGACTATTTAAATGTCTGTCTGTACCACATCTGCAGCTAGACTGGCAACATACGGTCTCCTCTCCCACTAGCAACTCACCTCAAAAGCTAATTCTCAAGATGGTAACAGATTTTGAGATGCCAAATCTAAATCTATCAGTTTTTACTATCAGCATCCATTCCCCTTTGTTACTGTGGTCCTAGACTCAAACTTATCAATCATTGCAATAATAGCCAATAAAACACCAACACATCATTGCAATTTATATTATTGTCTTACAAATTCTGCTAAATATAATTATAGTTCTTTCAGCTCTGGATAGTTCCTACTTAGACTAGGTGACTTTTTAACTAATCAGGCTTCATCCTATCTTTCATTTAGCTTTACTATGGTAGCATTTGCTTGCTTTCTCTACCATTTGTAACATAGATGACACAAGTTTAGCCTTCACATTACAAAAGAGAACTTGAGTAAATCCATCCTGTATATTCTTTTGTGCAACTTCTACTAATAAACCCAAGAGAGACACATCTCCAGTTATAGCTCTATATAAAATGGGACATTTTTTGTTTTTCAAAGAAAAATTCATAGGTGGCATATATTCAAACTATAATCATTCAAGCAAGAATGTTAGAAAGTCCTCCCACCCCCATCCTTTGTTAACTAATATGCAAGTGGAGTTCTAAGAGAGGAAGACCATTCCTTTGTGTCTAATCCCGTAACAGAGGGGAAGTGGCTGAGTCTCTGATAACTGTTGCTACAGATTCTTTAATCTGGCCAATGATTACAAATTGATGCATTTAATTTGAACAGTGATAGTTAAGTAGATTTCCAGATGACTCATTTTGTAAACCTTTGGCCATTGGCGTTCCAGCTGGAGTGGGCCATGTGCTGCCTTCCCGCTGACATCAGTGGAAATCTTGAGCCAAGATCAAAGCTACTTTATGCCTCTCTGACCTTTTCTCACAATGCACAGTGGGGCCTGAATTCTCAGCTCAGAATTTTCAGATTTGCTTCATTGTCCCCATGGGGGTTACCATTTACAAATAGCTTACATGTAGATAGTCACTGAAGACCCTATGACAGGCCCATTGGAAATCATATCTTAGATTCTGGTTTTCAAGCAGTTTCCTAATCCACAGCCCAAGTTTCAGACGAGATCGGGCGTGTTCAGGGTGGTATGGCTTTAGACCAGATCCCAAATTTCAGAAAATCTTATGAACAATTGTTTCCCTAAGACTTTAGTGAGTAGAGAGAGAACTCCAGCAAGGTGGATTGGTAGCATTCATTTTGCCCCCAGAGAAACATACCACAGTCTGCCTTTACTTGAGAGATGCACTTTGAGAATCAACCTGAAGAGAATCCCTTACCTTGATAGTCATGTCTGGGTCGGATGTTTCCGTGACATTCGAGGGTGACTCACATTCCTTTAGCAGCATATTCTCCCACCCGACTCCTGAAAAAAAAAAAAAAAAGAGTGCCATTTGAACCAAGTGATTCAGCTGACATGGATACATAGTTGCTGTTTCTCAGATTCCAATCCCATGTGTTTTGTAAAGGTAGCTGATGATGACCTACACCTATCTTGGAGTTACTGGGCCAGGGAAACTTCCTTTCAGGGGTGTAGTCTCCTAGCACTTTTGTTTTTAGGTAATTTCCAATTTAGGATCCATTGTCTAAGTTCTATATCTTATAGAGAGCTATTCCTAGTCCAGGGTGGAGAAGAGGCTGGAATGAACTTCTTCTTCTTCTTTTTTTTGACAGAGTTCCACTCTTGTTGCATAGGCTGGTGTGCAATGGTGTGATCTCGGCTCATTGCAACCTCCGCCTCCTGAGTTCAAGCAATTCTCCTGCCTCAGCCTCTTGAATAGCTGGGATTACAGGCACCCACCACCACACCTGGCTAATTTTTTCATTTTTAGTAGAGATAGGGTTTCACCATGTTGCCCAGGCTGGTCTCGAACTCTGGACCTCAGGTGATCTGCCTGGTTCGGCCTCCCAATGTTGGGATTATAGGCGTGAGCTACCGCGCCCAGCCATGAATGAACTCTTTCCTCTTCTCCTGTTCAGGCCTCATATTTAGGTGGCATTTGGGGCTTTAAAGTGAATCCCAGAACACAAAATTACACACATCCAATTCAATAACCAATGAATATGACTCCAGATTTTCCTGTATTCTCAATTCCACATACCTACTGGAAATACCTAAGAATGTGTTTTCACTTTTAAAATCTGCCCATGCTCTCTCTCCAAGTCTTTAGAAATGTTTCTTTCTTCTAAAGCTACCAGATTGTCTCCAAGAGTGGACATCTGGCAAGACACAATATTTTGTTTTCTCTAATATCAAAGAAGAGATCAGGGGCTGGTGTGGTGTTTTCAAATACTTTTGAACACAGTATAATAAAATTGCACAATTCAGATGCAATTATGTATTCAGATGTACTCTACTAGACTCTGTGCTAAATCAAGAACCCAGAGATGTGTAAGATTACTATATTCCAGCATTTCTAGTAAGAATCAACTGAACAACAGGTGATAAATGACTAATAATTGCTTGAAATTACATCATGCTTTAAATAGACAAATATGAAATTACATTTTAACATATTAGCACTGGCTATAATCCTTGAGAGCCTCATTTCACAGGATACATGCACAATGAATTACTCAAGACCTGTGGGCTCTAATTCATTGCATGGTGCAAATACTTGCCCTCTCTGACTAGATTGCAGAAAGTGGGTCAGAAGAGTGTTGTGCCTTCACTTACACTTTCTTCTCAAGAAACTGCTGCAAGGAGATTGTCAGCTTTGTCTTAAATGCATGGTTCTGGAAGAAAATCTTTGCTTCTATATGAATAGATTATTTCCTTGACATATTTTGCTTTTAACCAACTAATAACCTGGTTTAAGCCACTTTTGGCACCTGTTGGATCTGGCTGGCAGAGAGACACAGATGTTGGGCATGATGAACAATCAGATGATATTTCACTTATACAATAGTCTGAATTACTGTTCAGCAAATGTTCACTCTTCTCTTTTGCTGTGGGAAAAATGGTCTTCCCTGTCTCACTGATGTTGGCTTTGGCCAAAGGGATATTAGAGGGCATAATGCAAGCAAAGATTTGAAATGGGCTTATGGGGTGAGGCTTGCACTTCTGCTACAGAATGAGAAGGGCAAGCTCCAGTTAGCCTGCAAGGGAATGAGAGTCCTGGGGAGCAGATCTGGATCTAATCTGCACCTAGAATACAAGCCAGATCTAGATCAGCCAACCCCCAGCCAACTGCGTATATACAACAAAAAAAGCCAATGAGTTTTGGGATGATTTGTCAAGCAGCATTATTGTAACAATAGCTAACCAAAATTATAAATGAAAATCATTATAGGGCAAGTGTTTTTACTTTTAACTATGCAAATATAATTCTGCATATAAAAGTTTCATTTAAGGCCGGGTCTGGTGGCTCACGCCTGTAATCCCAACACTTTGGGAGGCCAAGGTGGGTGGGTCGCCTGAGGTTGGGAGTTGAAGACCAGACTGACCAACATGGAGAAACCCCATGTCTCCTAAAAATACAAAAAATTAGCCAGGCATGGTGGCACATGCTTGTAATCCAAGCTACTCAGGAGGCTGAGGCAGGGGAATCACTTCAACCCAGGAGGTGGAGGTTGTGGTGAACCAAGATCGGCCATTGCGCTCCAGCCTGGGCAACAAGAGTGAATGAAACTTCATCTAAAAAAAAAAAAAAGTTTCATTTATCAGTCTTGGTTCTCATCTCTATATATTATTTCACTTTGGAAAGAATTTTTTCTCTGCTATTATACAATCATTCCTTTTGTAAGCAACACTCTCTTTATTAAAGGCTATATGGCCCTAAGAAGGAGATGTGAGACATAAATATATCTGTTGTCTCAATATTTTAGTCGTCCATCAAGAAAACACTTCAAATTAGATAACATTTCATAGCAAGAGTAAGAGAAAACAGACATAGCATTTTAGTTTAAAAATGCTATTTTAGTTTAAAATGTTTTAGAAATAACACTTTAGCTTAAAAATGTTATTAATCCTGATGATAAGTTGTGAGAACAGAAATGTTATTTTAAAAGCTAGAGGTGTAAAATTCCTTCCAAGGAGGAAACTGTATTTTGGAGAACAAAGCAACTCCATGGACCATTTGGGTGTGAAAAGGTGGGTCCCACATCACAGAAGGAAGATAGGAAGAGGTGCAGTTAGAAGAGGGAAAGAAATTGAAAGAAGTTAGGACAAAAATTGGCAGTAAGAAATTCCCAGGGGGTAACAAAAAGGACTTTCTTTTTTTTGAGACAGTCTCGTTCTGTCATCCAGGCTGGAGTACTGTGGCATGATCTCAGCTCACTGCAACCTCTGCCTCCCAGGCACAAGCGATTATCATGTCTCAGCCTCCCAAGTAGCTGGGATTGCAGACACCCACCACCACGCCCAGCTAATTTTTGTATTTTTTAGTAAAGATGGTATTTTACCATGTTGGTCAGGCTGGTCTTGAACTCCTGACCCCAAGTGATCCACCTCACTTAGCCTCCCAAAGTGCTGGGATTCCAGGTGTGAGCCACTGTGCCTGGCCTAAAAAGGACTTTTCAGAACAGCAGTGTTTACAAATTCATTTTAAATTATTTATTATGTTGTGTAATGATGTAATTCTTCCCTCACTCTTGTACCTATGGTGGAGATCTGTTCTACACCAGTATCTTGTGCCAGAGTTGTCTGTTGGAAGCTGAACGATGTCCCACATTTGGACTTGGGGATGGAAAGAAGAGAGCAGCTGTGTGCCCCTGGGATCTCCCTGAGAACGTGGAATCAAAGGAGGACACAATGCTGAGAATCTTGGAGAAAGCACTCAACCCACATACTGCACACAGTAGCCGACAGGCCAATTTTATTTGGATACCAAGGGGCAGGAGACCCTGTCATCTTGAGGACTTGGAGACAGAAAATGACAGACACTGCTTTATAGGAAGATGTTTATGCATCTGAAAGTGCCACTTCCCTTTTCCAAAATGGTGATTTCCATTCCACCAACATGTAATGCACTGGGCTACCAGTGGGTCGGAGGACAGCTTAGAATGCTGATTTGTAATCCCTGCAGCTCTAGCATTTTAGCAATGACTTTTAACATCTGCTTTCATGTTTGAGTTCCTGACAAGAGTTTCCCCTCAACTAAGATCCATGGTTTATAGCTTTAGCACCAACATTTACACAGCTTAGATGTTCAATTGTAAAAGACAGATATTCTAGGCTGATGTATTTCTATTTTTAGTTACACAAACACAATTTCCTCTGGTTTTAGGGGAAGAACCTATATAAAGCATCTGACCTAAGAACATGGGGAAAAAAGTATATATATATATGTTATAGAAATATATATAAATCCTATATATATTCTCTCCATATATAAATTCACATATATTCTATACATATAAAAATCTATACATAGTCTATACATACATACATATATATATTCTATATAGAGACTATAAAGAGAAAAATATATAGTCTATATATTCTCTCTATATATGAAATATACTTTTGTATATTTATAGAATATGTAAATATAATATATATGAAATAGAATGTATAGAACATACAGAAATATTACTACAGCAAAAATGGGCCATGAGTGGGGAAAAAAAGAACCTATAGAAATATAGAGAATTTATATATTCTATATATAGAATTTATATATGTAGAGAATTTATATAACATACATTATATATCATATATTGTTATATTAACTATATATTCTATACATAAAAATATGTATATTAATTGTATATTCTATCCATAGTGAGAAATACATATTTCTACATACTGTACTTTCAAACAACGATTTTCCTCTTATATGCCCATTCTCACTTTGCTGAAATTCTTATTTATAATGTCTTTGAGAAGAGAAATTATATTTATATTATTCCTATAAATCTCTAGCAAGACAACTACAAGTTTTATTCAATTTTTAAAATACAAGACCAAACCTTGAGGAAAAAAGTAGCATCTCTCACCCAGAAAAGAATAAGTTTGCATTTCCCAGCAATAGGAGCAATTGAGACCTGTCTAGTTGTAGCCAAGGTTATGTTTATAAATAGCCCATCAGAAACGGTTTTATAAAGACCTCTCAGGAATAAATGAAATCTACTACCATGAATTTTTTTTAATCGCTTTTTATACACCTTCTCACCTAGCTGCACAGTCAGAAGAGCAAGTCCATTAGCCCAGGCTTCCAATTCCCTGGCGCCAGCATCTGCGTCTCCATTCACAGGGAGTGCTGTGTTGACTTATTGGCTCCCCTCTCTGCTACTGACTTCCGTTGGGAAGAGTGCATGTGAGGGCAGACAGGGCTGTGCCACAACAACAAAGGGGCTGAGTTCAGGCCCCGCTGGAGAAGCCAGGGACCCACATGAGGACCCGCAGGGAGAGGGATCTGGGCTGGTAGCAGGAAGCCGTGAGGGTTTGAGTAGAGTAACCTGTAGACAAAATAACTTTGCGTCTTTGAACAAAGGGAGACAATGTAACACTAAGCGATGAAGGGGTCAGGTGGCTAAAGAGACCTGGTGAGGCAGCAATGGATGGCATTCCAGAAAAAATCACTGGGCAACTTCCTTGGCTCTGACCTTGGTTAGTACTAAAAATAAAATAAAAGCAAAAGTAAAGGGTCAAAGCCTCAAAGGGAGAAGGTGGCACTGCATGGAAGGACAGTGACTGTACCCACACTTTCTGGAATCACCAGGCACCACCAGGTGAAAACATAGTAAGAGAGAAAGACAAGTGTGAATGGATCCGAATGTGTAAGAGAGTGGAAATTTGTTCTCGCTCATTTTTGGATGGATCACTGGACAAAAAGAAGGGTGACTGGTGGTCGGTCATTAGTGCCAGTCATGCAAATATTCCCAGTTCTTTCTCCTTGCAGACATGTAACAGGATTTCACTTCCTGGCCTCCTTAGAGTTGGTGATGTCCTGTGACTGGTTCTGGACAATGGGTGTGGGCAGCAGGGTGTCCTACATCAGCAGTTAAATGTTCTGGCCCAGAAGTAATAGGTGTCTCTGCTGCCGACACCCATTGGCCAGAACTGGTCACATGACCCTGCCCTATACCGCAGCAACTGGCAATCCCAGGTAGTGGCAATTCTGGTAGCCTAAGCCCCGGTGTGAGGGCAGTGCACCACAGAGACACAAGCAACCCACCACGGCCATGTAGTATGAGTGAGAACTAAGCTGCTATTATTTGAACCCACAGAATTGGGGTAGCCTAGCCCAGCCTCATGAGAAGAAGGAGCCCCTCCAGACTCGCCCTCCCTATCAACCTCCAAGTCCCATGATAGAGACTTCTTTGGATAAATTTGCTTTGGATAAATCTAGCCTCAAAATCAATCCTTCCAGTTGTTTTATCTCCTGAACCAGGTTATAATGGCCTGTAATTTTTCTTTTTAAAATTAAATAAATTATTATTATTATTATTATCGTTTTGTAGAGATGGGGTTTCACCATGTTGACCAGGTTGGTCTTGAATGGCTTATACTTTTTTTTTTTTTTTGAGATGGAGTTTCGCTCTTGTTACCCGGGCTGGAGTGCAATGGTGCGATCTCGGCTCACCGCAACCTCCGCCTCCTGGGTTCAGGCAATTCTCCTGCCTCAGCCTCCCGTGCAGCTGGGACTACAGGCATGCGCTACCATGCCCAGCTAATGTTTTGTATTTTTAGTAGAGACGGGGTTTCACCATGTTGACCAGGTTGGTCTCCATCTCTTGACCTCGTGATCCACCCACCTCGGCCTCCCAAAGTGCTGGGATTACAGGCGTGAGCCACCGCGCCCGGCCCCGAATGGCTTATACTTTCTACTCCTTTTGGACCCGTCTCTGTTCCCATTGTGCCGAGTTGCATGGCTTAGCTGTGTTGGGACTCAGAAAACATGCCCCAAAATGAAAACCTCAGAAACAACAGTTTTCCTCTGACATTATTCTGTCCTCCTGTCTCTCAGTCTCATTCTCCCCCACGGCTAGCCATAGAAACTAGAATCCCTGTTCCTCAAGGCAAGTCATGGAAACCAGAACCCGTTTTCCCCCAGAGCCAGCCGTAAAACCTACAAATGTAACTAATTTTCCCACCACCTTTCTGTGTAACAACTGGCCATAAAGAAATTATCTGACCTACGTAATTTGACTGTAGGTCATAAGACCCCCATTCCAGAGGGGGTCCTGCCCCACACCAGAAGAAAGGAATGCATGCTTAGAGGATGCATGCTCAAGAAGAATCTAGACAGACAGGCCTTGCTGGGTTTCCTCACTATGTCTATTAACATTAGATCATCATACCCCTTTTAGAGCTACATGGCTGTCCAAACTTTGTTGAACCTAAGTATAAAAATGGACAATTTCCCCTGTATCTTTGGGTATTCCTTCTCCCTCCCATGCACGTGTTAAATAAATTTGTATGTCTTTCCACCAGTTAATCTGCTTTTCGTGAGCTGATTTTTCAGTGAAACTTCACAGGGTGAAAGGGAAAGTTCCTTTCAGTTCCCTAAAGTAGCATCTCAGGAGAGGATTAGATTCTAAAGAGAAAAGGCAGAAGTCCGCATAGTCAAAACTGCTCTTGAAAATTCCTTAAATCTCCCAATAAGTACAATATAGTGTCATACTAAAACCCAAAAATTCCAGCCAAGAAACAGACCTCCCTTTCTTTTT
>NW_016107625.1:413789-429909 GCF_001604975.1 Cebus imitator | reverse complement strand
GGAGTCTTGCTCTGTTTCTCCGGCTGGAGTGCAGTGGCACAATCTCAGCTCACTGCAACCTCCACCTCCTGGGTTCAAGCGATTCTCCTGCCTCAGCCTCCCGAGTGGCTGGGGTTACAGATGCCTGCTACCACACCTGGCTAATTTTGTATTTTGAGTTGAGATGGGGTTTCACCATCTTGGCAGGCTGGCCTTGAACTCCTGACCTCGTGATCCACTTGCCTTGGCCTCCCAAAATGGTGGGATTACAGGGCATGAGCTATCGCATCCAGCCAGACCTCCGTTTCTTATGTTAAATACCAGATGATGATGTTGGCTTGCACTAACAATCATGTTGCATAAAAATATATATGTTGAAATTCTAGAATTTCTTGGGATTTGTTGATGCTCAGATTTTGAGAGCTACAAGAAGCTGAAACCAACTGTGGGAACAGTCATCCTCATACTATATCATTTAGGATGCTTTTACCTGCAGGTAGTAGAAAGACTATTTAATGGAGCATTAAACAACAGAAGATTGATTGGCTCATGTAACAAGAAGTCCCAAGGTAGTATGGCACCAGAGGTGGCTAATTCAGTGGCTTCATGGCCTGATGGCCTCAGTTTGAGCTCTCTGCAATTCTCTTGGCTTTCCTCTGCTGTTCCAAGATGGACACAGCAGTTCCATGTGTCATGAAAATGTTCAGAGACAGGAAAAGGGAGATTCTCCTCTTCTCCATAAAGAAGCCTTCCCCAAAGCACCCTCTACCCCTCACCAAAGCTGACCCCCAAAGTGTCACTGATCGAAAATACAGCATAAACCTATTCCTAAACCAATAAAGGAAAGGGAATAGAATCATCAAAACTGGCTTGGAGTTAATGAACCAGGATTAACCCCCTGGGTTGAGGAAGGTCTCAGCCTTCCCTGAGCACATGGCCACCTGGGGGATGAACAAAGGAACGAAACAAGATCTTGACCAGCAAGAAAGACAGGGATAGGTTGGTGGCCATCAGTTAAGCGCCTAGTAGAGTCGGTCAGTCACAAGAGGATGCACATGTAGATTGGAATGGTAGGCAGACTCACGTGTTTTTTTAAATCTCTAGTTTTTTCCTCTCTTGTTCTCATCAATTTAGTTAGAAATATACACTCAGGGCCAGGCGTGGTGGCTCATGCCTGTAATCCCAGCACTTTGGGAGGCTGAGATGGGAGGATTACTTGAGCAGGAATTCGAGACCAGCCTGGGCAACATGGCGAGACCCTGTCTCTACCAAAAAAAAAAAAAAAGAGCTGAGCATGGTGGCACAGGTCTGAGCCTTGTATTCCCAGCTACTCAGGAGGATGAGGCAGGTGGATTACAGGAGGTAGAAGCTGCAGTGAGCTATGTTTGCAACACTGCATGACAGTGTAAGATCTTGTGAAGAAAGAGAGAAAGAGAAAGAAAGGAAGAAAGAGAGAGAGAGGGAGTGAAGAAGGAAGGAAAAAAGGAAGGAAGAAAGGAAGGAAGGAAGGAAGGAGGGAAGGAAGGAGGAACTACATTCACATTTGTGTGAAGGAAGGAAGTGGAAAGAAAGAAAGGCCCTACACTGAAATTTGTTAGTTAAGTACACAGGGGATCCTGGGACTCAGCCTTCTGGTGCCAGCTCCTCCATGGTGGTGTCTTAGCTCAGCCCTAGTGTGACATCTCCACCTCCACCCTCTGTTGGGAACTCACAGTTCTGATCACAGCCCCATTTAGCGGGACACAAATGAGGGCCTGGGCAAGGAGAGCCCTGACATGTGTCTCACGGTGTGTGCTGGTTAATGCTGCTTCAGCGGGCCCATCTCCAGGCAAAGCACCTGCAGGCAGGAACTGGGCCTGATCCGAGTCAGTCTCACCCAAGTATCTGTTAAATGAGAAGTGTTAGTTCTGGGCAGGCAGGTTTGGGTGACGGGAACTTCAGAGAGTGCTCAAAGGAGAAAAAAAGAATGCTACAGGAGAGAAGGCGGAGGACACTGGGGACAGATGGTCCCAGGCCTCAGTCCATCCCCCTAGACTGGAGAGGCAGGAACCACCTGGGGATGTAGTCACTAGACTACATCTGGGTGGCGAGACCCTGAGCACAATTTTCTTTTGTTTTAAGACAGAGTCTTGTTCTGTTACCCAGGCTGGAGTGCAGTGGCACCATCTCAGCTCATTGTAACCTCCACCTCCCGGATTCAAGTGATTCTCCTACCTCAGCCTCCCAAGTAGCTGGGATTACAGGCATATGCCACCAAGCCCAGCCGATTTTTGTATTTTTAGTAGTGATGGGATTTCGTTATGTTGGCCAGGCTGGTCTCGAACTCCTGACCTCAGCTGCTGTGTTCACCTCGGCCTCCCAAAGTGCTGGGATTACAGGCATGAGCCACCACACTCAGCCAGACCCTGAGCACTTTGAAGATAGGTTTGTCTTCCCTGCTGTCCCACCCCAGGCCTCAGTCAGCATAGTCTGGGCTGGCACACGGTAGGGGCTCATTAAATATTTCCCAAATTGGAGTGGAAGGGGCCTCGAGGCTGCCTAAGCTGCTCTCCCATCAGGGTAGAAGCCTCCTCTATGAAGTCAGCTGATGGATGACATGGCCTTCACATGGCCTTTTCCTGGTCATGGTCCTTACTACCTCACAAGGTCATGCACATTGGGCAGCTAGAATAGACTTTTTTTTTTCTTCCTGTCACCCAGGCTGGAGTGCAGTAGTACAATCATAGCTTACTACAGCCTTGAATGTCTGGGCTCAAGCAATCCTCCCACTTTAGCCTCCAGAGTAGCTGAGACTACAGCTGAGACCTCGCCACCCTCCCAGTCAGAAAGGAGTGTACTAAGAAGAGCTGAGTCACAAACGATTCAGAAAAAAAGATCCCAGATGGTGGCCTATGTAGCCTGGCTTATGGAGAAGACAAGGTCAGGCGCCCTCCACGGCTATGAGTGTTTGTTTTTGTTTTGGGGACTCGGTGGACGCTTCTCAGTCTTCCAGACTTCCTATCCATCCTGGCCATTTTCTTCCTCATCATACCCCTGCCTCTACCGTCATCAGCCCACTGTCATAGACACAGCCAAAGAACTTCGAGGAAGTCTGCAGCCTGGCCTTTTGGGTTTCAATGAGACAGAGGCTCTGAGATGGAAAAGAAGTTGCCAAGGTCTCACCGTCAGGACCTGCCAAGCTGGGACCGAGGGAGACAAAATGCCTCCGCTCTTTCCTAAACCAGAGTTCTTTCTGGACAGAATCACACCAACCCCATTTTATAGGCAGAAGATGGGCCCACTGGGAAATCATCTTGCTAGATCACAACAAAAAGAATGGGGTTAGTGCTCTTCCTCGCTCCAGTCTCTGCGCAGAGAGCCATCACATTGAGACTTGGCCAGTTACATTTCTTCCTCTGAATGGCCTTTGGCTCCAAGTAACCCTGTGGATTTTTAAAATCTCACTTTGTTCTTGGAGGATTTCTCAGCAGGGTGGGTGTTAAAACTTAGCGGAACTTCAGAACAATGATTTGCCTTTAAACACTTGGCTTTAGGAAGCCCCACCCCAGGATAAACTGATGGGGCCTGCTTCCTCTGGATGGGAAGCCCTGCCCTGGCACTTGGAGGAGGAGGGCAGGATGCAACCCCGTCCCGCCCTCCCCATTCCAGGTGGTGGCTCCTCCTTCGTCCTGAGCTTTCTCTTCCTTGGGATAGCTGTGAGGACCAGGCCCTGGGGCCTCCAAGGTGCCCAGGGGGAAATTCCCTCTCCCTCTGCTCCTCTCTCCCAGGAGAGCTCATTGGGAAATAAGAAGGTCCATCTTTTGGATGAGTTTTTTTTTGTTTTTTGTTTTTGTTTTTATAAAGATGAGGTTTCACCATGTTGGTCAGGCTGGTCTTGAACTCCCGACCTCAGGTGATCCGCCTGCCTTGGCCTCCAAAGTGCTTGAATTACAGGTGCGAGACACCACGCCTGGCCTGGATGAGTTATTTTTCTCAAACTCACCCATAGGTCATTGGAAACCTCTCCTGCAACCCCAACTATATCTCCCTGAGTCAGGGAATCCTCTCTAAGTGCCTCTGAGTGGATGTTAAAGATCTCAAATATGCAAAAAACAAAAACAAAAAACCCTCAATGTCTTGCCCCCATGTCTTCTCAACCCCTTTCCTCTGTTTGCCAGTGGGGCTGCAATAGTAGCAGTAATGACAGCCAGAGTGTCCAGAGGACGCACTACAGCCTTCATGTGTATTACCTCACTTCACCCTCATACAACTCGATGAGGTAGATACAATACTGTCCCCACTCTGCAGATGAGAAAACAGGCTTGCAAAAGTTAAAACGACTGAGCTAACAAGCGATGGAATCAATCTCTATTATTACTTTATTATATATCTATTTTTTTTTCAAGCGAGGCTCTTGCTATGTCACCCAGGCTCGCGTGCAGTGGCGTGATCATAGCTGACTTCCAGCCTCAACCTCCTGGGCTCAAGGGATCCTCTCACCTCAGCCTCCTGGGTAGCTGGGACTGCAGGTGCATGCCACCACGCCCAGCTAAATTTTGTATTTTTAGTAAAGACGAGGTTTTACCATGTTGCCTATGCTGGTCGGGAACTCCTGAATTCAAGTGGTCCACCTGCCTCGGCCTCCCAAAGTGCTGGGATTACAGGTGTGAGCTACCACACCAGGCCCATATGTTCTTAGGTACACACATGCACACACACGTGCACTCTCAGACATTTATGTGCATGGGTGTGCATACACATGCCAACTCACACACATACACATGTGCTCAGCCCCTGCATACACCCATCTGCATGTGCACACACATATGCATATCTGGGCATGAAGCAATCGTTTTCCAGCTATCACAGTACACTCAGGAGCCTGGACCTCTCTCGAAGGAGAAAAGAGCCTTTCTCTGTCACAGCATCTGAGAGTGGGTCAGAAAACTGGGTGTTTCAACACCCTGCTCTCAAAGGTGCGTCTTTAACATCCTTCTGTATATGAAGAAGGAAGCAGAGTCCAATTGCACAAAATGAGAGCAAAAAAGGATCATGGTACATTGTTTAAAATGAGTTTTACAAGACCTTTGAGGCCCAAACTCATCTTGGAAATGGTTTGTTTTGGCTGGTCTCTGCCAGTCCTCAGAAATTAAGGTCTTTTTAGGCAACCATGAGACTTGCAGCAAGTTCAAGGGACTGTTCCTTTCCCCTACTCAAACGTTAAAGAATGAAACAGCTTAAGACTTGGTTTACTTTCCAATTATTTTACACACATTACCCTTCAGTAGGGCCCCTTTTCAGGTCCAATAAAGGATTCTGTTATATTCTCCACACACACTGATTAAGTTTGCCAGCGTTATTTTACTAGGCTGGAAAGATATTTAACCTCTATTCTCTAAAAATGTGACATAAAAAAAAAAACCCGGAGCCACCATCCTGGATCCAGTTTCCATCCAGAGGAGATGTATTGAACAACTAGTCATTACAACACCAGGTAAGGGCAGGGACACATTCTTTGGACTCTTGGAAGGGTCAGCTACCCATTTGATGTGCTGTGACATTCCTTCTCTTGCTGTATAAATGGTGTCATTGGAACCAAGGCAGAGTAGAGAGCAAAGCCCTTGGATTCATGGAGAAGCTGGCACCTGCAGTGTCTTTCCTGCCTCATCCTTCCTCTCCATCCTCACGGCAGGTGCACCAGTTCAGGCCTCCAAGGTCCTCAGCTCAGATCTGTCTTCCATTCCATGACCATCATTATTTTTCAGGCATGTAGCCGTGTTCACATCACCCCCCACCTGATATGGTTTTGCTATATCCCCAGCCAAATCTCAAATTGTAGTTCGCATCATGCCCACATCATGGGAAGGACCCGGTGGGAGGTCATTGAATCATGAAGACAGGTCTTCTGCATGCTGTTCTCATGACAGTGAATAAGTCTCACCAGAGCCGATGGTTTTATAAAAGGGAGTTCCCCTGCACATGCTCTCTTTGCCTACTGCCATGTGAGATGTAACTTTGCTCCTCCTTCGTCGTCTACCATGACTGTGAGGCCTCCCTATCCATGTGGAACTGTGAGCCAATTAAACCTCCCTCCTTTATAAATTACCCGGTCTTGGGTATGTCTTTTTTAGCAGCGTGAGAATAGACTAATGCACCACCTCAACTGCATTCCTTGCATTTCTGGTGTGTGACAGGCTTGGTGCTTGGGCTGGGAAGACTCAGATGGAAAGACCCAGCCCCTGCCCTCACGCAGTCTGGCAGGTAGTTTTCTGTCTGGGTAATCTGATTTCCAGCACACACATACACATACACATGTGCTCCCTCCTCTCCCTTTCTTTACTGCATGAGGCCTCTCTGGGGAGGTGGCCAGGATGTTCCATTTCCGCCCTGAGTTCTAGGTGTCCTGCCAGAGCTTCCTCTCCAGTCCCTGGGTGGGAGAGGGCTGTGGTAGTGTCAGGTGACCTATGGGAGCTCACCCAGCCATTCAGGAAACACTTGAATCAAGTAGAAGCCTATAAAAGAGAATATTTTTAAAAGAATTCTCTGGAAAGTTCAAGAAGGGTCTTAGGGTAATCATCCACCCAGAGTTACACATGGCAGCCTGGGTGGCGTGTAGACATGCTATGGTGTTTTGTTATGACAGCTCTAGCAAATAAATACACTTGGGTGTATACCACCAGGTCAAGGCATAAAATGAGAGAGCCCGTAACTCGCAGCTGATGGGTGTGGGGCAAACAGCATTTCCCAGAACCAGGACCATGGCAGGGCTCGGGATCACAGCCTCCCAGCAGAGTCAGAGAG
Organism: Cebus imitator; assembly: GCF_001604975.1. Taxonomy (NCBI): domain Eukaryota; kingdom Metazoa; phylum Chordata; class Mammalia; order Primates; family Cebidae; genus Cebus; species Cebus imitator. The sequence continues at coordinate 423,150 of NW_016107625.1, read as the reverse complement.
CAAGGGGGCTTGAGGAAGGGAGAGTCTGGCCTAGATATGAGTGTTGGGGGCTAACTCATCAAGCCTATGGATGCGGGGTGGCAGAGGGGAGACAGTGCAACAGAGAACACGGAGCTGACCAGAGCAAGACCCGTGATGCAGGACGGGGGAGTGGGAGTGGGAGGTGGACGGAGTCCAGGGACAGGACGCTCAATGCTCTTGGAAGGCTGTTTGTGCACGGGGTTGGGAGGTTTGGCTTGTTTGGGGGGTTTGAGTCTAAACTGCCATGGGGCTAAATGTGCTGGAAGCAGAAGGATAAAGATATTAGTCGCGTAGTTTTCTTATTGCTTTATGATCCAGTGTTGCTTTCAATTCAACAGTGCTTATGTGTTTGGAAACAAAAAAGCCTGAATTTTCTCAAGTTTAAAAATCCATTTGGGAGTTTGGCTGGATCCACTGCAGAAGTCTGGAAGCTAAAACACAGATACTGTTTGTCTAGTGTTTTGGGAAGTATCCATAACTTAGCATCAGAGTGGATACATCCCAGTCTTCCTCTGCCGTCTGTGCAAATTCTTCTATCTCTGTCCTGGGCACAAATGCAAACTTTTAAAGCACTCACAACTCAAAATGACACAGGATCACTCTGGTGATTTGATATACAATGGGAGTAAAAGTTACTAACGGGAGTTCCTCCTCTCCTCCTTCCCCTCAGCTGCTAAAGGAACCTGGCTCTGGCAGGCTCCATTTCTTCCCCTTCCTTGCCCTTAAAGGAGAGTTCAATATTTGCCAGCCCAGTGGCTAGGCATTTATGATATGAATTGGGAAAATAAGTAGGAAGGGATAAACTTGAGAGGCAGGAGGAAAAGGGAAGGAGAAAAAAGACAGAGGCTGAGCTGCCTAGACTTGAGGGAGGACAGAAGGAGTGAGAGAGAGGGAGAGAGGAAGAGAGCTGTGAGGGAGAAGAGAGGGAGAGAGAAGAAGAGAGAGAAGCAGAAGAAAAGGAAACAGAGAGAAAGAGAAGAAGGAGAGAAGAAAGGGAGAGAGGAAGAGGAGGGAGAATGAGGAGAGGAAGGGAGGAGAGAACAGTGGTTTGAGGGGAGGAATCAGAGTAGACAGTGACTGTTTTGGCCTTTGGCCCTTCCACCATTGACTCCCCCTTTTTATATTAATAGCACCCCAATTTCCTTTTGGGTTACTAACCTCTTATATTCCTAGTTCACGATACTCACGGAGAGGTGCCTCCATTCCTGTTTCCTTCCTTAGGAGATGCTCAGAGTCCCACTGACAAGCTCAGGGATGGGTGTGTGATAAATGCAGGTGACAGAGTTAGCCCAAAGAGAGCCAGCCCTTAGAATGCTGGAAAAGGGAATCTTTTCTCAATGAGTTTGCTAAATTGCTCAATTGCTAAATAACGCCTGGGAGTCCTGGTGGCCACCCCTTAGGGAAAAACACTTTCCAGAAGAGAAAGCTTGCAGAGAGGAAGGCAAAGCTGGGAGATGGAGTCCAAGCCAAAATTACGACTCCTGGACTTTCCAATTTTACAAGAAGATATCATCCTATTTTTCATTTTTAAAGGTAGTTTGAATTAGGATCCTGTCATGTGTGACCAAAAGAGTACTGACTAGAACAGAGAGACTCCAAGAGGAGCAGCTGCAGGAGACAGAAAAAGGGATCTTCATTGATGTTCTTCAAGAATTAAAAGGAGGGAGTGTATATTTAGGGCAACTTGAATCTATGCTCCTGGGTTGCAGTCCCCAGGCTTGGCCCAAATAAACTCTCTAGCTATATATATATATAAATTCATATATATATATATATATAAATAAATATATATATATATATATATATATAGCTAGAGAGTTTTAAAAATTTATTTTAAACTCATATATATATATATATATATATATTTAAAATAAATAAAAGGTTGGAACTCCTTTGAATGGTTTATGGAAGCTAGACTGTGCTTCCTTGCATGCGACATTTCATCAAGATTGTGTGGTCCTCCCAAGTGCGGTCCCAGGATTTAGTAGAGGCATGGGCTACAGGACTTGTAGCATTAGGAAATGCTATGGTCAGAGGAGACACTAGAAGTCATCTAGTTGCATTCCCTATTTAGTTATTACACTGCTTCAAGTATTTTTGAAAAACTCTGATTCCATTTGAAATACACACTTTCCAGGGATAAGGAACTCACTTTCATAGAGGCAGCCTGTTATTGATTGAATTGTGTTCCTCAAAAAGATACTTTGAATACAAAAATTAGCTGTTTGTGGTGGTGCATGCCTGTAGTCCCAGCTACTCAGGAGGCTGAGGTGGGAGGATCACTTGAGCCCAGGAAATCAAGGCTGTGGTGTGTCGTGATCACACCACTGCACTGTCAAAATAAGTAAATAAATAAATAAAATTAAAAAGGTATTTTGAAGTCTTAACACATAGTAACTAAAAATATGACCGTATGAAAAAATAGGGCCTTTGCAGATATAACCAAGTTAAGATGAGGCCATCAGTGTGGCCCCTAATTCAATATAACTGGGAGTCCTTAATAGTAAGAGAGACACACACCCAGGAAGGTGGCTCTATGCAGACAGAGGCGGAGACGACAGCTATGCTCTCCAAGCCAAACAATGCTTCAGGGAACAGAAGCTGAGAGAGGCCAGGAAGGACCCCTAGACCTTCAGAGAGGGCATAGCCCTGCCAACACCTTGATTTTGGACTTCTAGTTTCCACAACTATGAGAGAAGAAATTAATTTCAATCCAGAAAAAAACAGGGTTGCTTTAAGCCACCCAACGTGTGGTGCTTTGCTATGGCAGTCCTAGGAAACCAATACACAGCCCATTCCATTTTTAGCAACTTTCAGGTCGGAATGTTCTTTTTGATACTGAGCTAGAATTTAACTTTATGTAACTACTGGTCCTAGCATGGCATTCTGGAGTCAAACACAAATCTATTCTTCCTCTACAAAATAGCCTTCGAGCATTTCAGGATGTGATTATCCGACTGAGACATCCCGTTGTTTATGTTCCTAGGTCATTCACCATCCTGGTGTCATTTAAATCCTGGGGTCTGCAGCCATAAAGCTGTTTGCTATTTCCTTGGGGGTCTCAGAGCTCCCTTGCACGAGCTACGCTGGATATCTTCTTCCTTGAGATGTGCGCCAGCAAGGCTAAAGATAGACTGCAACTCAGTAGTAGGGGGACGAGTTACTCCCTCTGAGAATCTTTGAAAGTGACACCTTTTTATTCATAATTTTAAGGACATGTGGTGACCAGGTGTGATGGCTCACGCCTGTAATCCTTACACATTGGGAGGCCAAGATGTGAGGACTGTTTGAGTCCAGGAGTTCGAGATCAGTGTAGGCAGCATAGGGAGGCCCCGTCTCTTCAAAAAATATTTTTTTAATTAGCTGGGTGTGGTGGTGCTTGCCTGTAGTCTCGGCTACTCAGGAGGCTGAGGTGAGAGGATGGTTTGGGCCCAGGAAGTTGAGGCTGCAGTGAGCTGTGATCATGCCCCCACACTCCAGCCCGGGTGACAAAGGGAGACCTTGTCTCACGCACACACACACACACACAAACACACACAGTGATGACGGTTATGAGACGTAGAGAAAATATTGTCAAAAGGTAGCACTTAAAAAATATCCTGGCTTCCTACCCAACAAGGGATGCAGAAATCTTCCTCTCTGCACCAGTGCCAACCTAGGTGAGCTGCTTCCAGACCCCCTCAAGAGTCAGAATCAGAGGTAAGGGGTAATTGTACTAGGGAGCTCATATCCCTGACCCCTAATTTAGAGGAATTCCCTACTATCCCAAGACAGCCCTCTGACATTAGTTGAAAACACATTACTCAGCACCAAAAGGCAATTTGGAAAATGCTAAGAAAGCTTCTCAACATTGTCTTCTAATATTTTTCTCCAAGAGTAAAAATATTACCATAGATTTACAGGATTCTGGGCTCATGCTCTATCTCACAAGGAGCAAGGTGTTCTGGCAAATGTGCCAATTTCTGGCGATGTCACTGACCCGGATTTATATTCCCACACCCAAATGATCTGTGGCTGTGGTCTGATGCCTGCTGCGGTAGAGTGAAGCTGCCTTTGTTCAACCTAGCCAGATCCCTTCACTTTGACTTTGATGGAGGTTGAGTTTTTGAGCCATTCTTGCAGCAAGGTCTAAGAATCTGAAGAGCTGGCTCTGAACTCCACCCCGGTACCCTGCTTTTTAGACTGGGACCAACTTGGGGTACCCTTATATAAGGTCACTGACGGAAAGAGCTTTGACAACAGTATATAGAAATATGTGTGCTCACTGTGCCACACCTGTTCTGACACACTGAAGTGCAGCTTGTTGCATCTTCATAAAGACATCTAGCCAACCCCTAAGAAAATAATGCATTCAGGTGAGGCACGGTGGCTCATGACTGTAGTCCCTGTGCTTTGGGAGGCCGAGACAGGCAGATAACATGAGATCAGGAGTTCAAGACCAGCCTTGCCAACATGGCTGGAAACCCCTGTCTACCAAAAATAGAAAAATTAACTGGGCACTGTAATCCAAGCTATTCGAAAGGTTGAGGCATGAGAATCATTTGAACCCAGGAGGCGGAGGTTGCAGTGAGGCCAGATCATACCACTGCACTGTAGCCTGGGTGACAGAGTGAGAGAAAGAAAGGAAGGAAGAAGGGAAGTGAAGAGAAGGGAAAGGAAGGGAAGGGGAGGGAAGGGAAGGGAAGGAAGGAAGGAAGGAAAAGAGAGAGAAAGAACGAAAGAGAAAGAAAGAAAGAAAAAGAAAAGAGAGAGAAAAAGAAAGAGAAAGAAAGAAAGGAAAGAAAGAAAGGAAGAAAGGAAAGAGAGAAAGAAAGAACAAGAGAAAGAAAGAGAGAAAGAAAGAAGAAAGCAAGCAATGACTTAAACAGTGGAACAGGGGTCAACATAAGGAGTTTGTTTTCTTCAAAATTATTTCCGTTCTGGGTATAAGAATTTAGGAAGTAACTACGTTTTCCCATTTTGGTGTGTGTTTAGAGAAGCAGTTCTTAACTGATGTGAAAGTTCAGCATTGAAATTCGGAAGGGGGTCTTTAGAGACGCACTGAGATGTAAACTATGTGCCCACATGGTGAGTGGTGCGTGGGGCAGCCATCTATGGCAACTTACAACTTAGATGGGACAGGAATGGATGGACTGTGTTGGACCCACAGTAGGAGAGCCAGGTAGGGTTTCCCTGGGTGGAGTCCACATAGCCAGCTAAGACGGGAGCATGGAAGAGCTCACTCTGTCCTTTACCATGTTACCCTGAGAGCAGCAAACACTCCTGAGAAGAGTCTCTTACCACAATCACATATTGAAAATACCTATGTGGAGTTACAAATATTAGAGAAAAATGTTTTTTTTTGCAATTGCTGTTTCTTGGTTGGGGCCCATCACTCTGAAGAATGTGAGTGTTCCAGGCAAATGGAATTTGGAGGCACAATTCCAAAAGGGGAACAGCATGAAACAGGATTTACCATCTTGATCACAGGAGAGCAGAACTTTTGAGTAGCAGAAAGCTCAACCCAAAAGAAAAAGAGAGGAAATTACCCACCATCCTCTGGAGTTGGAGAACATTTGTGACAAGCTATGAGTAGATAGTCCCAGTAGTAGATAGCCTTTCCAATAATTAATTGTTGGGCAAGACAACAGGATGGCACAATTTCACATTCAGATAAAGGTGGGAAGGGAGGGGCCCTTGGGAGAGGGACCCTTGGCCATGTGTTTAAAGGGATGTCCTTTTGCTCCAGATTCATTATGTCCTTCAATCCCAAAGTATCTAGAATTTTTGACCTCTCAACACATCTGTATTAGTCTGTCTTCATGCTGCTGATAAAGACATACCTGAAACTGGGTAATTTATAAAGGAAAAGAGGTTTAAGGGACTCCCAGCTCCATGTGGCTGGGGAGACCTCACAATCATGGCAGAAGGCACAAGGTACATCTTACATGGTGGCAGACAAGAGAGAATGAGAGACAAGTGAAAAGGGGTTTCCCTTTATAAAATCAGCAGATCTTGTGAGACTTATTCACTACCATGAGAACAGTATGGGGGAAATCACCCCCATGATTCAATTATCTCCCTCAGGTCCCTCCCACAACATGTAGGAAATATGGGAGCTACACTTCAAAGATACAATTTGGGTGGGGACACAACCAAACCATACTAGTATCCCTTTACCTCTTTGCTTGCTTCTCCTTCCTTCCTTCCTTCCTTCCTTCCTTCCTTCCTTCCTTCCTTCCTTCCTCCCTTCCTTTCCTTCTTTTTTCTTCTTTCCCTTCTTTTCCTTCCTTCCTCCCTCTCTCCCTTTCTTCCTTCTTCCCTCCCTTCCTTTTCTTTCTTTCTTTTCCCTACTTTTAAATGTTAACATCTTATAAGGAAGACGTTTGCATTATTGGCTTATTTAGTAGGTATGGTCTGGGGCTCAAAAATATTACAGAATAATGAGTGGTGGCAAATATCCTGGCACAATGACTGTATAAAATTGGTTAGAACGGAGTCTTCAAATTCAGTGGAGGTAAAACATTGGAGGAAATGAAAACAGACTAACTCATCCTAAAAAGACTGCATATTGACGTTGTTATCACAAATGTAATTTACATAAAATACGACAATATTTTCATTACACAAGGACCCTTCAAATTTATAATATGCAAAAATGTGTAGAAACTTAGCTTTGTCGGGGAACAAACACACTTAGACTGTAGGTTGGTAGTGTAAATTGGTTTTGCCTCTCTAGATAATAATAATCTAGGCCACATGTCGAAGGACATATAGCAGAAAGCACCCTTGCTCTGTAGAACAGAACCTGTACTAAATCCATCATAGAAATCCCATGCTCCTTGCCTGGGACTGGTTTAGGAAAGGGACTGGCCAAAGAAATGTTGAGTGAACAATGAAACAGAGACTGTTGAGGAACTGCTAATATTTCCTTGTTCATTAAAAGAAACACAGGTAAAGAAATCTCCTTCTCTTCTTCCACTGAACATTTAACATTTAACATTGTCATGCTGTGAGGTCTGGTGATGTTTATGCTGTGGCAGCCATTTTGTGACCATGAGGACATCTGTTAATAACAGAGATGTTCTCCCAAAGATGGCAGAACAAAAACATGGCCCCTTTAGGATGTCACTGTGCTGTAAAATTAAATAACTCCATAGCAGCCCTACCACAGGAATTCTTGATATGGGCAATTATATTGTTTTCTTATTGTTCAAGCCAATTGAGATATAATTTTCTGTTACTTACAGCAAAAGCATTCCAGGAAATTATAACATAGTTTATATTTTTGACCTAATAAGTCACTTTTGAGATGATATATCAAAGACATGACCAAAAGATAGCAAATATTTATCTCGGCTGAAAAACACAGAGACATGTGTACATGAAAATCACCTTATGAAAAAGAAAAGCAGAACATAAAGGGTAGGTGCATGATCCTGACAATGTAAATATTCACACGGCTTCCACCAAAGATCGTAAGACAATTCAACGTCATGACAATAGTTTACTATTGAAAGTTCACTACATCCTGTTTCCATAAGCGATTACTCAAGTTGAAATATTTATTGAAATTTCTGAGGAAAGAGACAGTAGCAGGCCACAAATATGAACTCCTGCACAAAATAAATGGCAGAGAAATGTCTATTGAGGAGGGGGATGTGCTTTCGGAAATGCTTCTAGAACTAGCCGTTCCAAGCCTATGATTTAGAGCTTTCTCCTCGATGCAATTACCCATTATAATAATGAAATTATATGAAAAAAGTTGTCAAAACATAGGAAACACTGACTTCAAAGAAAAAAAGGCAAGAGTTGTGACGAAGTGGATAAAGAGTCAGGGAAAATAGTACAAGAGAACGTCAACATTTCTTACACAATGAATTTCCAAAAATATGTCACAAGCACAGCCTGAGTTTTGTTTCAATTGGCACAAACACAAGGGAAGTAGAAAATCTAAGTCAGAGAAGCCGTAGCTCTGAAAAGGCTATTTGCATCTGCCTAAAAAATCAGAGAAAATGTTGAGAAAGGAAGAATTGGACATAAAGGAAACCCATCAGATCCATATTAGATGAAACAGCTGCAGAAATCTTTTTGTAGGAGGTGCTTGTAGCCCTTTATTTTTGGAATTTCTCTTTCAAGGGTCACCAGTGAAACTGAATTCTGTTACTCATAGTATTGACAGCTAAATTAAGACAGATCAGAATACCAAGACCAAGAAAATTACTGTAAAATTGGAAGATTCACTATGAACTGTAAGAAAATCATTCAGAAAAACACATTAATTACATTCAATGAAATACAGTTTTCCCCCTAAGCTTTCACGCAGCTCAATGTCATTCAGTTTCTCAAACACCGACTCAAGGAACATGCTATACCAAGGCTTTAGTAGATACTAGCCTTCTTTGCACCTTGAACCACAGCCTAAGGTTAATTGTTTTCAGATCTGGATTTTGGTAAGGGCTTGCATTTCTTTTGAATTTGATGAAGTGTTATCAGTTGAAGCCAGTTGAATGAGGTGAGAGAGACGTCAGATTAACTGGGAGGTATGCAGCTGTAATAAAAGAAAACTCAAGGCCGGGCACGGTGGTTCATGTTTGTAATCCCAGCACTTTGGGAAGCCAAGGTGGGCGGATCACTTGAGGGCAGGAGTTCAAGACAAGCCTGGCCAACACGGTGAAACCACATCTCTACTAAAAATACAAAAATTAGCTGGGCCTGGTGGTGTGTGCCTGTAATCCTAGCTACTTGGGTGGCTGAGGCACGAGAATTGCTTAAAACCAGGAGGCGAATGTTGCAGCGAGCCCAGATTACGCCACTGTACTCCAGCTTGGGCAACAAAGCAAGATGCTCAAAGAAAAAAAAAGAAAAGAAAACTCAAGACAGTTTTACAAGACAATTAAACATATTTCACATGGGGAAAAAAGCCCAAACACATATTACCTCATTATAGACAGCAAATGTTTAGTGCTGGGATATCATACAGATATGTCAGGGTTTTTTAAAAAAGGAAATATACAAAATTTCTAGTTTTTTATTATTACTTTTGTTGTTGTTGTTTGTTTTTTTGAGATAGAGTCTTGCTCTGTCACCCAGGCTGGAGTGCAGTGGCACAATCTCAGTTCACTGCAACCTCTGTCCGCCCGGTTCAGGCAATTCTCCTACCTCAGCCTCCCAATTAGCTGGGACTACTGGTGTGCACCACCATGCCCAGCTAATTTTTGTATTTTTTAGTAGAGACGAGGTTTCACCATGTTGGCCAAGCTGACCTTGAACTCCTGACCCTAGGTGATCTGCTAGCCTCAGCCTCCCAAAGTTCTGGGATTACAGGTGTGAGCCACTATGCTCGGCCTTTTTTTTTTTT
>NW_016107625.1:403182-413254 GCF_001604975.1 Cebus imitator | reverse complement strand
TCTTTGGAAAGTGAGTTTTCTATGGAAATAAAACATTTGATCTTCAAAAATTACACATACGAAGAGATCTTCAGGAATGTATTTGTTATTTAGAGGTATATTTCACTGTACTAATTTATTACGGCTACCCCAATAGTATTATTAAAATATATAAGATTAAGGGTCTCAAAGTCAATGGAGAAGTTAGCTCCAAAAAGTGGTCAAGATTGAAGTAAAAAGATGAAGTCATATACACATTAGGTGAGTTTTTAGCATCGCATCAGAACTGTTTGTTCCTAAATTATTTTGCACCTCTTGATCCTGAAAAATACATTAATTATGATGATTTATTCAATAAATTCATTCCTGAATACTTGCTTTCTGTATAAATTATATCCTTGATGCCATTGCTTGTCTGACTCACAATATTTTTTCTTTCTTTTCTTTTTTTTAAGTCAGGGCCTGGCTCTATTGCCCAAGCTGGAATGTAGCGGCGTGATCTCAGCTCACTGCAACCTCCACCTTCTAGGTTCAAGTGATTCTCATGCCTCAGTCTCCCAAGTAGCTGGGATTACAACCATGTGCCACCATGCCTAGCTAGTTTTTATATTTTTAGTAGAGATGGGGTTTTACCATGTTGGTCAAGCTAGTCTCGAACTCCTGGCCTCAAGCAATCCATCCACTTCAACCTCCCAAAGTGCTGAGATTACAGGCGTGACACCGTGTCCAGCCAGATCTTATATGATTTGCTTACATTTTACTATATTAGTTTCCATTTCTTTAAGCCACCCTAAATGCTTTGTGGAATATGGGGTTAAGAAAACAAAAACAGATAGATAGGAAAAGAAGAGGGAGACAGAAAAAAAAAGGAGTCAGGTGAGAAGAAAAAAGAATGAGAAGAAAAAGAGGAAAGAGAGCATGAAGGAAATGGTGAGAGAGGAGAGAGCATAGAAAAAGCAAGGGGATGGTAGAGGAGAAGGAAAGAGATAACAGATTCCATTTTATACTATATATCAGCAAAAACCAACTCTTCAATCCGAACCAGGTGTTCAGAACTATGGCACGTTTTGTCAAAGAAAACAGTTTAGGTTTCCAGACTAGCCCCCAAAACTTTAATGTGAGTCCCCTAGCCTGAAAGCCAGAAATTTTAGTAGAGGAGTCCCCACTCTCATAGAAAGAAAAGTCTTTTCTCGCCCATTCCTTAATGCTTAACTAAAAGGTTTTAGGGAAAATTTTTGAAGCAGGTGAGGCTACATACAGCTCTGTGCCCTCTTCCATTTTGTGTTGCCCCCTCTCCAAGACTAATGGGATCTAATCTTCATGTAGGTCAAAGACATTTAATGGGCCGAAAGCTGGCTGGCTCTTCCTTGTCAAAAACCAGACTAGAGACCAGGTGCTAAGGCTCACATGTGTATTCCCAACACTTTGGGAGGCCAAGGCAAGAGCATCACTTGAGATCAGGAGTTCAAGACCAACCTGGTCAGCCACAGTGAGAACTCCATCTCTACAAAAAGTTTAAAATAGCTGGACGCGGTGGCACACACCAATCGCCCTAGCTACTTGGGAGGCTGAGGCTGATGAATCTCTTGAGCCCTGGAGCTCTAGGCTTCAGTGGTCTATGATTATGCAATGCACTCCTGCCTGGGTGACAGAATGAGACCCTGTCTCTCTCTTTTTTTTTTTTAGATTTTAATTTTTGTGGGTACGTAGTAGGTATAACATGTGAAGTACATTAGATGTTTTGATACTGACATATGATGCATAATAATCACATCAGGGCAGACGGGGTTTCCATTACCTCAAGCATTTATCCATTAATTCTTTCTTTGTGTTACAAACAATCCAATTATACCTTTAGTTATTTAAAAATGTACAATAGGTTATTGTTGACTGTAGTTACCCTGTCATGCTATCAAATACTAGATCTTATTCATTCTAGTTACATATCTAACCATATTTTTGTACTCATTAACCATCCCTGCTTCCCCTTCCCCACTACCCTTCCTGGCCTCTGGTAACCATCCTTCTCCTCTCTCTGTCCATGAGTTCAATTATTTTAATTTATAGCTCCCACCAATAAGTGAGAACACACACAGTTTGTCTTTCTGTGACTAGCTTATTTCACTTAACATAATGACCTCTAGTTCCATCCATGTTATTGCAAATGACAGAATCTCATTCTTTTTAATGGCTGAATAGTACTCCATTGTGTACATGAACCACAATTTCTTTGTTCATTCCTCTGTTGATGGACATTTAGGTTGCTTCTAAATCTTGGCTATTGTGAATAATGCTGCCATAAACATGGGAGTGCAGGCATCTCTTCAATATCCTGATTTCCTTTCTTTTGGTTATATACCCATCACTCAGATTGCTGGATCTTATGGAGGCTCTATTGTTAGTTTTTTGAGAAACCTCTCAACTGTTCCCCATAGTCATTGTACTAATTTACATTCCCACCAACAGTGTTCCCTTTTCTCTACATCCTTGCCAGCTTTTGTTACTGCCTGCTTTTTAAATGACAGCCATTTTAACTGGGGTGAGACGATGCTCATTGTAGTCTGATTTGCATTTTTTGGATGATCAGTGATGTTGAGCACCTTTTCAAATACCCATTTGCCATTCGAGACCCTATCTCAAAAACAAAAACAAAACAACAACAAAACAAAACCTTCCTCTCAGCCCTGTCCCTGCTTCAGTTCCATGCTAGGGAGAAGTTTGCCATTCAAAGCTGCTTTCCTTCTCTGCTCTTCAACTCTTCAAGCCCATCTTAGCAGCTTAGGTGTGGCTAATAACATCCATTCATTTCCTCCTACAGCATCCTGCACACACCAGTAAAACTCGATAAATACTTGTTAGTTGACTGTTGGAACCTGCCTGAATGGAAAGCAATAATAAGAGCCTGGGCAATCAAGAAGATTGATGCAAGTATCAGAGAAAAGAAGGGTAACTGGAATAAAAAGAAGGGAGGTTGGATGCTTTTCTGTAGGTTGATGCTCAACTATACACCAAGAAGGAAGAAGCATGTTTTTTTCAACTACCTCCTGTAGTTGTATTCCCTGGTGCAGTTAGGAGGACAGTACTATTGTTGCCGAGAGTCCGTGTAATACAGTGGTTCTCAATGTCTGGTCCCAGGATCAGCAGCATTAGAAATACAAATTCTTGGCTTCACCTAAGACCTGTTGAATCAGAATCTCTGATTCTAGGTGGCCTAGAAATCTGTTGTTGTTTTTTTTTTAACACCTTTCAGGTGAACTGGATGCATTTTGAAGTTTGACCACCACTGGTATATTGCGTTTGCTAAGCCTGAAGCTCTGGCACCAAGTTCTTGGGTTTTGCACAGACTACAAGATGAGCAGTGCCCACTGGGGTTCACACTGTGGCATTCCCTGGGTTTGCATCCTGGCTCAACCACTTACTATCTGTATAGCTTTGGCAAGTTACTTAACCCCTTTGTGCCTCAGACTCTTCCTGTATAAGACAGAAATAAGAGTAGTACCCATTTTGCAGGTTCATTTGAGGTTTTAATGTGATAACACATATAAAGTACTTAGTTCAGTACCTAGCACATAGAGTAAGCACTCAATAAATGTTGGTTATTTGTATTATTTTGCTGCTGTTCTGATTTCAAGGCAGCACCTGAGCCTAGGAAAGCCAGAGAATACCTCTCCAGATATATTTGCTCTTTTGAAACACTACAGCAACCTAGATTTATTATTTCTGCCTAGCAAACTTCTACTCACCCTTCAATACCCTACTCAAAGTCAGCCCCTCTGTGATGATCTCTCAGAGCTAAGTAATCTTTCCTTCTTCCAGGCATTAATTTCCATCAAAGTCCTCAAATTTCTTCATATGAACCCTGACTCTACCTCTTCCTACGTGTTTGCTCTTGGGAAACTCTTCTTTACCTTTCTATGCCTCAGTTTCCTCCTTTGTAAAGTGGCATGAATAACTATACTTCCCTGTGAAATTGTGGGGATTAAGTGAGGTAATATGTGCAAACTGCTAATGATAGTACTTGCCATATAGTAAGTGCTCAGTAACTATTAGCTCTGTCTCCTGGTGCCTGGCACTCTATAGGGCTGGATGAGGGTGGAATGATGAGTGAATGGGTATGGGGTGAGGCCAGGACTGAGAGGAGGTGGTAAGGACTTTGCTTGGGTGTAAAATTTAATCAGGCACACTACACTTCATTCCAATAAAACTTGGAATTGTTTCAGTAAAAATGGTTCCAATAAATCTTTATTTATAAACACAAGCAGATGGCCCATGACCATAGTTTGCTAATTTGATTTTTTGAATACTGAATTATTAAAATATGGCTTATCTTGATTACTGAGTCATGGAGCATGGGACATAATTGCTTAATCTGCTCTTCCCTCTCCTCACCGGCTGACCCTGAATCCATGGGCCCTGTGGCTCCCAGCAACGTGTAGTTTTTCATCGCTTTACGTCTGTCTCAAAGCTAACAAGGAATGTTTGATGGTGACTGTAAAGCACAATTTTCACAGGTTCTCTGCCCATAACCTGGGCCTCAGTTAATTTGCTTGTCTCTCCAAGAAGGGCTCCTTTCCAAGCTCCAAGGTAATTTTTAAAGTGAGTCTACGCTCAAAGCCCATTTGTGGCTGTTTGTAGTTTTCAGAAACAGTCAAGGATAAGAAGAGTGTTTATACATATACATATACCTACTGTATGGTTAAGTTTATGTATGAACTTGACTGAGCCAAGGAATGGCTAGATAGCTGGTAAAACATTATTTCTTGGTATGTCTGTGAGGGTGTTTCCAAAACAGAGTAGCACTGAATTGGTAGACTGAGTGAAAAGATGGCCCTTCCCCAGTGTGGGGGGTCAATCATCCGATTTGTTGAGTGCCAGAACAGAACACAAAAGTGGAGGAAGGGTGAATTCTGTCTGTCTGCTTGACTTGGGACATCCATCTTCTGGTGCCTCTGGTTCTTGGACCGTTAGACCTGGGCTGAGACCCATGTCACCAACTCCCCTGGTTTCTCACCCTGTGGTTTGGACCGGAATTACATCATTGGCTTTCCTGGGCCTCCAGCTTGTAGAAACAGATTATGGTACTTTTCAGCCTCCATAATGAAGTGAGCCAATCCCTCTCTCTCTCTCTCTCTCTCTCTGTGTGTGTGTGTGTGTGTGTGTGTGTGTGTATATATATATATATATATATATATATATATATATATATATATTTTTTTTTTTGAAACGGAGTTTTGCTCTTGGCGTGATCTCGGCTCACTGCAACCTCTACCTCCTGGGTTCAAGTGATTCTTCTGCATCAGCCCCCAAGTAGCTGGGATTACAGGCATGCATCACCACGCCCAGCTAATTTTGTATTTTTAGTAGAGACAGGGTTTCTCCGTGTTGGTCAGGCGGGGCCTGAACTCCCAACTTCAGGTGATCCACCCACCTCAGCCTCCCAAAGTGCTGAGATTACAGGCATGAGCCACCACACCCAGTATAAATATTTTTATGTATGTCTACATACATCTTATTTGTTCTGCTTTTCTTGAGACTCCTAATATACATAAACATGTGTGTGTGCCTATACATATATATTTGGTTTTGTGATATTTTCTGAAACTTTCAAGGTTATGTATGTCCATAACCAAGGTGAAAATACAGTCATCTGTTTCAAAGGCATTTCCTTGAAGATGTGACATTTGGCTGAAGGCTCCCTATGAGACATATATGTTTACCTTTCAGATGCCTTTCACATCCCAAAAGGAACAGTCTGCATCTGTGCCTGCTTCTTGCTGGGGTTTCACTTCATTAAGAAGTGACCTGTTTCCCAGCACACATGCCATCTTTATTTGAGGGCCAATCACTTACTATGTGATTGGTCATGCTTGCAAAGACAGGTCTAATGCTGGGCCCCACACTCTGGTGCTGAAGCAGCAGTGATGAGAAAATGGTATTTCTTACCATTGTGGTACCCCTTGTAAATCATGGCAGGGGATTTTTTTCCTTCTTTTCATTACCATGCCACTAAAATGGAAACCATTCAGGTAAGTGACAGTGGCATGCGTTGACAGTCTAAGCAATGTGTGTCACTCTGCCAATTCAAAATCAGACCAAATCTGGGTTTCTTTTTCTCTCTCAGGTGGTTGTTGACAACTCTGGGTCTTTGATTTTTTTTCTTTGCGGCATGCATGGCTCTGATAGTAGATAAGGCAGAAGCAACACTCCCAGAAGAATCCGGATAGGGGCTTTGGATCAGAGACACTAGTAGGAAGAACATGGTAGGTACCTGCCACACAGCCACTGGTTTGTCAAATCCTGTCAGCAACAGGCTGGGCATGTCCCCATCTGCATTGAACTTTTGTGAGTGCTCTTCAGAATTCTGAATCAGAAACTGCCCTTGGCACTCACCCTGCCAGGCAGGGTCTTGACAAGAGCTATGTGACCCAGTCCTCCAGCTCTGAGCTTCCGTGCAGTCATCGGAGACGTGTCCATTTCTTGTACCTGAGTCTGGTTGCATGCTGTCTCCGTGGACTCTTGCTGCACTCTGCATGTCCCTCCTAGAAGCACATACCAGTCACACTTGACATGTGCCCTGTCTGCCTTTCTCTCTTTGGACTCTAAACTCCACGAGAGTAGGAAGAGTATCGTCTTGCACATCATGTTTCCAATGCCCAGCACAGCGCCAGGCACATAGTAGATGCTTTAGCAATGTTTACTGAATGACAACATCTACATGAAAATGAGTCCTCAAGAAGCCCAAGGCTAGTTATACACCACTGGTACTTCGATTCAGGCAACTGTGCTTATTACTGGCTCCATCTTGGGCAAGTTAGCCACACCAAACCTCAATTTTCCACTCGGTAAAATGAGGATAATAATACCTACCTCACAGAGTTATCAAGAGACTAAAACTAGATAGCACTCATGACAGCATGTGGCAGACAGTATTATTATTCCCGATTATTTTCTGCCTTCCCTAGAAGAGGCTTATATGTCCTCACTCATTGTCAAGAGACCTACAGTGCTGCTCTATGGGAGGAGGATATGTCCCTACCCATTGGTGCCAGGCTTGGCCAAGTGACTTGCCTTGGCCAATGGAATATAAGCTACACGTGTCACATCCAAGTACAACTTTAAGAGCCATTATATGGCTCTCCTAGTACTCTTTTCTCTCTGTCATAAGAATGGCATATTCCATATAGGGGCTGATCCTGTAGCCTGGGTCCCGGAATGAAGACACCTAGAACAGACTGCCAGTCACCTGCACGCAGTGCCAAACACAAGCAAGAAAGAAACCATTGTTGGGTTGTTTCTTGCAGCAGCATCATGTAGAGAGAAGGCCAACTGGTACACAGTGCCAGTCGCAAAGCCAGGGTTTAGTAAACCTCTGTGGAATGAATAAACACATCCTGAGGCCTCTACCACATCAGCTGCTCCAGCGCTTGTGATTGTTTTGGGTATGACATTCAATCACTAAGATAAAGTTAAGGTGTCATTTTGTGGCATGAAATAGAAGTAGATTTTTTTTTCAATTGGATGAAAGCTGATCCATTCTTTTAGGGTATAGCAGTGCCTGTGGCCTAAAATCCCTACCCAGGGTTTCTTTTACGGATTATTGATTCCAACTGACAGCCTACATTTACTGAGTCTTTTTGCTTAGATGTATTAGGCCATGATTGGTAAAAGGTGGAAGATTTATATGATCTGAAGAGAAACCAGAGTATTATTAAGCCATTACTGGAGAGCAGGGTGCCAAGTCCCTTATAAATATGACCTTGTTTAATCCTCACAATTGTGCAGGAGGTGTAGGGAGACACAAGTCACGTGGTACCCAGGGGCAAGGTAATGCTTGTGAACTTTCTCTCCTCACAACGCTGCACCAGAATTTGCAAAGGCTAGGATCTTTGCGGCACTCCCTGCAGACTGGTGGTGGGATCATAGGCTCCCCTCGGCTTCCTCTTCCTTATGTCCCT
Organism: Cebus imitator; assembly: GCF_001604975.1. Lineage (NCBI taxonomy): Eukaryota > Metazoa > Chordata > Mammalia > Primates > Cebidae > Cebus > Cebus imitator. The sequence goes on along the minus strand of NW_016107625.1, from coordinate 405,320 downwards.
AGTGGCAGGGGTTAGCGGAGGTCCCAACATTGTCCATAGTATACAGATGGGGAAACAGACATCAAAGCATGAAGAACATGCTAAAGGTCATCCAGCCAGTCAGCAGCAGAGCCTAGACAGGAAGCCAGACGCACCAGACCTCAGAGCAGTAATCTCATGCCATTCTAGCTCCCACGTTCACCCACAAAACCCTTCTGCTTCTGCCTCCAGACTGAGTAATACTCATCCTACGCTGGCACAGTCCATTAGATTGAGGCCACTGTTCCTCCTATATCAGCAGGTTCCCCAGAGAACACCCAAGACAAAGGAGTGGTGAGAGACAAATGGCATTGGGAAGCTAGACTGAAGCTTTCATTTCCTTCTGATCCACGCCTACGTTAGGCCACTCGCCATGAAGCCTCCTGACTTACGCTTGCAGGTGGGAACCCACCAACAACTCCCACCCTGTGAACGTTTATTTATTTGCATGAAGCACCAATGCCATTCAGAGCTGCTGAAGATATGGCCCCTTGTCCTTAAGGAGATCCACCTTAGTAAAGGGACAGATGTGCAAACAATGAACTAGATTACAAGGTCTTCCGAACAGGGAGTCGAGAACAGAGAATTGGTAGATGTAGAAATGAGAGATGAACTCTGGCCGAATATCAGAGACAACTTCAGAGCAGGCAGTATTTAAGCCTGGCTTGGTAGAATGAGTAATCTTTCTATGGACAGGAGTTGCAAAGAAGTGTGCCTTGGAGGAACAGCTTGCTCAGGATGGGATAAATGGTCCCTCTGGGGGCTGTGTAGTGTGCAGTGGGTCACATGCCTAGAAACACAGGTGGAAACCAGATTTTGGAAGCTCTAAATGCCAGGTCAAGAAGATCTGGTTTTACACTGTGTAAGAATGTATCTTGAGTCCGGTGCACAAAACAGGTTCGGACCTGAGAGGCAATTCAAGTCTTTCTCCAATGTGTGGGGCACTGGAGACAAACACTCGAAATGGCCTGGGGCTTGGAAACACTTTGAACACGAAGAACACAAAAAGCAAACAGACCCCTCTTCTCTGTCAAAAAGGACTAAGAGTGCGATAAACATGGAAATCTGGAGCTCAACATGGATAAGGAGATGGATTCATTCACTAATATTTATTGAGCCCTGCTATGTGTCAGGCATGGTTCTAGGCATTTGGGAAACATCAGGAAATAAAGATCTGCCCTGCTGAAGCTTTCATGCTAAGGAAACTTTTTTATTTTATTCTATTTTATTTTATTTTATTTTAGACAGGGTCTTGCTCTGTTGCCCAGGCTGCAGTGCAGTGGTTTGATCAGAGCTAACTGCAGCCTCGACTTCCTGGGTTCAAGCAATCCTCCCACCTCATCCTCCTGAGTAGCTGGGACTACAGGCGTGTGCCGCCACGCCCAGATAATTAAAAAAAATTTTTTTTTGTAGAGACAGGGTCTCCCTATGTTGGCCAGGCTGGTCTCAAACTCCTGGACTCAAGCAATTCTTCTGCCTTGGCCTCCTGAGGTGTTGGGATTACAGGTATGTGCCAAGGTACCTGGCCAGGAAATTTTTAATATTTTCAGGGACTTAATATTTTCCAGGAGCAACTCTATGTGATTATGCACTTAATAACTTCAGTCTTTACAAAAGCCCTATGAGATCATACTACGATCCTAATTGGACAGATGGGTAAACTGAAGCTGTGAGCTGTTAACTCATCCTGGGTCAAGGCCGTAAGTGGCAGGGCTGGAATGTATCACCAGGCAGCCGGCCCCAGAGACAGGCTCCACAGCCCTACACTGTACTTCTTTTTGCACTGTAAGTAGTTGTAAGAGGAGGCTGGATTTTAGCTTCTTGGCTCACTAGGTAAAGGCCGTCCCTGTTTGCAGCTTCCACCCTAACCCCTTGAAGATGCTACACTTCACTAAGCTCCGCATTTCTAGAGGTGAAGAGGGACTCACTCCTCCCTCCTGGGTGCTCTAAAGCAGTGCTCCTCAAAGTGAGTGGCCCACTAAATCCGTGTCCCTCCACAGTTGGTCACTGATCTGTGACCAGGGGACTAAAGAAATGGAGAGCGTATGCTTAGAAACTTTAATAGCAATTTGTTGAATTTAATAATAAAAAATCAGTACTTGTATTCTGTGTCTTTTAAA
>NW_016107625.1:333180-403156 GCF_001604975.1 Cebus imitator | reverse complement strand
AACATCCAAGCTCCTGATCATGTTCACTTTTCTCCTCATTCATTTTCATTGTATTTTACACAAATATTGTTCTGAGATTAAAAAGAAAAAAAAAACAAAACCTGATCCTTCACTACAGATAGAGAGGGACATTGTTCTCGGGGAGCTCAAGTTCCCTGGGCTGGATGGACTGCATCCCTGAGAACAGACAGACCCTAAAGGCAAGGTCTAGGAAACATCTGTGTGGGCACTTCCTGGGTTGCACTCTTCTGTCCATTTCTAGCAGATGAGTGGGTTTTGTGCTCCGCTGCCTGGGCAGAAGCTGCCTTTGGTCAGTGGGCCTTTAGGTCTTTTGAAAAAGCTGAAAATTCACTAAAGAAATTAAGCTAGGCATCCTGTGGGGTTTGGGGAGGGGAGGAGCTCTAGGCTGCATTCGGGGTCGGGTGGGGATGTGGGAATGCTACACTGTGGTGTAGGTAGGGAAGCTGGATGCTGATTCCAGGCTCCCAGCCTCTGCCAAGGCTTCGGTCTCCAATCTTGGCTGAGAAGCCACACCGACTTCAGCCCTGAAGGGGCTCTGAGGGCCAGGACAATGGGCAACCCAGGATAAATCCAGTGAGGACTGGTGATGGTGGGCCTTCCCCAAGATGAGCATAGCACCTTTGCATGACCTTGGGTGGGAGAGACCCCCATGAATGACTGACTTTGAACCACCTGCCAGACCAGCAGCCCTGGGGTATAGAGTCTAATATCATTTAAAGAAAACAAAGTGGCATTTCTTGCATAAGTGTGTGGACCAAGATTGATACTGCTACCCCCAGTGGATGATATTCACGAGACAGAGTGAATGAGAAAGATGCTGGAAGGTTAGGACAGAGCGGGAGGCTCACGGCGCCTGAGTGAGGAGGCACAGGGTGTGGGGGGAGCTGTAAGCTGTCCTCTTTGGCCCAGACCACCAGCTGTGGAGCTGCTGAGCCTTTGCAACCCTGTTCCTTCTGTCTGGAATACTTTTGGCGTGGCTGCCTTCCTCATCTTTCAGATGTCAGTTGAAATGTCCCGTCTTCAGAGGGTCCTTTCTGGGAGGCCTGTGTGTATGTGTGTGTGTGTGCACATGCACATTTACAGGGGTGCAGGAAAAGACTGTCAGGTCAGAGGTTCTTGCATTTTACATTCCTGCAGCTGTTCAGTTGCTTTCTAGTTACAGTTTTTTTCTTAGCTTCTAAATTCCCACAGTCTGTCTGTGTCACACTCCACAGTTTTGTAGCCTGGAGAGAAATTGGGTCTGGTGTCAATCCCTGGAATCTGAGGATCATCTTCTGTCACTGGAAGAAATCCTGAGATTCTTTAAATGAAGACAGAGGGCCGACATAGCCAGCCTTTCCAGGGGTCTTAGTGACAGGCTTATTGGGCGTTTTGAAGTGAAATGTAGCTGCCCAGTCATCCCCAAAAATCACAGCTGGACTCCTTGGAGCTTCCCCTCACAATTCCTGTGCACTGATTTCACACGGAGACCCCAGAAATTTGGGGGACTGGGATCTGGATACAAGTGGTAGATGCTGAAGGCTGAACAGAAAATCAGGGCCTCTTTCAGAAACCCAGGATTTCCATACCTCTTTGTAGGGTGCAATCAAACCCACCAGAGTGGCCAGAGACAGGGACTTTTGTCTTGGGAGAGTCTTCACTGTTTCCTGTTAATGATATAGCTAGAAGTCTCCAGAGAAAGCCTTTCCCTGAGAGAGCTAGTCGCTTCTGTTCTCTGTTTTGGTTATAAACAGGATATGGAGAGAGCTGTTTAGAAATGAGATATCATTATAATCAAAATAGCTCTTGTTGATTTTCATTTTCTCCTGGAATTCCAGTTTTCATTTAGTGGAAGTTAAAAGGGAAGTTTCCCAGCAGATCCAGGCCTCTCACAGACTACGGGGTAAGTGAAGGCCCCAAGTGGTAAAGCAGGCAGGCCAGACTGCCAGGGCCATGGTGGCCGCTGAGCAAATGCAGAAGTCCCTCCCCCTGGGAGAAGTGCCAGAGAGGCCCATTCTGAGGGAAATTCCCAGAATTCCAGTATCCTTTCTTCTCAGAGCCTCAGTCCTAAATCATCTTTCCCCTTCCCTCCTTCCTTCCTTCCTCCCTTCCTCCCTTCCTTCCTTCCCTCCATCAAACAAACATTGTTTGGGTCCTTTTGCGTGCCAAGCACTGTGATAGACACTAGAACTATTCCAGAGAAAAAGACGAAGACTTTGCTTTCAAGAAGCTTATAATCTAGTGTGAGAGACAGATAACTCAGATGCTCACACACCATCCAGTCTGTTGGAGAATAACTTCACATGTCTTCCATGACACCCCAAACCCACAAATTTAAACACAACAAGGTCAATTTTCCCTGGTTGACTCATCCACCACTTTCTGTTCCCTCCAGAACTTCCTTAAGCAAGCCTTTGCGGTGGTTTTGAGACATGCCTAAACATTCTTTGACACTTCTCCCTTCAAGACATGGAGTCTCAGCTGGGTGCGGTTGCTCATGCCTGTAATCCCAACACTTTGGGAGACTGAGGTGGGTGTATCACCTGAATTCAGGAGTTCGAGACCAGCCTGGCCAATATGGTGAAACCCCGTCTCTACTAAAAATACAAAAATTAGCTGGGCGCGGTGGTGTCTGCATTTTATTTTCCTGCAGCTGTTCAGTTGCTTTCCAGTCATAGTTTTTTCCTTAGCCTCTAAATTCCCACAGTCTCTCTGTCTATGTCACAGTCCATAGTTCTGCAGCCCGGAGAGGAATTACTCCCTGGAGGGTCTGGGGTTACTCCCTGGAATCTGTAGTCCCAGCTACTTAGGAGTCTGGAGCATGAGAATCACTTGAATCCAGCAGGTGTAGGTTGCAGTGAGCCAGGGTGGTACCACTGCACTCAGCCTGGGCAACAGAATGAGATTCCGTCTCAAAAAAAAAGAAAAAAGAAAAAAAGACATGGAGTCTCACTGCCTTCCCCTTGTGTATGGGCTGGCCTTAGTACCTCACTTCTAATATATAGAAAGTGGCAGAAACGATGCTGTGAGACTTGGAGGCTCAGCTAGAAAAGGTAACACAGCTTCTGCCTGGCTCTGTCTCCTGAGACACAGCTGCTGAGCTGTGAAGAGCCCCTCACCACCTGGAGACGCCCTGGGGAGACGTTCTCCCTGACAGTCCCAGCTGAGGTCCCAACGGCCAGCCAGCATCAACTATCAGACATGATGGGGAGGAAGCCTTCAGGATGACTCTTGACCCCTGCCCCAGCTACATCTAACCACCAGCTCATGGCAGATCCTAAGAACTGCATAGCTGAACTGCCAGAGATAATCATAACAACAGCAGCATTGAACATAAACAGTTTTTGTTTTAGCCTCTAGGTTTGGATGATTTGTTTGGCGGCGAAAGATAACCAGAACAATCCTAGAAACACCATGATGGACCTCCATTCCTTAACAACTTTGCTACTCAAGGAGTGGTGGGTAGACCAGCAGCACCAGACCACCCAGGGAGCCTGTTATAAACACAGACCATTGAGTGCTGCCTGAGACCTACTGAACCAGAACCTGCATTTTCACAAGACTGCCAAACATTCCATGTGCGTGTTAAAGTTTAAGAAGCACTGCTTAGCAAGGCTGTTTTTAAAGTGCATTATTTCAGTGCCATGCTTTAAAATTTCAAACACACACACCAAAAAAGTAACAGACCCCAACGTACCAACCAACCAGATTTAAAAGATAAAGCATAGCAAGCACATATTCTGTGCTGAATACTATTGCAAGTACTTTGCAAATGTTGACTCCTCTAACCTTCGTGACAGCCTTGTGAGAGAGACCCTACTTTATCATTCATCGTTATGGGATAGAGAAAGAAACAGGACAGAAAGATTAAGTCCTTTACTCAAGGTCACACAAGGTCATAAGCAGCAGTACTGGTATCTAAATGCAGGGTACCTAGCTCCAGGGTTGAGCTATTCTGCTAAACATTTAACACCTTGCCACCTCTTTATTAATATGTTAAGTCTATCAAGTCTCTTTTGAAATGAGACCCCATTTCTTCCTTTCTTTTGCACGGCCACCATTGTAATTTAGTCTAGGGCTCTAGGTCTCCTGCAACGGTGCCCTGGCTGTCTTGAGCCTCTGGTATGGCACCATTCAATCCATTGCCTACAATGCCCCGGATTAATTTTTCTCCCAACACTGATCTTACCATCCTCCCTGCCCAGATAGTTTTAGTGCCCCTGCTCTGCCTGGCACCTAAACAGGTCAATTTGGACTCCAAGGCCCTTGAATCCCCATTCCAACTCCAGTCTCCACAGAAAACAGAACAGATCACAACATCATCACCGGGTCTCCATCACCATACATGGCAGCTTCACGGTTTGCTTACACATTTCCTCCTGACTGGGTTGCCTTTTCCCTTGCCCGGCCCTACACACTCCATCTCAAATCCCACCTCCTTGGCAAATCCTTCCTTGACTACTTTTAAAGTATGAACTTCCACCTCTGAACTCAGTCGCACGTAGTCACATCTTAATATCTCTTTTCAGCTCTTTTTTTCCCTGAGTACCTTCAATGGCCGGGTACTGCATGAGGCATTTATTTTTTATTGTGGTAAAACATACATTAAAACGTTTACCGTTTTAAGTTTACAGTTCGGTAGTATTAAGTACATTCACATCGTTGTGCAACCATCACCACCAGCCATTCCCAGAACTTTTCATCATCCCAAACTGAAATTCTGTACCTATTACACAACAACTCTCCCTTCTTCTCTCCCCTAAACCCCCTGGTAACCTTTCTGTCACTCCGAATTTGACTAGTCTAGATATCTCATATAAGTGAAATGATATAATATTTGTTCTTTTCCCTCTGGCTTAACATAGCACTATGTTTGAAGGTGGTCCCTCCATATTGTGACATATATCAAAATTTCATTCCTTTATATGACTGAATAATAGTCCATGGTATGTATATACCACATTTTGTTTATCCGTTCATCTGTGGATGGACACTTGAAGTTTTTTCCCCCATCTTCTGGCTGTTGAGAATAATGCTCCCGTGAGCATTGGTATACAAATATCTGTTCGAGTCCTTGCTCTCAATTCTTTTGTGCATGAGGCGTTTTAAACTTTATTCTCCAAACAAATCTATGTTGGGATTGTTAGTCCCATTTTAAAGGAAAATGAGGTTCAGAGAAATTAATTGACTTGTCAAGACCATGTGTCTGGAGCTTAAATATTGTTTTCCTGAGGATTCTGATTTTACTAATAAACATTTTTTTTCTAGAACAGATGAGTATCTAACTTAATAAGTCCATAATTCAAGGTTCTATGTGTTTTCTCTGTCAATGCTGATGGTAATGACAATGTCTAGAAAAGAATGAAAAGATTACATCCTTGTGTCCAGTAAAGGTAGGCAGGGAGACACCTTCTTCCCTGCCAGCATGAATCTAGATTCTAAGTCTCCGGATGAGCTAATTATGTCTTGAACATACTCTTGCCTTGAAAAAACTGTATCTGTAACACCCAAGGGAACCTCCATGGTCTGAGATTTATTTGCCATTTTTTGATTTAGGGTCAAGGAATAGAAATAGCCAGACAGTTTGCTTCCAGGAGCAAAGTTATACTCAGGTCCAAAGCCTTGAGCTCAAGTTCCCAGCTGAGGTATAGTAAGAGCTCAATATGATGGCGGCTGATATTTAGGGGGCCAGCCTTCCCAGTGTGAGCAGTACTAAGAGGCTTCCTGGGACATAAGCTTGCAGAGCGAAAACCAAGAGAGTCACAGGCAAATTGGGATAAGATGTCTGGCCACCTTAACCTAAAGATCATTGTGGAAGGAAAAGAAATAATCTTGCATCCGTCCCTTCTTCTCTTGTTCCCAATGGTTCAAACCTCTACCCTCCCAAGCTGTTCTCCTGCAGTAGCTCCCTCGCTGGCCTTCCTGCCTCTGCCTCTGTTTACAGTTAGCCTCTTTGGCACAATTGTCCCCATTCAAAAACCTTCAATCCTCCTCCCCACTAAACCAGTTTAGCAAGGGCCAAAACCTCTCATTCCTGTAAGCACCAGACAGATCACATCCATGAAAGATACAGCTGTGGTGTAAGACAATAGGAACTGGCAGGGCTGCAGCCAGGCCTACCCCAAACATTTTTCGGGCTTGGAGCAAGTGCACAAATAGATGCTGACATATGCTGTATCTTCATATCCGAAAGTTAGAAATTCAAAATTATTAAATATTTTATGCTCTCCCTTGCTAAGTTGGCAAATATGCTTCATACTGACTGAGAAGACCAAGTTCAAATTGTCAGTTCTTAGATTCCTGCAGGTCTCATATTGAGATTTGGTGGTGCAGAGCAACATTCTGTGGCCTGTTTCCCTCTTCCCTTCTCTTCGTACCCTCTGCTCTGCCCTGTACCTCTAGAGGCCTTGTACATCCACGGTGGACATCCCAGCCTGCGCCTCAAAGCTCCATCCACACATACGCTACCCTCGAGGCAAACTGCTGCCCCTTAGTACATCCTTCAGTGTGGCCCACTCTTGGGAAGACAGATGCAGAGAAGCGGCCCATGTGAGTTCTAGATGTGAGCTGTCGGGGCTATTCAGGGGACAATCAGAGTCTTGGGAGCTGAAGCACAGTCAGGGGAGAGGGGTAGGGAGCAGGCAAGTCCCCTCAGCCCAAAGACTCCTCACCCTTTAGAAAAGGGTGTGACTAGAGCAAGGCCCTATAGAGCTAAGGGCCCAGGATGGGAGCTGTGCTTGCTTGGGTCTAAGATGGAACTAATCAGGCCCACAGAAAAGCACATGCTGCATCTAAAGAGGGCAGCTAAACTCAACTCTAGCTAGTCCCTGCCTCCTGGGAATGTGGCTCCAGTCTGGCTAGATCTTCCAATCTTTTAAGAGAAGATGAAAAGCTAGGATTTGTTGGTTATAAACGCAAATGAAAACCAAAGCAAACACCCTGTGTGAATCAATACAGTAAAGGCCAAACACAATATGTCTATGGGTTTGACCTTGAACTTTCAGTTTATAGCTGCTTCCTCGAGGAAGTACCTGTCTCTCTACATCCTGGCATAGAGCCACTTCTTTCACCTCATCTCCTTCAGTCCCTTCAGGCTGAACAAATCTGACAACCAGAGATAGCCCAAGCTTATTCCCTCAGGCCCCTTGCTCAGTTAATTCCTTCCGTATGCAATACCCTCCCCTGGGTCTTTTCCTTGCTCGCTGAAAACCATATTCATTCTTCAAGAACAAGTGCAAACCTACTCCTCCAGGATGTCTGTCCTCATAACTCCTAAATTTCTGGTCTTAGAGTCAGGAGACTGGAGTATGAATCCTAGCTCTGCAATTGTACACAAGCACACGTGCTCTGAATCTCATATGTAAAATGGGATGATATTTCCATTAACTTTGAAGAGCTACTTCTCATAAAAGTTAAATAAGATAATCTATGTTAAAACATTTGTTGGGAGGCTGAGGCAGGTGGATCATGAGATCAGGAGTTCGAGACCAGCCTAACCAACTTGGTGAAACCCCGTCTCTACTAAAAATACAAAAATTAGCTGGGTGTGGTGGCATGCACCTATAATCCCAGCTACTCAAGAGGCTGCGGCAGGAGAATCACTTGAACCCAGGAGGCAGAGATTGCAGTGAGCTGAGATTGTACCATTGCACTCCAGCCTAGGTGACAGAGTGAGACTCCATATCAAAAAGAAAAAAAAAAAATGGTACAGTTCAAGGCATTTAATCAGTTCTCAGTAACTGCTAGTGGAATAGGAATAAGATTTTGAGTATCTTACTTATGCTTTCATTGGGGGCCAGCAAACTTCTTTGGTAAAGTACCAGACAATAAATATTTCAGCTTTATGGGTCATATGGTTTCTTTCTACCTACTCAACAGGCATCCAGAAACAATACTTAAATGAATGGACACAATTCTGTTCCAATAAAACTTTATTTACAAAACAGGCAGAGGACCGCATTTGCTCCAAAGGCCATAGTTGCTGACCTCTGCTATATCATTCTTAGGGTTTGTTCCCTGGTTCTCAAAGCTGCTGTTACTATTCTTACCAATAGCTATACTTTAGTTCTGCCAGTCTTTACCGGGGGTGTCCAAAACACTTTGTAAGTATCCAAAACACTTGTTGCTACTCTACACATGAAGAAACTGGGGTACAAAGAGGTAGCAGTTGAAGCAGAACTCTGAGCAACTGTGCAGGAATGTGTTCAAACCTTGGGCAGCACCTGCACAGTCCTGAGTATCTTTCTTGGCTGTTGTTGGATGAACACACATTTGCAAGGAACTTCAAGTCATGCTCCTCTCTCCCAGGCAATGTTGGTGGCAATTACAACTACTGAAAACTTAGTATGGAATTCTCCTCCACTGATTACTGTGGGCAGTACAAGTGGCACAGACTGGAAGCCAGTGGGTCTCTATCTGCCTAGTAAGTACTGGACTTGATAGTGGTTCTGCTCTTCCTTTTCATTAGTACCCATAGAAATATGAAACTGATCAAAAATGGTGAAAAAAAAAGGAAATGATTTGATGCGGATGAGGTTTGACTGTCACCCTACACTCTGATCCTTCAGAACAATTTATTTGAGTATAGGAGTTTTGCCATGCCTTCAGCATTGAGTCTGTATCATGGAGAATTGCCAAGGCATTGATAAAAGGAAAGGTTGGTTGCAGATGTGCAGTAGTTGACAAAGCAGAGATGCCCATCTGCACACCAGAGGTCACATGACCATATAATTCATTATCCCAACCGAACATTACAACAATTAGGCAGGGAAAACATGTGCAAACTGGGACATATGGTCACCCCAGTCAGAGTAATCTAAGTGGCCACTGAATAGCAATTCATGCCTGGGGAATGCGGCTCCTGAGAAGAGAGCAAGCTGGTTCTGCCCTTTCATTCTGCTCCATGGTCCCAGCTACAACATCATGAAATATCTATCCCCTACCATGTGCTCATACCATGCTAAGCTTCACTGGAGAAAATCAAGGAAGAATATGCCTGGTCCTGGAAGTATGTCTTCGTTACTGGTTCTTAGAAGTCAAGTCCATAGTCTTCAGGGTTTAAACTGATTCCCGCAACTTGACGTACTACAGCAAGTTTAATATATGTGCAATGTTATGATTATAAAGTAAGTTTCTGGTTGACTTTTAGCTATATGTTCCAAAGAACTGACAGGTTGCTTTTGCCTGAGCAGGTACAGTATGCATGTTATGCACTAAACAACTCTAAGGGCACCATTCACATTGTAGTTGATGTGAACGGAGCCTTCTAGGATTGTGCAGTCCACAACCTGAACAATCATACTTGGTAGTCCTGCTGGGGAGCTCCAGCCCCATTCCCTACCAGCCAGAACTGGTGTGCTTCAGTAGCCTAATCCTTGCACAGCTGGTCACCCACAGGATATCTGTTTGCCTAAACACTTTAACCACAAATAGTAAACAAGCAGCCACACCTATTAGGCACATGAAGACTATGTGTCTGTGTTTCTGCTGCTAAACTTGCTTGGAAGCTGCTGAGGGAAGTTCAGCCTCTCCTCTGGCCTGGTTAAGAGAAGACCCATGGCTGCCTGCACATCACACCAATCTGTTCTCTCCTGACACATGGGAGAAAATCACACTAAAATTTCCTTTTCTGGCAAGGGCTCCTATCTCATCCTTCCTACTGACTCTTGGGAGCCAAAAGATGTCATTACATCCTTTTTTTCTTTTTCTATTTTATTTTTTTTTAAAAGAAATTTGTTCCTGATATGTTGTGCAGACTAGACTTAAACCTGGGCTCAAGCGATCCTCCTGCCTCAGCCTCCTGAGTAGCTGGGGCTTTCAGGCACATACCATTGTGCCCGACTTCTGCATTAAATCTCGATTGTCATTTTTCATCTATAGTCTGTAAGTTTGTGTTTCAGGGTGAAAGCCAACTACTTTAGAGATCAAAGATTCTGCTCCTGATCCATTCTGGAACTGAAAAATTAGTATTTTATCAAATGGATACAGAGGGGCCCCAATGAAGGGGCAGCCATATGTAAAGACAGCAGAAGTGCGGTGTGCAGAGGAGGGCTATAGCGGAAGGTGGGTGGGTGCGGGGCACAGGACGAGATTAAAGCATTGCAGCTGGGCTGAGCAGGATGAAGACTTCTCCAAATGTTCCAGGTATGCACGGAACAGCATGACCCACGTGTGGGTGAGGGGTGAATACGGCCAGTGAGGGCCAGGGTGGGCTCCTTAATTAAAGAGAAAAATTTATGTTAGGGATCAGTAGGAATTAAGGCTTGGTGGAGAGGGATGATGGAGAAGTTGTTACACTTTAGCAATTGTTGAATTCCAGAGAGAAGGGTTTGATATTAATTCTGGAGAAAGAGAACAAAGCAGTGATTCTCTGTTCTTACTGAGGAGGAGAGTGCCTTAGGGATGAGGATGGATGCTTGTACACTCACAGTGAGAGTGTGAGTGTACATTCCATCGCCCAGCCACTGCCTCAGGAAATAATCTAAACATTCCCACATCTCCTTCCAACATTCAGTGAGGGAAATTTTCTCCTGGTAGATGAAGAGGCATGAAAACAAACTCTCCTCAGGCAAACTTCAGCTAACTAACCCCATTCAACTTCTACCACTTCTAAAAGTCTTTGGATCAATGGAAATACTCTTTATACTTTGAAAACTGTCTGTGGCATACTTCAGAGAAACAAGGCTAAGTGTCTGGCCCAAAGGCACAGAGCTGTTAAAGAGCAGAACTGGCTTACTGATTTCAGATCCAGTTATATTAGACATTCATGGGGCAGGGAGTCACAAGAAAGAACTAGAGAAGGGGCCTGTATGTTGCCCAGACTTAAACCTTATCTGTGGAGAGAAGCACTGTCGGCCTGTTGCTCACAAACTCAACGCTCCTTTGGAGAAACCACCTAGAATAGGCGAGCACTGGCACCTGTCCGCAGTATTCTGCCTCGAGGTGGGGGGTTACCAAGTCTCCAAGGAGAAAGTGGGGGCACAAAGATGGCAGGCAAAGGCCATTCTGTTCACATTTTTAAAAGGAAGATTCAGACTCTTATTTTCAACTATGGGGAATTACAGATTTTGGTCAGGCAGGTATTCCCCCCACTGAATTTCATACACAAGAAAATAGCCACGGGGTTTCAAGACCCTGGAGAGAGGTAGTGGTGGGCAGCTTACTAGGGACTCCACATGGCCAGGCACAGAAGATGGCTGATGTGATGGCTTTTAAAGGCCAGGGACTTCAGCACCTTCTAGGAAAAACTCCTCTCCTCTTAATGTCTTTCTCTTTTTCTTTCCTTCCTTCCTTCCTTCCTTCCTTCCTTCCTTCCTTCCTTCCTTCCTTCCCTCCCTCCCTCCCTCCTTCCTTCCTCCCTCCCTTCTTCCTTCCTTCCTTCCTTTTCTTTCTGTCCTTCTCTTCTTTCATCCTTCCTTTCTTCCTTTTTTCTCTCTCCATCTCTCCTCTCTTTTCTTTCTTCCTTCTTTTCTTTCTCTCTCTCCCCTTCCTTTTCTTCTTCTTTCTTTCTCTGTCTTCTCTGCTTCCTTTTTAAATTATAGAAAAATACTTTTGAGGTTGATGTCCACCCAGAATGTCACCCACAATCACGTCTCATTTTATAGATGAGAAAGTTGAGACCACGAGAGGAAAAATGTCTTCCTCTAAGTCATACGATAAAGGCATAACTGAGACAAAGCTTGGCCATGGGTCCCTTTACACTCGAAAATGCTGCTTCTATCACCTCATGTTTTTGTTGTGTTCAAAACAGACCCAAGACCTTAGAATAAAGTAGTTTGGTTGATAAAGTAGCATTATGTGGTACATTTTACAAACTGAATTGCTCAAACAAGTGAGAGAAGTAAACATGCAGTAATACATGCTAGATTGAGTTCTCTAGTTTCATCTTATTTTTCTCTTGACCTAATTTCTCCATCTGTTTTTTTTTTTCTGCTGTGTTTTTTCAATCAACTGCCTCAAAAACATTTCTTTTGTAATGGGAAAGAAAGGAGAAAGGGAAAGGAGAAAGAAAAGTCTTTAAAACATTCCTAACAGAAGCCTTGCAAGGAAAGTATTATTCCCATTCTGCGGAAGAGAAAACTGAGGCTTGGTGAATTGAAATTAATTGCCTAAGATTACTCAGCTGGCCAATGACAGATTTGGGCTTTTTCTTTGCTCCTGAATCCAAGGCCCATTTTTCTCGGCTTGCAGAGTTGAGGCAAGAATCATAGCCTGGATTCACCGCTGCCTGACCTGGGCGCCCGTGTGCTGCTGTTTCTAACACTGGCTGAATCTCCATTAGAATCACCTGGAACCATTTAATAAATGCGCCAGGCTTCACCCTACCAATTAAATTATGATCTCTAGGATGGGGCCCTCATAGCATTATATTTTGGAGAAAATGTCCCAGGTTCTAATATACAGCAAGCAAGAAATGAGAACCAGAGAGCTGCAGCCTGGTGCTTCCTGGGATAATTCATGAGCTTCTTAAAAGTTCAATTCACCCTGCAGGTGGGAATGTATCTCAGCTGAAAGACGTTTAAGTTCATTCAATAGAAAAGAGGAGAGAAGAAAGGAGTGAAGAGAGAAAAGTGAAACTGAACTGTCTCTGGGGGAACCTTTTTTCATTCAAGTCTGCTGCTTCTCTAGAGCTGAGACGGTTTAGAGCTTGCATTGACTAAATCCCTGACTCTTCAAGTCAACCAAGAAGTCTTCTGTGCAGGAGTCAGCTCGCTAGCACTCAGGAGGCAGAATCAAGGCTAAAGGCTGGAGTGCGTTATAGTGGAACCAGCCATTGGGCCCATTAGTGGCTCCGTGTGCTTGTATATTGCATTCCCTTCCCCTTTTATCTGGAAACTCACATCTGGCCACATAACTTTGCTCAAATAGCTCAGCAGGAGCCCAATCAGATCTGGCCATCATTGGCAAAAAATTGCTTATGCCAGAGACAGCTCTTTAGCCAGAACAGATGTTACTTTTGTTTGTTTAAACGATCGTGATCTCACTGGAGAGCTTAAGTCTGCTGCTGATGTACTCAATTC
Source organism: Cebus imitator (assembly GCF_001604975.1). Lineage (NCBI taxonomy): Eukaryota > Metazoa > Chordata > Mammalia > Primates > Cebidae > Cebus > Cebus imitator. The sequence goes on along the minus strand of NW_016107625.1, from coordinate 390,137 downwards.
AATCCTCAAAAAAGGAACAGCATGACAGGCGCAATGGAAAGAATGTGAAGTCACCCTGCCTGGGTTTGAATCCCAGCTCAGTGTCTCTGCTCTTCTTGTGGCTTTGAGCAAGTCACTTTCTTTTTCTCACCCTAGTCTCTTTGAAATGAGGAATTTGGATTTTTGGTCTTTTTAAGAGAATGCAAGGAGGCAAGGCGGTGGTTCCCAAGTTTGGAGGGTAAGTGGGCATGGCATTACATAACACTGACTCACTTAGCAAAAAAGTTACTACCATCTTAATTCCCTTTAACGTCCATCTGATTATATCAAAGGGATGGAGAGATACTTTTGACACCTCTCTAACCTGGCTATTACCTTCTTTAAACAGGAAAGAGCTGATACACACAGGACAAAAATAACTAATGTGCTACCCAAAAGTCTGAAGTTTGAGGAAAAGCTGAGTGAAGGTATGTGACAGCACCTCACACTGAGTCTCTGAGCTATGGTTAGAATTTAGGCAGTCTTTCAGGAAAAGTAGAAATGCTGAATCTATCTTTGTACTCTGATTGGAAATAAGTTCTTGAAGAAATGGAATCTGATTTGGCAGATTCTGATAGTATGCAATCAGTCACACTGACTGCAGGATTTGTCTCACTTTCAGGTTGTCTGAGGTTGACCTAAGAACGCTGGCCTGAAGACAATAGGCCTACAGCTTGTGTTTTTAATATTCAGTGACTTGGAAATATTTTTAAAAGTTGGGAAATACAATTATCATCTTAAATTTAATTAGCCTTGGCCAGATGCAGTGGCTCACGCTTGTAATCCTAGTGCTTTGGGAGCCCGAGGCAGGCAGATCACCTGAGGTCAGGAGTTCGAGACCAGCGTGGCCAGCATAGTGAAACCCCCTCTCTACTAAAAATACAAAAAATTAGCCTGACATGGTGGCACATGTCCCTGTAGTCCCAGCTACTAAGGAGGCTGAGGCAGGAGAATCGCTTGAACCCGGGAGATAGAGGTTGCATTGGGCTTTGTGCCACTGCACTTCAGCCTGGGCAAAGAGCAAAACTCTGCCTCAAAAAATGAAAATAAAAAATTAGTCTTTACTTAAAAGTAAACAAATACTAAATCATATCAGTTTTTTATGACAAGTCCTGGGAGCAAAGATGTCTGTTTCATTAGTACTTTTAATTATCAAGCTTCTGTGCTGATTATTGTTCTTAAGAAGATAAAAAAGTGAACATTAGAGAATCGTACTATTCTATAACCACATGATCTCAGGAACACAATAAAAGACTGACGATTAGGAAGGGAGAGAAGATCACATTTAAATTTAAATATATACGGGCTTTGCCTCTTGTTATTTTTGCTAAGAAGGAACATGAAGCCTCCAGAGCTGTTGAGGTGTTGACTACAAAGTTTCTGTTTATTTTCCTAGGAATGAAACTTTTTCCCATGAAACGCAGGATACCCTAAAGTTCCTTACAAACTTACATTGTTCATTTAACCTAAGGTTAATTTATCATTATATAAATCACATGGGTTCTTCTGTGGCCAAAGCACTAGATTCTAATGCAAAAGCATTAGCTTTCTGATAAAAGTGCCTCTAGATGATTCTAATCCAAACATAAGACAAAGTCTTATTCTTCCAAAGAGTTAAGGGGACTTTAATCTCGAGTTCTGACTCTGCTGTTATCTTGCTAAAGGTAAATCCCCAATTTCCACCTAGGACTCATTTGACCCAGCCATAAAATGATGGTAGATTAGGGTTCACACGCGCAAATGCCAACAGAGGCCAGGTAGGTGATACAAACAAAGGAAGTGGGCCAGGAGTAAGAATAATAGTAGATAAGAATAATAGGATGTGTTGGTGGTGACGAACAGCTCCTATAATGTTAGCAACCACCATCAGCTCCAGACAGTTGCCACTGGGGAGAACAGGCTATTGTTGCCAGAGACTGAATTCTCAAGAGAAGTCAGAAATATACTTTTAAAATAAGAACTCCCTTAATTTAATATTATTGGCAATGAATTCAAAATGATTCTTAAATATTGTGCAGGTAAACTAACCTAACTGTAGGCCAGATTCAGCCTGGAATCTGCATAACCATTTTCTGACTTCTGCCCTATGTGATCACTTAAGATCTTGCAGCCTTAACTTGTAAACAGCAAATCTTTGCTTTTTTGTGCTGTTGATAAGACGGAGGGTTTGATACTGTTTGAAAAAAGCAGGACAGGATCTAGGGCTTGGGGGGCAAGATGGTGTGGTCCATTAATAGTTGCAGAAGGGTGATATAGCCTAGATCAAAAGCCACTTGCATAATGCCACAGGGCAGCTGTTCCTCTTAGCTGTTATGACAGTGGCGAAATAATAACAAGACCATCATCAGCAACAATAGCAAAACCACCTCTGCTTGTTCAGAGACTGATGTGCCACTCCTAGACTTTATAGAGTTGTTTTGGGCAATTTTGTTAATCCGTTTTATGAATGGCAAAGGAAAAACTGTAAAATAGAACAACAGGACTCCTGATAAAGAGGTAAGAAAACAAGGTGACTTTACACCCTCTGCTTCTCCTTTGGTAAGGAAGCACTGCAGAGACACCTCCCAGCCTCCAGGGGGTGGTATAATTAACAAAGCATTTGCTTGAGTAGCTAAAGGTACAAAATAAGAACCGGTGCCACTGGGTCTTTCTAGCATAAATAGTCTCATTATCTAAATCTTTCTGTCGCCAGTCTCAGGGGGATCTCCACAACACTTTCATGACATAGCCCTCTGTGTGGGAGGAAGTAAAGACGGCTGAGCTTGGAACTTGGCCCTCCTCCACCCAACATGGATTTTTGGCTCTGCTACATTAGCCACAGTACTTACTATCTCTATAACTCAGTTTCCTCGTGTATAAAAGGACAGAAACCGCAATGGCTACCTTACAAGGTTGATGTGAGATTAAAGGAACTCCTACCCCATCAGGGAAAATGCCTAGGTCTACTTGGTAGTACTGAACTATATTCCCTTCCAAAGTTCTCATTTTCTCATCTAATTCCTCCTGCTATGGTTAGAGACCATCTGGTAATCATTTGTCCTCCATGATGATAAATAATCCCCAGAGTAGAATTATGAGGTTGAACTATATGGAACTGTCAATAGTCAATATTATGGATCTACAAAATGGCAATTTCATAAGGTTCAATGTACTACAAAAGCACTCACAAATCCAAAGGAGGGCAAAGAAGCTTCCCTTTCCATACTAGTTCTGAAACACACCTGAACAACTTATAATCTCTGTATCTGAGTAGGATGAGGCTCTGGTTGGGGAACAGACACTTTCTCATTATAACTAAACTAACATTTGTCATCTGCTTCCATCAGTGCTTTGAATAAATATAATTTCTTTTAACTTCATAACAACACTAGGGATAAATGTAAGCACACAACTTTCCATATGCTCCTACGTTTGAACCGTTGGTATGCCCTAGAATTGTGGGATATGTAATGTGCTATCATGGTTCCAGCCTACATGCCTATACATTACAAAGTATTTCAATTAACAAAGAGAATAATGTTAAGAAGGCCGTGCCATTAACTGTGTAAGATGAACCTGACAAAACATAGCTCCACAAACACCTGGACTAAATGCCTAGGTACATAAGGACCACCCAGTTCTGGTATCCCCAGCACTTCTGACAAAGACAAGATGTTCTTGCATTTCCTCCACTTTCCATTGGTTGAAACCCTTGTCAATTTTAACCTGTCAGTTTGAGCAGTCTATAAAACACCATTCATATTTCCATCTTTAAAATTACCTTCCACGCATAAAGACATTAAAAAAATCTACCATGGAATCCAACCAGATGAGAACTCCCAACTGATTCATTTACTCAGTCTCCTCAAAGAAAACCATTTTCTGTGACAGTTCTGCGGGTGGTAGGGATCACATCTACTCTTCATTCATTCTTTCGGGCAATAAGTTTTTGAAACTTTTTTTTGAGCACTTACTGTGGACCAGACCCTGTTTGAGGTCAGGGGTTGGCAAATTATAAGCCCATAGGCCACATCGGACCCAGCATTTGTTTTTGTAAAGTTTATTAGAATGTGGCCACACTCAATTCATTTACATGTCATGTATGGCTGCTTTGCAGCAGAGCTGGGTAGTTATAACAGAGATCATTTGGCCCACAAAGCCAAAACTATCTGGTCACTTACTGAAAAATTTTGCTGGCCCTGTTCCAGGTTAAGAGAGGTGACCATGAGAAACAGAATCCCCATGCATCTTCAGATGCTCTTAAACAGCAGACTGCACCAGATGAACCCTTGTCACTTAGCCTATGGGGCAGCCCGAGTTTGATCACGGTCTGGGCTGCTGCTGGGGGCTTGCGGAGCAAGAAAAGGACGACAGGTGTGGAGAGAGACGTGCGAAGGGGGTTAGAGGGAGGACATGTTGGGAGATTGGATTAGTGTGGGAACTACAACAGGTGGGCCATGAGGATTCCCACCAAGGGGCACCCAAACCGGTGGTCCAGGTACCACATGTATCAGAATCACCTAGAGACATTATTACAAATGCACGTTACTGGGTGCCCCACCTGGGAATCTGAATCTGAGTTCCAGAGGTGTGACTAAGATTCCACATTGTTAACAGGTACCCCGGGTGATTCTGAAGCACACTGGAGTTTGAGAGGCACTGGGTTAGTGTTTCGTTTTAGTGAACAGCGGAAGGTGCTCCCAACACCGTCTGGCGTGAAGTCTGCTAGTGGCAGGTGAGAAGGGGAAAGAATCAGGGCACAGACACTCAGAGGTAGATGCAGTGAAAAGGCAGTTTATTGTCTATTAATACTGTACAGAGGAACAGAGAGAAGCTACAAGTACAGCATCAGCTGTCGCTGGCAGTGTCTTTTCTGAAGTCGGTTTTTATTTTGTTTTCATCTGAAGGAAACAGAACAGTCAAAGTACACTTCAGGTTACAAAGTACAGCAGCTAGCCAAGTAAGCTAATTCGGAGCAAGCACGACAGGCTCCCACCCCCACCCCCACCAAGCAACCACAGATGAAAGTATTTACAGAGATGTCACTCACCCCGAGTGAGATGCTAAAGCTGAAAATTTCACCAACAACCTACATTCACTGAAAAGCTGCATCAGACACAACATTTTCTGGAACCCGTGTATGATTTTGACTCTCCTAAGTCAGGAGCTTGAGAGGGGAAAAGAATGTTCCAGAACCCTGCCAAGGATAGAACTCTTCCCACCTGCCAGAATAGGATATCACAGAATTGGAGTTGGAGCTACATACGGAATAGTTCGGATCAGGCATTGCCTGGTGACCTCTGTGTGTATCAAGACCTGTCCTTGCAAAACTAAGCGACTAGATGTCTCCCTGCCCACTTAATCTCAAAACCGAGAGGTTTCCTTAGTAATAAGAGATTAAACTGGCTCTCCATTAGCACCTTTGGGCAATTGCATAGTTCTTTCATTTTTGGAGCTGTCTCCAGGACAGCAATGTTCACAGCTGGGCTGGAGTTGGGCCTGTTGGAGAGATTCTGGTGATGAAGGAATTTTAGATGATTTGCATGGGAACCAGAGAGGTTATTTTTCTTGAAAATGGAGTATATATGACCTTGTCTTGTTAGAAAAAGGGTCTTGATCTCTTGGGTAATAGAAAAAGACCTCATCCTGAGGAAGGATGATGCTTGGGGAGAGTCTCATAAGAGTGGTGAGTGGTTTCTGAGACATGATAACTCTGTCAGCCAGACAGAGGAGCAGGTGTTGGGAAAGAGCTTCAGGCAACTGAGTGTGATAGAGATGGGACTTCAGGAATTTGGCAGAAACTTTGGGGAAGACATTCCAGAAAGCTAAAAATTCACAATCTCCTTTATGGATAAAGACAATCTTTTCCTGTTTCTACTTAACTCTGAAAATATGGTGCAGCCCTATGATATGTAGAAGGCCAATAATATCTGTGGTGGTTTTTTTTGTTTGTTTTTTGGGACTAGCTCTGTTGCCCAGGCTGGAATAGAGTGGCGAGATCTCTGTCACCTGCAGCCTCTACCTCCTGGGCTCAAGCAATCCTCCTGCCTCAGTCTCCCGAGTAGTTGGGACTACAGATGTGCACCACCATGCTGGCTATTTTTGTATTTTTTAGTAGAGACTAAACAACATGGTCTCACCATGTTGCCTGGGCTGGTCTTGAACTTCTGGGCTCACACTATCCTCCTGCCTTGGCCTCCCAAAGTGCTGGGATTACAGGCGTAAGCCACCATGTCCAGCCCCTGGAAGATTTATATTGGTGGTTTATCTGCTTATGTATAGACTGAAGATGATCAGAGGGCTCTGACTCACCATTTCATATATAGTTCTCAAATGCACCGTAGCGAGTGGTCCCTTAACCTCAAATGTGGCAATTAGTCCTTAAATATGTGAAAGATTTGGACTTTGATAGCTTCTGTGCTTTGCTTGCATTTAAAATAACTATCTTCTTCCCAAATATTATTGTATGTTATTAAAGATATAGCCCAGAAAGCTATCAAGCCATCTATCTAAACTATCTAATGGCAGGTATAGAAAGCTCAATTTTCCAACCAAGGCCTATTTGGAAACACTGGATCTCATGCAATGGCAGTGCAAGGCCAAGTGACAGGCCAAGTTCATGCCCCCAAGGCTTGGCCTAGTGCTATAGAACTCCCCAGAAAGTTACCTTTAATGGAATGAAGACGTAGCTCAGTCAATCAAGGGTGTTTTCAAACTCAAGCTCCATAATGCATATAGATTTCATTATAAAAATACTATTCCTTAAAAAAATACACAAATGTAAAATATTCCATTTCTACAGCCACTCCTATTCCCACCCATATCATCCTACTCATCTTAGACTATAACGAATGGGTACATTCCTCAGTCTTGGCTCAGTCATATAATTCGAGTCCATCTCTCCTGCTTTTTCAAGCTATGCCAACTGTGCTTCAAATGATGCTCCCAGACCCAGATAGGGGGTCTGCAAGTTTACTTCTCTCACAGTGGGAAGGCCTGTGAGGAAATGACTGCCAGAGGTCATGCGCTCCATGTGGCCTGTCCCCCTGAAAGTCAGGGTGTGATTTTGCAGGCTCAGATGAGAACACAGATACATGTTTGGTTGGTAGACAGGCAGAAGTAAATCACAACCTGTGCCCACTTTGGCCCCTTTGGGCCACACCTGCAAGGTTCTGCCTCAATGCTCCTGTGATGAAATTCACAGCTCTGAAGAGGGCTGGGTAGGAGTGGGGAAGAGAATGTTGTGTTAATACAGCTTTGGAATACAACCTGCGTTTTTTTAAAAGGACAGAGAAGAAGAACATAAACAGTGATGCTAAGGCAAACTGTCAAATGGCACATCAGTACTATTTTTTGTTATTCATTTTGTTAACATCACAAGGCAGATACATTCTGTAAACATATATACCATACAGTACATTAACCATAGGAAAATAAAAAGAAAGCCACCCTGTAATTCTTTTCTTTCTGTATTTCTACTTGTTCACTCCAGAAGGACTGTCTGAAGTCTAGGGAGAATTTTATGATTTGTGAGATATACTTTTAAATTTTTTTTTTTTTGTAAAAATGCAGTGACTTGCAAAAAATAGCCCCAGGTGATTATGAAGAGGCAATATGAAGAGACAATGACCCTTTATACCTCAACCTGTAAAAACTTAGAAAACAGACACAAAATAGAAAAAGTCATTAATTTCAGAAAACATCTTGTTTTCCTGGTTAGTAAAACATTGAAAAATTATTTTTTTATAAAAGTTAAGGCTGTCCAGATCTTTGATGCAGAAAGTCTGCAGTCCCCAAAATTATATATTATATTTTCATATTGAAAGCAAGTTTTTTTGTGTGACAGTTCTGATCTTCTTACGTTAGACTGGAAGGGAGAGGGGAAGCAGAGGCTTACTTAAGTTATATAAAAATTATGTGGCGGGAGCTGGTCTAAGGAGCCCTGGTAAAATTCCCCTTTGTGACTTTCAGGATGTAGTCTTTATTCTATACCTTTCTACATTCAAACAATCAGTATTTTGGTTTTTGTTGAAACAAGAATTTTATTAAGAAGTTTGCTGATGCTATGAAAATACAGATACGTAACTGTATTGTGCTCCTAATAAATGACTTTTGTTTTTCCCTAGAAAATGCAGGAAAGTTTTCCTGGTAATATCAGAAAAAGGCCTTTGTGAAGTGAATTGGTGGTAGCAGGAATCCAACATCCCATCTTCCTCATTACTTACGTTGTTTTATTACATAAATGAATAATTCTGTGCTCTTGCTGTGTTGTGTATCCAATAGGACAAAGGATACTTTCAGGTTCTGGCCTAATCACTGGAGTTCAATATACCTTGATTAAGAAATTCAGGAGCACCTGAAAGATTGTGTATTTATAAAGTTCCTGAAACATATGTCTTACATATGCTGAGAATTTGTGGTTTCAATAGCAAATGTGCATGTGGCAAAAATAAAATGTTAAATTGCTCACTTTGGAATGGTTTTTGTTGTAAATTAACATTGCAGGAGATGAGAGTATTTCTTCCAGGAAAGGACTTGTTAGTGAGTAAAATTCTCCAGTGGGGCCAGGGATGAACAGAGATGACTGAGCTTCCAGATTTCAAGTAAATGAGAAAAAGTCCTCGACGCATATTCTATGTCCATCTCATTTCATATTGACAGGGCTAATATTTCTTACAAAGGAAGATCTGGCATAGTAGTTAGATTTTTGTCTCTATCACCATATTCCCTCCCTCCTCTTTTGCTACTCATTGGTTCACTGGCATTAAATAGATGGTAATTTTCAAGGGTGTGCTGTGGTCCCTTGAAATAAAATTCGTAGGAAGTAAAGAGAAATGGTCTGTTTTTACACTTGGCCTCAACATTTTGCTCCAGAAATGATACTGCATCTCTAGGAAACTCTCTCTCTACATTTCCCCTCCTTTTATAAAACCTTGACTCTAACCAAAACAAAACATTCTACACGCTTGTAGATAAAATGCATTTATCATCAGGAAATTAAATGGAATAGGTGGACATTTTAAGCAAATATCATGTCTATTAACATTTCAGAAAGGAACCAAACCAAATTAATGGAATTTGAGTTTCCTGAAAGCTTTCGAAGAATTCTAAGATTGCTCAGAAGGCTCAAAAGGAAACTACGTTTCGGGTTTGGCCAGAAGGGCATTTCCTACCTTCTCTTCCTCCCAATCACCAATATCAAATGATATTACTAGACACTATCAACTCACTTTTAGAGGCAATTATTATTTTTTTGCTTATGTAAGGAAAATAATACAGGTAAAAGAGATACAAGCTGAAAAACTTCCCCTTAGTTTGTCTTACTGCACACTAAAAGAAAATATTTTTAAGAAGTCAAGAATACAGCAGTCATTATGATTTTTCAAGATATGCAGAATTAATCTTTATCATTTTAACCATAATCTTTCATTAAAAGACATTGAAAATCTATTTACAAACAAATGAAATACCCTTCCTTTTCTTTTTTCTCCTCTTTCTATTTAAAAGGGAAGTGATTTATATGATTTTAAAGGAAAGCCCAACTAATCAATAGCCCAAAAACGATTATGGTTTTGTAATTTCATTACTGATTCTTTCATGAGTCTGATTATGTAACCAAATACCCTGCACTTTTGGAGAGTGTGATACCACACATGATAATATTTACAGAGAGAATGCCAATGGCAGCAGGAAAGGCAACATGTTCACAATCACAGCTCCATGTACACTACCATCATGAAGGGTAGTTACTTGCTGCTATAGGTCGGATTATAGGTCTCATCCTATAGAAGTACTGGCTAAGTCTGAATCCCCCATTATGACAGGATAATGATGGGACTTATGCAAATATATACGCCTTATTCAAACACACCTTCGTTTACTGTGGCTACAAATAGCTTGAATAAAGGTAACACATCTTACTTCAAAGTCCATTAAATGATAAGCTTTACTAATAAAAATATAGAGAAACTCAAATTCATATAATTTGCTAATCCGTATTCCCTCATAATAGTAATTAGTGAAGAGAATACAGATAATCATTAATCTTTTAGTTCTCGTGTGTAGTGTTGTAGTGAGACGTGCAGATCATTTTCTTTATGAGTAACTAGTTTACTTATGCAAGGGTAGGTGACTTCAGGGAATTATCTGTCCTGGAAAATTGATTCTGTTTATCAAACAGCAAGCTCAGGGGTTCTACATTCTACCATTCCACTCACTAACTGTGCTTAATTTTTTAAAACTCACACTGAAGAGCTGGAATCCCCAAGGGAGTAAAAAAGATAAGCTATGGTAAACTTTTAGATTGTTTCTTTCTTAAGTAAATCATTAAAATGACAGATTGTCCAAGACATTGAAACTGTTTTCTCCCTCTATGTAAGTAGGTTTATCTCCATGCCATTTTATGTAATGTCTAAATGATGCTTCAGTGACCATGTACTGAGGAAAATGAAGCTGAGAGTAGCAGAATTTATAGGCATCCAAACCAGGTTTCTCAATAAAAGAGCAGTTTTATTCAATTGCAGCTGCTTTGATGAACCTGAGATTTAGAGAGATTTCCCTCAGTTATTCAAAACCAAGCATGGATGGAATCATGCTCAACAGCAGAACTTAGCTCCTTTATTTTTCTCTTTTTTAACTTTTTCTGTTTATGTATAGGCGTAAACATAATGAGTATAATAAAACGACCCATTTTGTGCTCATTAAAATGCAATTATTTCAGGAAATTAACTTTGAAAAGTAAAAACTGGTGTTTTTACCTGTCCTATTGAAGTAAATATAATTTCAAGCCAAGAATTTAAAAAAAAAATAATAGATTTAGAACTGAGCAAGCGAAACAGGTCTATAATAGGTTCTATAATAAAATTCTCTCAAGACTATCTTATTTTTTTCTCATCTACTTTCCACAGAGATTAGACTTGATGTAGTATAGCATATTATGTTTTTTCAAAACTATATTCTATGGGACATAATTTTATGAATAATTCATAACAATGCTATAAATGGGCAAATAAAGTTAAGTCTTATTAAAATCAGTTATATCTTTATTTCATTACTATATTATGGTTATTTTATTAAATTGTTTCACTTTGGTTTTACTATATATGTGGCTTTTTGCTTTGGGGGAATGCTGAGAAGGTATTTCAAAAACTGTTCATTGTGGTCTAGATAAAAAATATTCTTTGCTCTTCTAGGATGTCCAGAAGTTTTTTAAAAAACAACACCCTAAGAAGCTCAGCTATGTGCCACTCAATTAATATTTGTCGAATGAAATTAAGTGCTTAACATTGAGAAGACAGGTCTTTCTTAATTTTTAAAAGTTTTTTAAAGAGTTTTTTTTTTTTTTCTTGAAAGGGCACATAAACCTACAAATTTAAGTTACCTAAAACACTGTCTTTCTCATGGGGACAGAAAGAAAAGAGTACAGATGCAAGGCTTTGTCATCAACTGGGCACGAGATGAACATTATGCATTACAGCACCATCCATGATGAAGTGGGAGCATCATGGCAACCACTGTAGGTCGGAAAGACTGTTTTAGAAATATGGTCACTGCAGAGATACTTCTCAAGATGATCCCCTCATTGAAAATAGATTAGTATGACCAGAAAATATCCATGAAAAAAGAAACAATATAAAAATTTACATTTTTTTTAAAGAGAATAGAAACAAGGCTTGTGAATTTGCCTAAGTTTGGAGATCAATTGCTACTGATGCTTAAAACGATGTTTGTTTCATGTCCTTAGAAATTTTAAAATGGTGCTTCTTATATAAAGGGTTCATAGGTTAAACCATAGAGAGAGACAACCGCTGATGGGCAGTTTATGGAATCAGTCCCTACATTTCAACTGTGACAAGCTCTAGGTTCTTCTACATTGACTTCATTTCAGTTTTAACAGAAAGAAATCCATAGATGCACAATACTGTAATCTGGAAGCTTATGTAAGGCAGCAAAAAGCATCACCCTAGATCGGACAGACATTTTAAATAAGGTCCACTTTTGGCTACACTAGCAACCGGCTAGAGCCAACAGCATTTTGCCACACAAGTTATAAAAACAAAGATCCACAGCAAAGGAGGCAAGTGAGAAACCAGGGACATGGCAGTGTGTGACTACGTTACAGGAACACACTACAAAATGAAACCCCCAGTGCCAATGGGTTCAATTCCAGTCAAGTGAATTAAGGCTACCATATCACTGGCTGATACGAAGAGTCCATTCCAATCGAGCAGGAAGGAAGTGATTCACTCTTGAAGACACAAGGAAAGGTTTAGAGGAAAAGCAAGTTCTTGGAGAGAATGAAGCACACACATGCACGTTGTCTCTCAGGTGAGGAAAAGGAAAAAAAATGAGAGAGATCAAAGCAATCCAACTGCAAGGCAAGGCAGGTGTTTGCTTCCAGTTCACAGTATTGCAGTTAGTGGTACAGTGAGGTCTACGTGAGTGGTGGAGAGTACAGGCTGCCCAGAAGAAAGGAGAAGAAAGAAGTGGTCACATGACAACACAGCATTGACAGCGCTTTTTCTTTTGGGTACCTGGGGCTGGCTCTGTGGCTAGGCTCTCTTCCTTCCCTTCTGGGGATGAGGGCTCTGTGGTATCTGAGATCGGCCTCCCGGACACAAGCTCAGCTGCGTTCCCGTCAATAGTGGACACGTCCGTCACTGTCTTCTCCCTCAATGACTTCTCATCATCTTCATCAATGAGGACCAATTCAGCCTTGATGGTTTCATCATAGCCTAGCACCTTTTTCGTCTCCTCTTCATCCTCGATATTTTGGTAGCCCATAAAAATCATGGTGACTGGCTGATCCAAATTTGCCTCTGGCCCTGCAGTGCTGGGGGCTTGGGCCTGCTGCCCTGGGTTCCCAGAAGAATGGTCTTTCCTAGACTTATGTACCATTTCTAACTTGGCTTCTTTACAGAGCATGTGTTCCTTGGGATGGCTGAGGCTCCCATCTGCAATCACAGTCCTTTCGGACCCATGCCCTCCTCCTAAGCTTGATTGTCCAGCCTTCTGAATAAGCTCTTCTACATCCTTTGCGCTTAATTTGTGCACTCCATTTTCTACTACGGTGCCTCCTGAGTGCACCTCATACACTACTTTGGTACCATCATCATAGACTTTGACTCCTTTCTGATGGACCCCCTCTGGGCCAATGGTAGATGTAGAGAGAATCTTGGTCTCTCCTGTTTGTTTGTCTTTCTCCACATTAATTTCCATGGCGTACACAGCTTGAATGAAAACAAGAGAAAGGAAGTGCATGTTACAACAAAAAAAGCCAGTGAATGGTTAATTGCCAAACAGACAAAAAAAAGGTTTTGTGCCCTTTCTATTCTAACTGCCAAGCATCTTGAGTGTTAGAGTGAGATGCGCACTGTGAACAAAGGTGGTTATATCTGTATTTTAACACAGCAGTTTAAGGTACTGGGAAGACAGATGCATGGTTGCCATATCCCAATGGCACTCATACATTTAAGGAAGATCTGCTAAAACAAGGCCACGAGAGACTTTAGATCTTGGTGTGAAGAATTTCAGAGAGGCTGGCAACATGCAAATTACCTTGATTGAGGGCTTCTCAGACTGACAGACAACTTAAAAACCCTTGGTTAAAATGTGTTCCAGTTCCAAAATTTTAAATAAATAATAAAACCTCTTTCAAGTGTTTTCCCGTTGTCTCTACATTTCCACAAAGGTTTTTGTAGGTGGGACATGGCTATCTTCCACTGTACTATACAACAGAATATTTTCAACAATTGAAAAAGCATGAGAGATTTCATATTAGGTGCCCTGTGAGGACGTCAGTCACTGAGCTAGGTGACTAAAATGAGAACTGGGAAAAGAACAAGACAGAAGTAGCATCACCCTGGGACACTGGAATTTGAAGACAATGATCACAGAAGGCCTCTTTCATCTTCCATGTACAGAGTACCAAGTCCTGCTGCCCATAATGGTGTTCCCACCTGTTGTCTTCTTTTTGTTCCGTTGCTACTACTCAATGTGAGACACTCATTTCCTCTTCCCTAGATTGTTGGAAGAGCTTCCTACCTGGTCTCCCCCTCCCCGTATCCCTGCCCCTCAGTCTTGTATCCTCTCTATTTCATCCCAAATCCTGCTACCAGTGTGCGGTTGCCAAGGCCAGCTCTTTCCTGTCCTATAGACTCTTGTGACACCTCATACTTCCAAATTGGTTTTCTCATAGGCTTCCTGGATGAAAAGAAACTGTGCATCAGGCCCACAGAGCCACCAGGCTCCAGGTGCCCTTTATCTGGATGTGCCACAAAGCCATCAAACTCAGCAGCTTCCAAACTGACTCCAGTTTCTTCTATCAAAACTATTCCCCAGTCTCCATGACAAATAACACCGGCACTGTTAGCTAGTCTCTCAAGCCAGAGGCCTGAGAATCACACCTGACTTCCTTTTTTCTTCCTACCTTCTCACAGCCACTCACTGACAGTAGATAATTCTACTTCAGGTATATCGCCTCCGTCTCCTCACCATCATTTCTATCACCAAAGACTTGATCCAGGCCCTCATCTGCTGTCTGCACAACAGCCTTGTTTTTGATTTTACCTAATGCTTCTGTCTTTTTGCTGTAGTCCAGGAGACTGCAAACTGTGGCCGGAGGGCCACAGACAGCCTGACCCTGTTTCTGTATGGCCAGAGGAGCTCAGAGTAGTTTTACATTTTTAAAGCATTGTTTAAAAAAGAAGAAGAAGAAAGAAGAAGAAGAAGGAGAAGGAGAAGGAAGAAGAAGAAGAAGAAGAAGAAGAAGAGGAGGAGGAGGAGGAGGAGGAGGAGGAGGAAGAAGAAGAAGAAGAAGAAGAGGAGGAGGAAGAAGAGGAAAGAAGAAAGGGAGGAGGAGGAGGAAGGAAGGAGGGAAAGATGGAGAAAGGAAAGAGAAAAGAGAAAGAAAACAATGAATGTGCAACAAAGACTATATGGTCCACAAAGTCTAAAATACTTAAAATCTGGCCATTTGTACAAAAATTTTGCCGACCTCTGCCAGCTTGTGCTCCATCCTGCCCATAGTTACTTGAGTCATAAACCTTCTGTTGGTTCCTTGTGTCTTTAGAGGATAAACACCAAACTTCCCAGCATGGCATATAGTTCCCTTCAGCATGTATCTGCAACCTTCCTTTCTAGCCTTGTCTTGCAGGTCCTCTCGTTCTTTACACATTGTGGCCATAACAACTTCTCACTATTCCCAGGACACTCAACTTCCTCCCATGGCTGCTCGTCCATGTACCTACTGTCCCTCCGCCTAGATAGCCCTCTGTCCCTACTCCAGACTCCTAGAGATCTAGCCCACATGTCTGCTTATCATTGCCTTGAGTCCCTACCTCTTTCTGAATAAGTCCCCAACTATGTTAAGAAGATCCAAACTATCTTTTCAATCATATGTTCTAGTGCTTCTTTTCCCTTTAGCACAATCAAATAACACCATCCCAGACCTAAATATTTCCTGCTTTTGTTAAGATTCCCTTCTCCTGAAATGTCTTTGAGTTTCTACATATCCAAATATGGCCCATTGATTAACACCAAGGTCAACTGCCTCCTCTTCCATAAGCTTTCTTTGATCCTTCCATCTCAAAGGGATCCCTCTCTTTTTAAAATTCTCTCAATACTTTTTCTAAACTCCTCTGAAGGCTCTTAACATGTTCTACTCAGTTGTATAATTATTTGTGGGAATGTTTCATCAGCTTCATAGATTTTTAGGATCTTTGAGGGTTAGTTTCTTGCCCAACATCTATCCATGATGCCCCCTCCCTGTCAGCACCTACCTTAGAGCCATTTGTATAGTAGGTACCCAATATACACATCTGTGAAACAAAGGCTAATCATTCAAGAGTCTAATACAGTTGTTGTAATCTAGTAACAAATATTTCGTGTAATATGACACCAATGAAAAGGTACACACAGTAATTAATGTTTGAACTTGTTTGAAAAAAATAACAGCAATGAGATTGTCCCATCTGCTTACATAGTAAGATACAATCTGTTCCTGGTTAACACTTAACTAAAAAGATTATGAAACAAACTCCCATGTTTGATTTTCAACAGCTCCATTTTGAAAGTTTCACTTGTTCACCATAAAGATCTCAAGTTTTCTCAAGTGACACAATGGGAAGCCAACCAGTATTTGTCATAGAAGTGCATGGGCACACACAATGACTGTGTTTCCAAACAAACATTTATCTCTATTAGTTCCTGATTTCTCACAAAATGTGCCATCAGAGGAGTAGAATGGGCATTTAAAATTTGCATGAACTCCAAAAGGCTGTTCTTAAAATATCATACTTATTTTAAAAAGCACAGTTTGGGATTAAAATATTATATCTTATCACTATTAACACACTCATGGGACATAGTTATAAATAAGGAAAGTAATAATTATTACTAGTTTGTAGATACAATAGCTAATTATTCTGCAAACATTCAGTAATCTGTGAACAAAACCACACATTGGCCTCCAATCAATACAGAATATGGAACAAAATATTTCTATTTTTATATCCGTATGTGATAGGATGAAAATACAAATTATTAACATGGGGATGTTTACAGATGGCCCCTTCCCTCTGCCCATGAATGAGAATGCTGATCATAATTGATCCAATTTTCTCTCATTTTAATCTTTGCCTGTTCTAGAATCAGAGACTGGAAGAAAGGAGAGATGATGATGATAAGTCCTTTGCTGGAAAGGTTAAGTATATTCACACAATACACAGATGAGAAAGAAGGAGTTTAGTGGCAGAGAAAGTAAAAACTGTGTGAAATATGGACAGAGAAGGAGCATTTTGTGGTAGTAAATGATGCTTTAGAGCAGGTGATATGTGGAGGAAAGAAAAGCGACTATGAGAAGTATTGCTTAATGGAGATATAAATTAGGTCCTATTTATTTATTTATTTATTTATTTGAGACAGAGTCTTACTCTATCACTCAGGCTGGAGTGCAGTGGTGTGACCTCAGCTCACTGTAACCTCTGCCTCCCAGGTTCAAGCGATTCTCCTGCCTCATCCTCCCAAGTAGCTGAGATTACAGGCATATGTCACCACACATGGCTAATTTTTGTATTTTAGATGGGGTTTCATTATGTTGACCAGGTGAATCTCAAACTCCTGACCTCAAGGGCTCCACCTGCCTCAGCCTACCAAAGTTCTGGGATTACAGAGGTAAGCTACCACGCCCCGCCAAGGTCCCTTTTAATATACTTCAGGAGAAATAAAGAACAGAATAACTTCTTAATGGTTTTCTGGTGTGCAATTTTCAGCTATATTTCTTTAAATGTGACATGACTCTGGGACTGAACCACATGTGACATAGTTTTATTAGGGTTACATATTTACATTTATATATTGTACACTATTCTTCCAATATTCCTAGAATATGAGCATAGAATATTTTAAGCATTTTAATATAATTTTATAATAAACTTAGATATGTCACAAAATTCATATATATTTTTTTCTAGATAAAACATAAGGCTTCAGAGGAACCACACAATTTTAGCAGGTTCCTTAAGAGTGTGATTCTCCATTCCTTTCTGCATTCACTCTTTCCTCCAGTAAGGGGAACAAAGGCGAACACTTTGAGAAGCTCTGGCTTAACCCAAAGGCAATATCTAGTCTTCATGGATACATATATGAGAATGTTATCTAGGTCTTTTAGAAAGCCATGCAGGAAGTATGAATGTTTAAATGTCATCTTTATGAATAAGCACTTATATTTTGCTTCAGTTCTCAGCCAATAACATTCAAAAGCATGAACTAGAGTGGATATGAGCCAGTAGGAAATTAAGACATTTTCAGTGCAGTGTCTTGTTTTTCATGCACACAATTTAGAAAACTCTTCTACTTCCTACTGCTGCCAAAAGTTTATATCAAAGACTTCTCAAGCTTATCTTGCCTTCATCTGTAACCACAAAGCACAAAGCACACTCTCTAGCCTGCCCTGTCTTCCCTCTACCTTCTCCAAGTCAGAAGTACACTACAATGTGTATAATGATGATGGTCAAAGGGCTTGGTGCCTTTGTTCATCTTATTTAAAATATGAGGAGGGAGTGCTGTTGAGGGTGAGGGCTTTTTGGAGAGCCCTGAAAGAAATCTTGAAACATACATGGACATAGAAAAAAGTATTTGAAGGAAAGCTCTTGAAATTTTCCAGGAGGAAGGATCTGGGGAAGGAGGACAAGAAATAGAAGACAATTCAATGGAAGTTTCATTGATAGGTTGGCTGAAATCTGGAAGTATGTTTTTACTAAATTACATATTTAATTATTGATTTCCAAACCTTATATACTGATGACAATGACATTGGAGTATACAAAGCGTTTTTGCCAGTCCTTTCAAGAAGCCAGTGAGATAGTTGAGTAATATGCTGTTTTTATTAAACAGAATAAGAACCAATGTTGCCAGCTTCTTTAAAGGGATACAGATGAATGACTGCAAGGGTACTTTGATTTTGGACCTCCACATTTGGTTTTATTGGTTCTTGCTTCCCAATAATTCTTTCATCAATAGGGAAACTCCCTGAAGGAGTAGAGACATTCAGTGGAGGCTAAGAATTCCAGTCTCTAGGTTCTGAAAACACCTAGGTGTGGAGTGGAGTGTAGGCTTCTGGGGAAGGCGCCTACATAAAAACCAAAGTGGGAACTTTGAGGAGAAAAGCTATTGCTCTGCAGGGGCCAGAGAGATGGGTCTGAGGAGGAGAGAATGTTTGGTTCTGATTCAAACTTATCCCCCTGGCTCTACCTATGCTCATGTTGCCTGGTGCCTTCACCTTTGACAGACAGAAAGCAACTGGAAGGGCTGTAGGGAGCCTAGAGAAGGGGGAATAAGAGCAAATGACACAAGCAAGGGGGAAGAGAAATGGGCATGAATATATTTGAGAATCAGTCCAAGAGCATACAAAACAAGACTATTCCAGAAGGATGGAAAATTCAATCATTGATTCAGCCTTCTCCTAGTTTAGTTCCTTTGACTCACTGTGGTTCCAAGAGGAGGCACAGGCTGAGAACCCACATCTAAAGTATAAGCACCACATGCTCCACTGTCATTAGTCAAGGAGATAGGAGAGGGAGAAAGATAGGATCTGAATTCCTATCCAGATGACACTCCATTTTGGGGCTTCATTTTCCCATTTGTACAATGTAAGGTATCCAGCTTTGATATTTTATGGTGCTGTGAACAGCCTGTGTGGTTCATGAGTTAGTGATGTGTAAAGTACAGTAGTAGGGAAGTAGACAGATCATAAGTGTCATCCATTGGGGGTCAGGGTCATCTCAGCACAAAAAAACATCCAGTAGCTGGCATTGTACCTGGCATGTGATAGTTAAGCAATGCACATGCTTGACTTGTTGAATGAACATACATACGGGTAGTCTCATCCCTTCAAGCAAGTGATTATACTATACCTATGTGTTCATATATTCTCTTTGGGTTAGAAATATGAAAATGGCTACTGTGATGTCAATGACAATAAAAATGAGGGAATTAATTCAGAATGGGGTCTCCCTTTCATCCCAGAGTGCAATCTCTAACTTCAAAAATATAGTTAGATAGAAAGAATAAGTTCTAATGTTCAATAGCAGAGTAGAGTGACTAAAGCCAACAATAATTTATTGTCTATTTCAAAATAGCTAGAAGATTTTTGAATGTTCCCGACACAAAGAAAT
Source organism: Cebus imitator (assembly GCF_001604975.1). Classification (NCBI taxonomy): domain Eukaryota; kingdom Metazoa; phylum Chordata; class Mammalia; order Primates; family Cebidae; genus Cebus; species Cebus imitator. The sequence continues at coordinate 370,467 of NW_016107625.1, read as the reverse complement.
GATAAACATTTCAGATGATGGACATCCTAATTACCCTTTTTTGATCATTACACATTGTATGAATGCATCAAAATACCACATGAATGCCATAAATATGTACAATTATTATGTATCAATAAAAAATTGTAACTCCCCCCCAAAGAAGGGTTCAAAAATGTCTTTGAATCAATTGTTTTTCTAAGACACAAAAGTATTAACAAAAATAAGTCAGCAAAGGTATAATGCTGATGGATAATAAAGGCAAGCCAATTTCTTGTGTCTGATTTTGCTTCCATCTTTTTGGTCAAGAAGGAGAGTTTTCAGACTGTAAAGTGCCAGAAAGAAAGTGGCAGAAAGGGAAGTGAAGCCCAGACAAGCAGAGAAGATTAGAAAATGATAAAGCACTAGGGATATAAATGCTCTCAGTACTTTGGGATCAGGGTCCTGGTTCCCTTGTTGAATTTGTCTCAAGAATCTTGAACACCAGGAAAGTCTCTGGAGGCTGACATGCAAAGGTCTGATTTTCAAAAATGAGAATGAGGGGATTCTAAACTACAGAGAAGCAGCTTGACATTATAGCTGGCTAGCTAAATTCTAAAGTTAACCTCCAAATAGCAGAGATGACCAAGAGCCAGCATGAGTTCATCAAGCAGAAACTGTGCAGATTAATCTCATTTTCTTTTTTGTTCAAGGTCTCTAGAAAGAATAGCAAATTGCATTTGAAAAGACCCAGTGTATTTGGATCATCACAAAATCTCTCATATTCCTGTGGATAACATAGAAATGTGTACCTTGGGTATTAAGACAATTATCTTGTTAGTGATTGAATGATGATGCCCTAAAGGTGTCGATTTAGGGTTACCAAGGGCCAAGAGATCTCTAATGGTGTGCCACAGGGCTCTGACTTTGGTTCCAACACGCAACAGTTTTAGCAGTGAAATGATAAAATAATCAAAGACTGCTTTTCAGATTTGAGGGAGTACTAAACTGAGAAGCAAAGTGAGGCCAGGAGGATACCGTGATTGTGAGCTACAATGACCCTAACAATGGAGAAGAGGGTTTTCTACTTTCAAAACGTGTGAAGCCCTTGATTCAAGTGAAATCTGATGCGGAAACACAACATGTAAACACAAGGATGGAGAGACTGCGCGTGTTTGAAATGGGAGGGAATGTCAGAGCCCTGTCAAATCTCATGACATCGCTCCCCTCCCCACCTTCCTGCTGTGGTTCCTCAGTGCCTCCATGAAACGCCCAACATTCTTGAGAGACAATCTAACAGGAAGAAACTTAATAATCATAGCAAATCTACAAAGGACAGAAAAGTACATAGCTTATGTTTATTTTTGTCTTTTGAGATTAAAAAACAAAAGAATTATGTAGGTTCTTCTATGAATGAGCAGGTGAAGTAGTATACGGATAACTAGGGGAAACAGACTGCACATTTCAACTGAAATGATTCAGAAACAACAATTCTATGGACGAAGGGAGCAAGGTTGATCAGTTGTACACATGAAATGACTTTGAGGCCTTTCGAAACTGAAGCTGAAAGACCTTGCTGCCAGCAAAGTCAGCCACGTGGTCTGTGGCATCATGCTCTATTTTGGGGGTGAACAGCCTAGCCCAGAAGGCATCGGGAAGCTCTGAGCTCAACACATCAAGAAGACTAGCAACCAAGTGAAGAGTGTTCAGAAGGGAGGGACAGGGATGGTGGAGGGTGTCTAAAGGCAATCTCATCATCTCAGTGCCAGCTGGAGAGAGCAGGGCTGTGAGCATGAAGGGGATTTAGAGTGAGGATCTGGGAAAAACAGGAAATAATAGACATTTTCTAATACTTGAAAATCACTGGATGTGTTCTGAGTAGCTCCAGGGGGCAGGATAAGGATAAGCAGATGGAAGATGAAGGCAGACAAATGATAGCTCCATCAAAGGAAGAATTTCCCAACAGTCAGAACCAACTAGGAATGGAATGGGCAACTCGAAGGGAGATTAAACTTGGATCACAGAGGTGTGTGGCTGGGGTTTGAGGACCTTTTCACAGGGCTGCTATGTCAAGGATTCAATATTTGGATAAAGGATTGGAATAGATGTCTCCTAATTCTGAAAAGCAATGATTCTAAATAAATTCTCATTTATACAGAGTCCCAAATCTTCCAAACTCCAAACAACCAGGATATTTGTCATACTACTTAGTAATGACAAGTGATATTTGTCAGAATGGCCCTGAGGTTATACAAATTTCCAAAAGGACATTCCTAAAGCAAGATGGACCGTATCTAGGAGAATTCTAGCGAGTACTCTTGGTTGGTAAGCCACACATGCTCTATGTAGTCACTGTTAACCACAATTGATTGTGAATCTGAGCATCCCATTCCCCAAATGGCCTGGACAAAGGAGTTCCTCGTAACAAATACAATTCCTTCCACAGCTCTGCTTATATGTAGTCCCACAGTAGATGCATTTATGCAAATTAACTCTTAACTAATCAACAGAAACACATGTAAACTTACTTTTAAAAAGATTCTGATCATGCTATACTTAAAAAAATTTATTGGCTTTTTAAATCATCATGTTTTGCAGGATCTTCAAAAATAAAGCGAGCTGGGTTGTGGTAATAATGTGTATTCCTACTTACATAGCACTACAATCACATTCATGTGTTACTCTTGAACTTTATACTCTTTGAGAGACTACCCATTCTCTCTCAAAATTATTTCTCATACATTGTCCTACCCTCCCATGAGCTGATCCATATGCTGGATCATATCCCATGTCCTTTGAAGTACAGGAACTTGTGCAGAGGACCTGAGAAGCTGTTTTCCCACAACTATCAGGAACATCAACACCCAAGTCTCTAAGAACCAGCAGGAAGGTGTGTGACTCTTAAACACATTTTACCTACATTGACCTCGGAAGGGCACCCCAGAGTACTTAAAGAGTCCAGTGTGAAAGTGACTGCCAGTGATTCCTTTGAAGCATAACTGCAGGGTGCAGGCTCCAGCTGATCCATCCTGTCACTGCCCAGGAAGATGTAGAACTGGCCCCGGACTGACCAGATACCACTTACGGTTCCATCCATCTCTAGAACTCTGTGAGTTTGTACATAAAAGTAATATACTAAGATTTTTACAGAGATGCCCAGAGGATATTTAAATTAGCTAGTGGACATGACAACTTTGTTAATACTTACTTGCCTTTTTATTTTACTTTTGTACTAAAATAAGGAAGGATTCTTTGCTTCATAAAATATTCAGGTTGGCCTATGTAAAAGATTTCCTGTGGCTTAAACATCCATGATTGTTTTATTTTCTAAAATCTGTTCTATGTGATTTAATTTAAACATACACTTACCTAGAGTATGCAAAGCAGAATCTGACACTCATATTTGAATTCACTCATGTGGTAACTAACCACGCAACCTTGGGCAATTCAATTTTCCATTTAACCGCCAGCCCTCAGCATGTTTCTGGGTAGACCGTAGGGTAGATCATATTGTTTGCATCCTTCCAGTTCTCATTTCTGAGGCATGTTTGCATTAGGCAGAATAAAGCATGGTTTTCCCTGTACTCGATAATCACAAATGTATTATTTTGTAAAATCTCCAATTGTGAGAAATATTAGCAAGAAACATGTGTTTCTTAAATTGCTTCTTTTCCTCCCCAATATATTTCAGTGGCTAAGAAATAACCCCAGAAATGGGAAGACTTAGGAATATATGTGTTTATAATACACAAATAGCTCAATTCCCAAAGGATTCTGTAAAGACACCCATATGCTTTGAAAATATTTCCCACTCAGCTTCCATCATGGATGGCTCTCTCAATTTGTATCATTCCAACACAGAAAACAAAAATCCCTAGAGGCAGAATACAGATTAACTTTGATAATAAACACAGATAAAAGGACCACGAACACCAAAGAAAGACTCCCCCGAAGCTGGAGGTGAAATGCTGTTTGATTTCCTCAAAACTCTTTTCCATCTGGTCCCCAATTACCCATCTGGGGCCGGTCCCTGTCTTGTGTGGCCACTGTGAAGGCTGCATCTGAGGCTGGGCTGAAGGCGAGGTCCCCCATGTAAGGATAGCAGGGCACCCATCTCATTAATAAAGCTCAGTGAAATGCAAGCCCCTTGGACAAGCCTAGCGTCCAAACCAAAGGGCTCCCCAGGACTTACCAGCCGCTCTGCTGGTCCCGTCCTGCCCAGGTGTTGGTTCTGCTGTTCGTGAACAGAGGATTGGCAGGTCGGGAAGCTGGGAGGAAATGTAATTTACTGCATCTGGTAGCAGAGAACAGGGAATACAATTAGTCACAGTGTTCAGAGGCCCAATGGGTTCACTGCCGAGACAGCAGCTTGTCTGCCCTACATAACGGACCGCAGAGGTGGCCACTGAACAGGAGGATCAGGGTAAACAAAGACGAGCATTTGCCCAGTGACTGGTATTCAGCAGAGTAGCTGAGGCAGGAGGGATCCTGGCCAGAGAGCTCAAGCCCCAGGTTGGCTCTACGTATTAGAAGAGTCATCAGAAATCTCTAGATTCTAGGAGGACAATGAGTTTGGGGGCGGGGTAGGGGGAGATCCAGAAATGGGTTTGTGGGAGCCATTATCAACTTGGTGGGATGGACCAAATAGAAAACATCAAACTAGAAATGTACATTTAACTGAAAAACAGACCCATTCCCTGAAATGGAAATAAAACTTTCTGTGCCTGATTATTATGGGGTTCATTCCCTGAAGTGGCAATACTGCTTAATGAGCCTGATTCATTCAAAAGACCAATTTTATATGCATTATGACAAATAAAAAGACTTCAAAATTGATATGTTTCTGATACTGCAGGCTGGCGTTTCAGCCAGAAAGTCCTGAGATTCTAAATGACAACACCTAGTGAGCCCACCATTAGCCCAGTTGCAGGAAATGCTGCTTTGCAAAAGAAGGAGCCCATCACCTCTGTTTGGGCAAATACCTTGACAAGCCTCTTTAAGGAGGTGAGACCTGGAGGGTATGAACATTAGCAGGCATGCCAAGGTATCAGAGGAAAGGAGGAAACCCCTAAGGTGAGACAAGATGAATTTGGGTGCACTCCAGAGAGAAATGGGAAAGCGAAAGCAGAAAGATTCCAGAAAGCTGGGCTCCGTGAGATGTGATTCCTTCTTTGCATCACAACCATATCACAGAATCCTGGAACGTCCATCAGTCATCAATGAGTACATCTAACTGCTTACAGCATGTCTCTACTGAATATCCCACAATCATCTCAAATTCAACATGCACAAAATGGACCTTGTATCTCTGCTCACCTACTGCTTCTCCTATCCTCTATCTTGGCTCACAAGCACCACAGTTCACCTGGGATCATCAGTGGCACCTTTCACTCTTCTTCCTCCTGGTATCCAATCCGTTCCATAGCCTCTGCCTCCTCCACATTTCTCATCACTGTCCCCTCCTCTGCAACCCCACTCACACTGCTTAAGTTCTAGCAGCTTTCTTTTTCATTTGTTGCTTAGTTCAGTTTTAGACCAACCAGACCCTTTGCTGACTTGCAAGTGAGTCTGAACAATCCAGAATGTATTGACATCAGACCATTATGTTCATAGGCAAAAAGGTAGAGTATCTCTAAGAAAATGGATTTTTCCATATCAAACATTTGGAGAGAAGGAATGAGACAGAAAGATTAGGACCGCAGGACTTAGGGTGGAGTGAGGCTCAGGTTGCCTTCCCTCTTGGGTGCCTTACATGTGTTGGAGCTTGGATCCTGGATAAGCAGATGTGGTTGAAGGCCCCTCTCACTGCAAGGAAGGAAACTGAGCCTTTGAGATGGTGGTGGGCTGGGAGCTGGCTGAAAAGCAGCCTGCAGAGACCCTGAAGACGGTTTTGGATTTGAGCCAGGGACTGTGAGTGTAGCCACATGTCTGAAGTTGCACATTATTCTCCATGTTGAACTGCACCTCCATGATTCTTAAACTTAGGTTGCAGACTTTTCTTTCCTTTAACTCCTACTGTGGAAGGCTGTGGGAAGGGTCTGTGCCCCAAACCAGCACAAGGCAGAACTAGAAAGAGCAGCAGCTTGAGGTCAGTGGTCCTGAGAGGGTAGAGGCAGGTGAGTGTCAATGGTCTATGGGAAGAATTAAGCAGCAATCTAGGACTAGAGGTACAGTTTAAGAGAGAAGGGATTTCCAGAACTTCCAAGATTCACTGATAATTTTCAGAAGTCTGTGGAATTGGGATCTTGGTGAATTTGACTTTCTACATTTAAATCAGATGGAAGCTGGAGCCCAAGTGAGATCTCATGGACTGGTTGCATGCGTGTATGCATACCAAACGTTTTTCTCACAGTCACATGTGTGTCTGCATATTGAACATCTTAGCAGAAAAAAAAAAAAAAAAGCCTACTCACAGACAGAGAATTCTCTATCTGAAAGAACATGTGATTCCCAGGGCTCATATCTCAGCCTCCTCCAGAAGACAGTTCCCTGCCAGATGTGAGTGGATGATGAAGTTACCTTTGCCAGATGTTTACTGGCTACAAGTTTGAAGGCTACGGCTCTTGGAGAGTTGGGATACATGGCTTCTGTTAAGAGATAAGGGAATGGGCTAGGCATAGTAGCTCACACTTGTAATCCCAGCACTTTGGGAGGCCGAGGGAAGCAGATCACAGCCCAGCCAACATGGCGAAACCCCGTCTCTACTAAAATGCAAAAAGTAGTTGAACCTGGTGGTGAGTGGTGGTGGTCCCAGCTATTTAGGAGGCTGAGGCAGGAGAATTGCTTGAACCCGGGGTGGGGGGGCAGGTTGCAGTGAGCCAAGATCATGCCACTGCTCTCCAGCCTGGGTGACAGAGCAAGGTCCTGACTCAAGAAAAGAGAGAGAGAGAGAGAAGAGTGGGGAATGGGGCATCAGAAAGAGGACAGAGCAGCCCCTTCACTATATATTAAGTACTAAACCCTAAGGTTATATAGACAGATGTGAGTGGTTTGATAGACCAGCACAAAGGGTAACAAACAGGCCTGCCAAACCTTAATGGGAAAAACTTCTTCAGGTGGCCTCAATCAATAAGCTGCCCACTTCCTGCCGAAGTCAGAATGGTCTATCACTGTTCTCCCCACTGCCAGAGAAGGTGGAAAACAGTCACTTATAGCGTAGAAATTGAAGATGAGTGCTGCTTAATTCTAACCCAGATGAAATGTTTACAGTAGCTAGGGAGAATCTTAACAGCTAAAGCCAGAGAAATGAGACTGATGAAAACACTTCTTAAAACATAACTTAGGCTGGACGCTGTGGCTCACGCCTATAATCCCAGCTACTCAGAAGGCTGAGGCAGGAGAATCACTTGAACCTAGGAGATGGAGGTTGCAGTGAGCTGAGATTGCGCCATTGCACTCCAGCCCGGGTAACAAGAGCGAAACTCCATCTCAGTAAATAAATAAATAAATAAACAAACAAACAACACATAACTTATAGGCAACTGAAGATCGAGGTTTGTCAATAATTGATATGAAGATTTTGATGTGGGAATGGTTTTAAGCCGCCACAGACTGGTATGGGATGGGAGCCTAAGAAGATTAGTTATCTTACAGCAAGAACTGAGATAGGCCCAGGGCAGACATTTTCCTTTGCCTGTTCTGGCCAAGAGTTTTACATCAGCACCCTCCCCAGTGGGTAAAGAACAGAATTAGCACCAGAGATATACTATATGCAATTTATAGATGTACAAGACATTATGCCTAAGACAGTGAAAACAACCCATCCAATAGATGAGGGTTCTGCTATGTAACAACAGTGTGTGTTGGCGGGGAGTTGAGGGAGTATCAGAATGTATACGACCATGAGATTCTACTCAAGAGTTGAATAAGTTGCTCTTCACTGCCCAGGCTATCATGTAGTCAAAAGCTATTGGTGATCCAGGAGTACTGTACCTCTATTTCCTCTGCCATGCATAGGGAGACACACTTAGGGTACCTGAGATGGAGTCATTACACACACAGACACGAGCAGCTATCTCATGGCACATCGTAAGTTGGGATGCTTTTGCTGCTTATCTGCAGTGTCCGTATGGTTATATAATCCTAACTGGACCTGGATTCTGCAGTCTACATGCATCAGAAATTAACTGTGTTTCTTAAGGCATCATTGTTCTATAATAATAATTTGTTAGTATTGTGTAGCAAGTTGGTTGATTCTAAGAGCGTCTTGGCAAGCTGGGTCCTTTGAAATTGGAGAATGAGAATATAAAGAGACATCCCAAAGTCCCTCAACTGGGATGTGCTTCACCACAGTGTGGCTTACACATCAATCACATTCTGGGATGCACATGTTCCCTCCTTCAAACTTCTTTGCTAATAGATGTGGTGTGATAGATAAAGAAGTCACCCAGGCTTGGTGATAACCACAGATGGCAGGAACTATAATCCAGGGTGATAGGTAAGACCACGGAAATTCCTCCCTGGCCCATTTCCCAAGAAGTGGGATTCTAAGACTTTTGCATCCTCATAAGCCTGATCTCACCCATCCTGGAGGACAGAGTGCGAGGGTAACTTTCCCTGCAGGCTCTTTTCAGTTATGATTAGGTTTTTTACCACCTCTATGAACGGCTTAGGTGGATGGATGAAAATAATGGGAAGCAATGCAGAAGAAAATGAAAGAAGTTTGAGGTAAAAATGAAAGAGGTGGTGACAGTTTGTGACGCGGCTGCATTTTTGCTTGTTAACGAGTCATAGAGTATGACAGATCTCCATGCCCCACACAGACTTCTCAGGAACATGACATACAGGCTTGCTCCCTTCCCTAGTTATCAGAGGGATGTCTAGGGAAACTTCTGATTTGAGAAGGAAGGGAAAAAAGAAGTGAAAGCATAAAAGGGCAACACACGCTCTGTGGGTACATGACTATGGGTCAGTGTTCCACACTGCATCCCAGCCTGACATGCTCTGTATTATTGCTAATTGTGTGTCACGTCTCATGTCTTCCCAGACTCAGCAAAGCCTGCCATCTTCCCCATGCTGTACCCACAATTCCCCAACACCACTTTCTCAATCCGTGCCCCACCTGCAAAGCACAGAACAAGTACCCTAACTTGGCCACACCATAGAGTGTTCCTAGAACTATTGTAGGTCCCGCTTTTCCTGGAGTCCTTGTTGGCTTGGACCTGGCTTGGCCTTGCCTACATGCACTCAGAACATGAAGTTTAATATAGTACCTTCCTAAAGACCAAGTGGGGAGACAAAATCCAGGTCTCCTGCCTTTTACTTGCTAGGGGGGAAAGATCACAGTCCTTTTTTTTTTTTTTTTTGTTTTGTGGGGGCAAAGTCAGAACTATCCTTCGTGCAAATACCTTTGACTAATCCAGAAAAACACATTTTAAAACTTTTCCCTGTATGTTTCCATATGGCACTGGGAAAACACCGAAGCCAACTCTTATTCTGGCGCCTGATCTCTTCCTAGTGTAGAGGATGACCTTGTTTGTTTTTGATACAAGAACTCGCTGTCACCCAGGTGGAGTGCACTGGCGTGACCATAGCTCACTACAGCCGTGAACTTCTGGGCTCAAAGGATCCTCCCACATCAGCCTCCCGAAGTGCTGGGATTACATGCCTGAGCCACCAGACCCAGCCCTAGAGTGTGACATTCTAGGAGCCAGGTGAGCAGGCGATATCTGGTCCTTCCACTAAGTCTCTTTATTTTAAAGCAAGTCTAGCTGAGGGACAAATGAAAGTAGGAATCATGGGTTTGCAGCTGAGGTTAGGGAGCAAGGTGAAGGGTGAGAAGTATACAATCTCAAATTCATCCCCACCGTCCAGGTAAGGAGAGGAGAGGAAAGAGGAATGGTAGGGAAGGGAGAGAAGGTAAAAGACCTGTTCTTACCACCAGGAAGCCAGGACCCTGCTCCCACCTTTGTATGCTTTGAACCAACTATCCCGCACAGGGAGGAAAGTTTTGCCCAGCCCTGATTCTACAGAAGAAACTACAGTTCTCTGATCCAAGAGAAAGAAAGAGAGAAAGCAAAGAAAATTCAGAAGCTGTAGAAATATTTTCTAAACACCAGATATTTCCCCCAAATTTCCTAAACTACCACGTGTGTTTCAGCCTGAAGATCTAACCACCAGGACAAATGGGCTCTTTCCTACAAGGTACCTGGTCCTGATGTTAATACTCTTCTTTGCTGGGTACTTTTCAAGAGAGGTCCAAGCAGTGAGCCTTTGGGGCCTAAAAGGAAGTAGAAGAGCCAGGCCAATTTTGTAAGATGAGAAACAGTGAGGCAAGAGACAGTTCCTGAAGAAGAGAGGCAAGGAAGGCATGGAATTGGGACCTCCTCAGTGGCCTGCAACCAGCGCTGCTATTTCTTCTGATGCTTTACAAATCAACACAGCACCTCTTCCTTAAGACCCTGTTAATGAAACCCCCTGAACTGACCAGGATAAAAACACTCATCTAAAGTCGGGGCAGAGAGCACTTACCTCCATCTGTACTGGAGAAACCCTGTGGGAAAAAACACAACAAGGCAGAGCGTTACTCTTCCTGTGGGCGTATAATCCCATCTTTTCCCATCTTTAAAGACTTAACCCGTCTTTCTCCCATGCCCAGGCCCAGAATTTGACTGTGCTGGAAAAATGCAATGATCTCTTTTCTTCTGGACAATTTGTTTAGAATTCCAAAATCACCATTCCCAATTTATACCAAATTTTTCCCAATAGAGACTTATTTCAATTATCTAGCAAAATCCTTGGTCATGTTGGAGAATGAAATCAGAAAATCCCATCCTAAACTGATTTCATTAGATTGCTTTTCTGTCACTTATAGGTATTGCAGAAAGATTTATAAAATGGAGGGAGGGCCGGGAACGGTGGCTCACTCCTGTAATCCCAGCACTTTGGGAGGCCAAGGCAGGTGGATCACCTGAGGTCAGGAGTTCGAGACCAGCCTGGCCAATATGGTAAAACCCTGTCTCTACCAAAAATACAAAAAAAATTAGCCAGGCATGGTGGCGGGCATCTGTCACCCCAGCTACTTGGGAGGCTGAGGCAGAAAAATTGTTTTGAACCTGGGAGGCAGAGGTTGCAGTGAGCTGAGATCTCGCCACTGCACTCCAGCCTGGACAACAAGAGCAAAACTCCATCTCAAAAAAAAAAAATGGAGGGAGGTCCTGAGATGTTTGTTCAGAGTCTACTGGTTTTACGGACTATAGTCTTTGAAACACAGCATCATCTGTTTTTATATACAGTAAAATTTCACGTATTTACACTCTTTGTATTTGGAATTCATGTCCATTTCATAGGGTGTTGTTTCTGGCCTTCTTATAATGAAAAGACTCAAAAAGCAAACTATAATTAAAGTCACAAAGCATGTTTATTCTGCTTAATCAGAATTGGTTTTAGAATTCTAGAGTCCAACAAGAGAAGGCTTTTCAGGCGTGAGGCATATCGGAGATCCGGACAGCAGGTGGGTGAGGTAATCTAATGACCCTTCCCTATGCCTTGCAGCAGGCCAGATGGTCCCACACCCAAAGGCATGCCATGCTCAGCTTCAGGATGGCCCCTAGTCCTCACACATCTGCCCCTCATTTCAAAGAGTTCGTGGCTCGGATTTCTCATCAACGCCAACTGGCCTGTTTCCCAGCTGGTACCATTTTGCTAGGCCTTACTTCTCCACAGAAATAACTTAGAGAAATCATGTTTGTTTTCTTCACCTTCTGAAAGTCCTTGAAGGATTTTTCTGTCTCCTTCAGTTTCTCTAGGATGATTTGCTCTTTGGCAGATATCTGGGACTCTTCACTTTCTAGCGTTTGTATTTCTTGCTCCAGCCTGGAAAACACACAAACAAAGGATAAGTTACTTTATTGTCCTGCCATCCACCGGCAAGAGAGCAGCTCCTTCCTGTTGGACAATTTGTACCTTCCTGGCAGCCTCCGTTTTACATTACGCCGAGGAGCCAGGCCAAGGTTTTACATTACACAGCATCCTGTGTTTCCAGCTCTGCCACTGGGCAGACATTGGTCAAGGGAAATCAACACAGCACTACCTTCACTGGTTCACAGCCACTACTATGCAGTAAGCTTCAATGTCTCCCTGCCAACCCGACGCACGCACACTTTTCTTATTTGGAGGGAGATTATATTCACAGAGCAGAGGACATAACATCAGAAGGAAAATAGCTTCATATTCTCCTAGCCATCTCAGAATAACTGCTCTCTCAGGTTGGCCAAAATGTGGTGGCTCATGCCTGTAATTCCAGCATTTTGGGAGGCCAAGGTGGGCGGATCACCTGAGGTTGGGAGTTCGAGACCAGCCTGACCAACATGGAGAAACCCTATCTCGATTAAAAATACAAAAAATTAGCTGGCCATGGTGGCACATGCCTATAGCCCCAGCTATTTGGGAGGCTGAGGCAGTAGAATTGCTTGAGCCCGGGAGGTGGAGGTTATGGTGAGCTGAGATCATGCCATTGCACTCCAGCCTGGGCAATAAGAGCAAAACTCTGTCTCAAGAAAAAAAAAAAAAAGGAAAGGGCCATCCTTGCTCAAAGGAAGTATGTTGCCAAGAAATAGCTGGTGGCCCCAGTACCCTTTGGAGCCTGCTGTCCTCTCCCTCTGTGGCCTGAATTCTATTGCCAAAAAGAGGGGAAATAAAGAAGACAGAATGCAACTGCCCCTGCCTTCTGGAACTTTCCTCAATTTTCACAGCCATCCTATGTATTTTGTAAAAGGGAAATTTCAGTACTGCCAGGAGACTCTGGAAATATTCCAGAACAGCAGCTGCAGCTATGATTTGGGGAAAGTCTCAACAGCCATATTCTTTTAGTGAAATGATAATAGTAACCACCAGTGTTTACTGAGCACTTAATCTGTGCCAGGAACTTAGCGAAGAATTCATGTGGGTTATTTTATCCAAACTTCCCAATGACCCTGTGAGTAGGGAATCCCCATTTTACCAATGAGATCAGTAGGGCTTGGCAAGGTAAAGTAACCTGGTAAAGCAGGCTTTAGTGCTGCAGAACCCTGAAGCAAGGATTCAAGCCAGGAGGTCTGACGCTAGACCCTGTTCCTAACCATTGTGCTAAACTCTCACCACATGGGTTCTAAAGTGTTCCCCACATCCCCCATCTTGTTAACCATTGCATATGTTGGCACAGTAGGATGGCACTGATATGCAGCAATGTCTTCAGGAATAATGAAGGGACAAATGTTCTCTTGCTAAGACTCTAGATTGCTGTGCCCTTGAATTATTTGGTCTGAATCTGTTTGTTCATTCATTTAATAACTCATTCATTCATTTTTCCTTTTGGTCTCTTTCCCCTCTGCCATGCTAGAAGCTTTGCTGCTGAATCTGTGTCTGCCTATGCAAGTCCCCTCCCTCGCCTTCCTCCTTTTCCATCTTTTTTTTTTTTTTTTTTTGAGATAGTGTCTCACTCTGTCACCCAGGCTGGAGTGTAGTGGTATGGTCATAGCTCACTGCAGCCTGTACCTCCTGGGCTCAAGCAATCCTTCCACCTTAGCTTCCCAAGGAGCTGGGACTACAGACACACATCACCGTGCCCAGCTAATTTTAAATTTATTTTACAGAGTGAGGTTTAACTATGTTGCCCAGTTGGGTCTCAAAACCCTAGGCTCAAGTGATCCTCCTGCTGCAGGATCCCAAAGGGCTGAGATTACTGAGCCACCGTGCCTAGCTGTCTTTTTACATCTTTTAATCTGCTCTTGGCAACCAGCTAAACAAGTCCATTAGACCTAGACCTAAAATAAGGAGTTCAGAGTGGGATTTACTGAAAGGTAAGGGACACCAAGATCTAGGCATGAATTTATTTAGCAACGCACTGTGCCCCTCAGAGGCCCTTTCTGTTTCCTTCCTGGGTGTCAGAGAAATGACCTCTGGAGGGATAAGTCTTTGCAGCAATCACTTTGGGTTATGAAAGCAAGCCCTATATCCAAATGAACCCCCTCCAAAAGAACACAGCTCTGATATATTTGTCATTTCACTCAGGGTAAAAGCAGAAGTCCCACAGCTTATAAGTCCCCATGGTATCTAGCCTCCCAGTACCTATCAGCTCCACTCTACCAACGTGCCTATTTCACTTTATATGTTAGTCAAATAGAGCCACTCTTATTTGCCCACATGTACCCCATGTTTTTTTCTCCTCTAGAAAACTCAACTCAAACTCCTATTCTTGAAGTCTTGGCTCAGATGCCACCTGCCATGAGGCTTTCAAAGATTTCACTGCCAAGAAATAACACCACTCCCCTCTGAACATTTCTTAGCACATTATTTTATCAGAGGTCTTATCAAGTCTACTACATATTAGAGCAATGGCTCTCAACTGAGGTGATCTTGTCCCCCAGGGGATATTTGGCAATGTCTAGAGATATTTTGGCTGTCCAAAACTTAAGGGGGTGGGACTGGTGTTACTGGCATCTAGTGGGTAGAGGCCAGGGATGCTGCTCAACATCCCATAATGCACTGGACAGCACCCTACAACGAAGAATTTTCTGGCCTCAAATAGTAACATAAATTATTAATTTCCCCTATTAGAATATAAATTCCTCAGATGGAGGGCAAAAATGGTCAATACACCTACATTGAATGAATTTAAAAAGCTGAACTAAGTTACATAAAAGTGTGGCTCAGTCGAGATAAGACTTTCAGAATTTTGGAGACCAGGGTGAATTCTTCAGCAAGCTTTGACTTAAGAAGCTGTGTGTGGGTTGAGGCAAAGAGAATTTATAGGAGAAGGGCTGACTAATCCAGAGATACGAACATAGAGATATAAAACTTCTTTGTTGTTCCAGATGTCCAGCAAAATCTTCTACACACATCTGTGTAATTTATTTTGGGGGAAGTAAAGAGATATGAGTGTAAAATAGGAACAACACGTGAAAAACCGTCAAATTATCCATAAACTGCATTAATTCAATGGATATAGCAGCTTTGGACTAGAGGTTCCCTATGTAGACTGGATGACACTACAGGCCAAGTGGACTCTGAGCTGATTTCATTAATTAATTAATTAATTCATTCATTCATTTGAAGTGTGACTATAGGCATGGGCCACCATACCTGGCCTGAGCAGATTTGATTTAAATCTCAAAGAACAGAGTACTTTAGCAGACACTTAGGGTGTTCAGTAGATTATATTATTCTTGGGCTGGTTGTGATGGCTCATGCTTGTAATCCTAGCATTTTGGGAGGCCAAGGCAGGTGGATACCTGAGGTTAGGGGTTCGAGACCAGCCTAGCCAACATGGTGAAAGCCCGTTTCTACTAAAAATACAAAAATTAACTGGGCATGGTGGTGCACACCTGTAATTCTGACTACTCTGGAGGCTGAGGCAAGAGAATCGCTTGAACCCAGAAGGCAGAGGTTGCAGTGAGCAGAGACTGCATGACTGTACTTTAGCCTGGGCAACAGAGGGAGACTCTATCTCAAAAAAAAAAAAGTTTACATTATTCTCAAAAATATTCCCTTCCTTCCTCCCTTACTTCCATGGGAAGAGTATATGCTCCCCCAAGCCACTGGTGCCGATCTTGACCATGTGATTTGCTTTAGGTTCATGGTGGATGGGATATACTTCCCAGTCCCTTGACACTGGTGGCAGCCATGTGACCTGTTTTAGCTAATGGGATGTGAGCAGATAAGATACAAGCAGGCACTTGAAAAGTGCTTGCCCAGTTAGGCTTGTCCTCTGGCACCCCTTCCCATGCCAAGAGAAGGGCAGCTGCTGCCCCTTCAGCCTGGACCTCAGAAAGAACACACATGGAATAGACCTGAGGCCAACCCACGGACAGGTGCAGCATGCCCTGGCCCAATCAGTTTCAGGCCTCTCAGCTATATAGTTCAGATGCACCTGAAATTACAGCCACTCAGCTAAGCCCAGCTTAGATCAGCAAACACCCAGCCTACTCACAGAAGTGTGGGTAAGAATAAATGACTTTGGGTTTAAGCCACTGAATTTGAAGGAGTGTTATATAGCATTATTGCGGTAATAATGAACTGGTACAGGTCAAATATAAGTGTGTGTACATTACATAATTATGTACGTATATCCTAGCAATATATATCCCAATAATATATATGCCAATTATATAATATATATACACATATATGTGTGTTATATGTATTTACATGTCCCTGAAGCTAAAGGATTAGAAAGAACATGAGGCACCCACTCCTCCCTTCCCTAATCCTCTATTCTCTGAGAAATCTGGAGGGAAACAGAGAGATTAAGACTGAAAAAACAGAAAAATGTCAGTGATAGTTGTCCCTGAGTAATGGAATTATAGGTGATTCCATTTTTAAAAAACAATTTTTAATACTTTCCCAATTTAAAATATTCATTTATTACCTATCTAACCAGAATGAAAACGATAAATTCCCTTTTCAAAATGCCTCCTGAAGCCTTTTGCTGAGAAGGCAGCATCTCACAGGCTGTGGCATGAAAGAGGGCCAGGGCCTCCGCTTCCCATGTGTCTAGTGAAGGGGCTAGATGGGGACACCCCAACATCGATTTAAATTCAAAACCAACATTTACTGAGCTTTTTTGGATGGACCCTGAGCTAGGCACTACAGGGGATTCTAAAACAAACAAGATCCTGTTAAAAATGGCTGACTAAAACCGAAAATGGCTGTTTCTCAGTAACTCACTTCTTCTGGTGAAGCAACCCCAAGTGGTTATGATTTCCCCATGACCTGATGTCCACTGACTGGCTGGTCTCCACAGCGTGCCCTGGCCCTATAGGTTTCAAGGTTCTCAGCTATATAGTTCAGGTGCTAAAGATTTGGGTCATGATACTGTGTAACTGAGAAGGAACCGCAAGAGAGGGAGAGAGGAAAAAAAGGAACGAAACAAAACCTTTGTGATAACAACTGAGTTTCAACCCAAAGGGAATGAATGAAGGAAACGGAGAGTTCATGTCAGATCCAATAGCAGATTTTTCTGCAAAGGAACATGTGGCCTTGGGCCAGGCTCTGAGGGTATGGTGAGTCCAGGCTGCTATCTTTCTCAGGAAAACCTGAGTCCTGGGGCAAAGGAGCTTCCCAAGGAACAGAGTGTCATGGGGTTAACAACAGTCATCCCCGCCAGGCTGCAAATGCCACTGTTTTGTAGTTTCATGACTGAAATCTAATGCAGTCTTCTCTGGAAGAGCCAAATAGATACTGCTGTGCTGAAAATAAAGAATGGGCAGGAAGTGTAAATTATACGCAAGGTTAATCGAGGATCCGTAGGCTGCGGCAGGTGCACATAACAGCCTCTAACCTGCCTGTTCAGTTCCTTCTGAGCAAAAAGCAAACCGTAATAAGCCGTAAGAAAAGGTGACACACTGCAGCTGTGTCGATTTAATTTACTGGAGATGAGGTTGTGATCATGGCCAAATGGTCTTATAAAATCTACCTAACCCCAATAGATCATCCTCATAGGAAAATATAAAGGACCTCTCACTCTGGGAAGTACGTCGATTATTCTGTTATTTCAAAGTTTATTTAGACATTCATCCATCTAACTTCATGCAAACACCTTCCCTGTATCAGGTATGGTGCTGAGCACTGGAGATGGAGAAATAAATCAGACACAGTGTCTGCTCATGAGACTTCTTGGTCAAGTAATGAGAACAGCCATGTGAACACATAAATTACGATAAAAACCAAAAAGAGCAGTAATAGAGGAAAGAACAGCTGCTGTAGAATAGTTGGTTGTGCCTGGGAGTGTATGGTGGGGACACTAAGTGGTCTTCTCAATATCAATGCTCCCCCTCTTCCAAACTAACACACAGAATCCTTACTTGGTTGGGGATGGCAATGTGCCCAGCTGAAAAAAGTATGTATCCCAGCTTCCACTGAAGATAAAGCTGGCACGGGATGGCTCTGGCCAACGAGATGTAAGTAAAAGTGATCAGAAGGGACTTCCAGACAACTCCTTTAAAGGGAAAGGAAGAGCTAGGTGTGGTGGCTCATGCCTGCAATCCCAGCTGTTTGGGAGACTGAGGCTAGAGGATTCCTTGAGCCCAGGAGGACAAGACCAGCCTAGACAACATGGCAAGACAAGACCCCATCTCTACAGATAATGAAAAATTAGCTGGGCATGGTGACACACCCCCTTACTTCTAGCTACTCTGGAGGCTAAGCTGGGAAGATCACTTGAGCCCAGGAGGTCAAGACTGCAGTGAGTGATGATCATAGCATTGTACTCCAATCTGGGTGACAGAGTGAGATCCTGTCTCAAAAAAAAAAAAAAAAGAAAAAAGAAAAAAGGAAAGAAGCATTGGCTTAAGTGGCAACCGCCTTTTCCCTCCTTCCTGCCAGGTACAGGGAGCTGGTGCTGAGAGATGTATTCGTTTCCAATTCCTGCTATGACAACAACCACAAACGTAGTGGCTTAAAACAATAGAAATTTATTATCTTACATTTCCGTACCTCAGAAGTCTGACACGGGGGTTGCCAGGCTAGAATCAAGGTGCTGGCAGCTGGCAGCATCATGTTCTCTTCTGCAGGCTCTAGGGGAGAATCCAATTCCTTGCCTTTTTCAGCTCCCTGAGGTCATTCACATTCCGTGCCTCGTGGCTCCCTTCCTCCATCTTCAAAGTCAGCACTGTTACATCTCTACCTTCCTTGCAGCCACCCCTCCTTCTAACTTCTCCTGCCTGCCTCTTCTACTTTTAAGGATCCGGTGGTTATACAAAGCGCACCCAGATAATCCAGGATACTGATGTCCCTATTTTAAGGTCAGCTGTTTGGAAACCTTAATTCCACCTGTAATTTTCATTCCCCTTTGCTATGGAACCCACCATATTCACAGGTTCTGAGGCTTAGCATGGGGACATCTCGGGGGGTTCATTATTCTGCCTACTACAAGGGATGTGATGCTATAGGCAGAGCAGGCATCCTGTGTCCACAGGGACAATGGTATGTCTGAGGATGCAGAAAGGGAGACATGGCCTGGGTCCCAGAGGGCACGATGGAAGGACTACTCCACCTCTGGAATGTCCGGCTCCAGATTGCTTGTTATGGGCTTAACCCTCTGTTGTGATCATAGATGAATGCAATTTTCAACTGATACAAGGTGGAGAGAAAAACTTGACAAAGTAAACGATGCATTAACTGGGCCTTGAAGGATACATTCACCAGGTGGAAGAGGAGAAAACAAGCCAGGCAGAGGAGACAGTGTGGGCCAAGGCCCAGTACCTCATATGTACCTACTATCTGTCACTCGGAGCATGTGGCCTTGCGTGGCCTTTTCGGGTCACAGCCTGCTCTGCCCTCCAGTGTCATAGCTCAGCACAGTGCCTCAGAAGGGTTCTCACTATTCCTGTCCCCACTCCCAGTGGCTCACTCATGCTCTCCTGCTCTACTTGCCTGGCTTTCAAATACTGGCCTTCAAGGCTCTGCTGAGAAACTGCCTTCCTACAAGGCCCAAACAAAAAGAGGGGAAGACAGAGCATGCTGGCTGATGGGGACACCGTGCCATTCAATCTCCAGTTCCTGCTTCCCAGATCCTCAGCTACTCCTCTGCCCTTCTTACTTACAAAAGCCAATACATTGGGAGACCAAGGCAGGCAGATCACTTGAGGTCAGGAGTTTGAGACCAGCCTAGTTAACAAGGTGAAATCCTGTCTCTTCTAAATATATAAAAATTAGCTGGGCATGGGGCCCGGTGCCTGTAATCTCAGCTACTTGGGAGGCTAAGGCAGGAAAATCGCTTGAACCTAGGAGGCGGAAGTTGCAGTGAGCCAAGATTGTACCATTGCACTCTAGCCTGGGTGACAGCATGAGACTTCATCTCAAAAAAAAAAAAAAGAAAAGTCAGTATATTTTCCCTTTGCCTGGGTGTTGGTCAGTTGAATCCAAAGGAGCACAGACAGATACAACTTGGTTTTTACTCGTTTTACTGTTTGGAGGGGGTCTTGCCTGCCAACTTAGGTGGGCTTCATTTTTCTTCTCCTTCCGTGATCATAATAATTATCGTAATACTAACTATTCTAATATTGTTTTTGCTAGATACAGCAATGTATGCAATAATAAGGATTAGGATTATTGAGTGCTTACTGTGTGCTTGGAACTGCTATGAGTGTTTTACATACATTACAATACTTAATCTTCACAATATCCCATGAAGTAAGAAAATCTGCAACTCCTGGCCGGGCATGGTGGCTCACGCCTGGAATCCCAGCAATTTGGGAGGCCGAAGCGGGCAGATCATGAGGTCAGGAGTTCAATACCAGATTGGCCAACATGGTGAAACCCCATCTCTACTAAAAAATACAAAAATTAGCGGAGCATGGTGGCTCATGCCTATAATTCCAGCTACTTGGGAGGCTGAGGTAGGAGAATTGCTTGAACCAGGACCTGGGAGGTGGAGGTTGCAGTGAGCTGAGATCGTGCCACTGCACTTCAACCTGGGCTACAGAGGGAGACTCCATCTCAAAAAAAAAAAAAAAAGAAAGAAAGAAAGAAAGAAAATCTGCAACTCCCATGACACAGATGAATTGATACACAGGAAGAGCACTGACTTGCCCAGGGTTGAGGAGATGACATACAGCCAAAATTTGGACCCCAGTGGTCTGGCTGGGGAACCAGGACTCTTTGTCACTACCCTTGACAACCTGCCATGACCACTTGCCCTTTTACCCTCATTCCCTCAAGAATGCACATTGCAACACAAAATATAGTTTTCATGCTCACAGAAGCACAGAAGGTAACACTGGGAATAGAAGCCATTTAACTTAATTGCTCTCCAGAATCATGAGGTCCTGAACTGTCCTTCACCCAACTATTATTTCACATCTGCTTGAACTTCTCCACACATGGGGAGCTCACCACCTCCCATGGCAACCCAATCCCTCTTGGGACACTTAGGCCCATCAGAATGCCCACTCCAAGATTTAAACAACATTTCCCTCCCTATAGCTTTCATTTTCTGAGTTCTAGCCCTCAAGATCAAGTTTAGTAAACATCATGAATTGTAAGGGCTCCACTCTGGGAAATAGGAAGATCCAGGGCAAACAGAACTTATTTTCCATGGTGGAGCACAAATACAAACAGGTCCCATAGTAGGAGGTGGTAGAAAGGGCAGAAAAGGAAAGGAGTGGAAAGACCAAGGGGAAAGAGGACTTCTGGGACCCTTCATGCAATGAACTCAGCACCAACTAAAAGAGGAGGCAAGAGAAGCAGTAAATAAGTGTTCACAAAATCCTCAGGATCCTATGAACATTTCTGCAAAAGCTGTAAGCAAGACCAGCATATTCCTGACGATGGGCTGAGGCTTTAGGAAATTCCTCACTATGGAGGGACATAGAGTAGGATTACACCCGACCCTATAGCCAAACACACCGCCACTCAATTTGACAGGGGTTTGAATCTCAGTAACTACTCCCAGAATAAAAGGAGGTGCTGACCGACCGGCTGAAGGTGCTTACTTCAGACCTGTTCTCTTCTCCGGAACTGCAACTTCACAGTTGAGCAGTCAAGTGGGGTGCCTGTCTGGCCAACCTGCCAAAACAAGAACCTCAGGAGAAGTGTTTGCTGCTCAGAGGAGAGGAAAGCCGCTCGCATCTTTATGAATTCAGCACAAGTGAACTGCTAAGTTGCTCAATTTCCATTCTCCCTTTCTTTCAAAGCAATGTCATTCCTGTGGCTGAACTGCTGGGCATATGGCCACACAGAATAAAGGCCACGTTTCTCAGCATCCTTTGGAGCCACATGCTCTGGCCAGAGGGACGTAAGTGAAAGTACCGTACGTCAGCTTCTAGAATCTTCTTTAGCCCTTTCTTCTCCAGTTCTTTCTTTATCCTTTGCCTGAAATGCACATGTATGCAGGTGGGGCACTAACTGCCATCTTGGTCACCGTCCATAAGCATCAATCTTTAGGGTTAAACTGGAACAGGTCTGGGTCCCTAAGGAATTCACAGAGCACAGCCACCAAACAGCAGTTAACTGCATGCCTTTGGATGTTTATATAACTGCATACCTGTGGATTTTTATTGGAGGGAGAAATAAACATCTTGTTTAAGCCACTGTTTTTGTGGGTCTCTCTTCCTTGCATCCACATGGAATCCTAATTAATACAAGACACTTATCACATACTGTTGAATTTGAATAAATGCTCTTAGAATTATGCTGAGAATTGGGGGCCACAGCTAATCAGAGCTTAGAGTTGTATCCATGACTCAGCAGCAGAAGAAAAATAATGAGCAATTGCAAGGTTGTGAATTCATCACTGCGAATCAATGCTTGTAAATTGGGTTAGCTGGAACTGTGCTTTGCCCTGCTCTGCTCCCCAATCCCTGCTACATTCAATGTCTCAGCAGGGAAGTTTCTACTCCTTGCACCATTATAATCACCCATGTCTTAGCATCTCTTTGGTGCGCTATTTGTGTCCATCTGGCTTCTAGCCAGAGCCTTTGCCAGCTGAATTATATCAGAAAGAGCCAAGACACAGCTAGGTATACATTTTAAACACCTTTCCAGCCTTGCAGTGCAGTGATCTGATTGCTCCTATAAATAAGACTTAATGATATAGAGCTCACCCATGACCTTGGTTTCAGTTATGTGGTGGGAACAGAAGACTGATCAAATGTGGTTCAGAAGTCAGCGTGGGGCAGGGGCTAAGGTAGCAGGCAGCTGAAAATTTTACCCACCCAGGGTCCCTCTGCCCTTTCCTTTTAGGAACAACAACCAGCTCCTCCACTGGGAAAAAGGTCTCTCCAGGGTTCCTTGCAGATTTGGTGAAACCACTGATCAGAGGACTTATATTCCTGGCCAAGGAGTGGATATATATCTAAGCCAGGCCAACTGAACTCTTGCCCAAATATCTTTGCCTTGAGAGGAGTGACTCAAAGAATAAAAATTAATTGGGGGTGAATTCTTCCCCCACAAACTCTGAAGAGAGCAACCCATTAGCTGCCTGGAATTCCAAATCTGTCTGAGACGTTATTATCTGACCCCTTTTCCATCCTAAGAATATTTACCCTCATCTATCTGTCTAATCTATCTATCTCTCTCTCTATCTATCAATCAATCAATCAATCATCTATCAACTAATCTAGCTCTCTAGCAATCTATTTATCCTATCTATCAATCATCAATCTTAATATCTCCATTTCAACATTCTAGGTAGAGAACTGGGAAGAATATTGTTTTCACACAAATCAATGCTATGGAATTCATTTTCCACATTTCAGGAAGACGGTGCATTTGTTTCTATGGCACTCCCCAAATATTTTTCATTTGTGATTCAATTTGTAAGGAAACAGCTTCCTTTTATTTAGATGAGTCTCTCTGGGGTCATGGCAGATCATTTGGTATTTTAATGTGAAAACATGTCAATGGCCCTTAAGTAAACAGAGGATTTCCACTTTTCCTTATGAAAGAACAGGGCCTTCCTTGACTACAAGGTGTCAGTGGAGACTCACGCCCATTACCCTCCACTCCCCCCTCCCTGCTTCTTGCTTTTGTTTTTTCCTCATATCATCCCTGAGACAGAAATATGGCAGGGAAGACAGGGTCCCTTTAAAAATTCCAAAGGTCCTGCTCATATCCTTTCCTGGTGGTTCTCTCTCACCTCCTTCCCAAACCCCATGAAACTTCTTAGGATGGAAGTTCACACCCTTCATGTTCTGCTCCCACCCCTTTGCAGGCTTATGCCTTCTGGTCTTCAGTCAAGACCTCAAGCTGCTTCTTAAAAAGTCAGGAAGGCCGGGCACTGTGGCTCACACCTGTAATCCCAGCACTTTGGGAGGCCGAGGCGGGTGGATCACGAGGTCAAGAGATCGAGACCATCCTGGTCAACATGGTGAAACCCCGTCTCTACTAAAAATACAAAAAATTAGCTGGGCATGGCGGCGCGTGTCTGTAGTCCCAGCTACTCAGGAGGCTGAGGCAGGAGAATTGCCTGAACCCAGGAGGCGGAGGTTGCGGTGAGCGAGATTGCGCCATTGCACTCCAGGCTGGGTAACAAGAGCGAAACTCCGTCTCAAAAAAAAAAAAAAAAGTCAGGAAGAACTCTCCACTCTCAACTCCATTGCCTGAAAACAGATATCATAATAAAAGCCCAAATTACATCTCTTTAGAAATGTTTTCTTTAATACCCCCACCCCCTACCCAGCCTGGTACGTTCATTCATTCTGATTCCACAGCATTTCTAGCTTTTGGTACACTCTGCCTTGCATGAGAGTGTTAAAAACATATTGGCCGGCTGCGCTGGTTCACGCCTGTAATCCCAGCACTTGGGAAGGCCAAGGCGGGTGGATCACCTGACGTCAGGAGTTTGAGACCAGCCTGAACAACATAGTGAAACCCCCATCTCTACTAAAAATACAAAAAATTAGTCGGGCGTGGTGGCACGCTCCTATAATCCCAGCTACTTGGGAGGCTGAGGCAGGAGAATCACTTGAACACGGGAGGTGGAGGTTGCAGTGAGCTGAGATCGCACCATTGCATTCCAGACTGGGCAACAAGAGTGAAAATCCGTCTCAAATAAATAAATAAATAAATAAATAAATAAATAAATAAATAAAAATGTATTTGTCCTTCCCAACCCTACCTGTACATCCTCTCTCCCAAGTGCAGGCTTATTAGGAGACAGGACTATATATTTTGCGTTGGTATACCTCACATTCTTCCCTGTACATACAGATGCTCAATAAATTTTTGTTGAGTGCATAAAAAGCAAAGCAACCCAAGAACATATTTCTAAAGGATTCTACAGTGAATGTTACTTGGAGATGGTGATAGTAAATGTAATGTTTAAAATCTTGGTTTGGTTTTTCTACTTTCCTCTCAAATATACAAATTTAGATATTAGAAAAAGGAACATCGACGTTGGTGTGATTTATATCTTAATCTAAGTATACAGCCAGGACATGGTAGCACTTTTCATTACTGATGGTAACGCAATCACATTGAAGCCCACATGCAAATAAATGAAAATTTCTCTCTGTAAGTGTGCTTCAGTCTGTAGAGAGATCAGCTTTTCTCTCTTTTTCTTGTGTATTTACTCCATCTGGAATCACATGACTCACACTAACAGAATCTGTGCAAGTGGATTTCTGTGTAGGAAATCATTTCCAGGCTTGTGCTGAGCACCAATTTCTTGGTTGTGATTCTTATTTGAGTCAGTTTCATCAGAAATAAAGTGGTTTGATTACAGGAAAGTGAGATTATTTTCTTCAAAGCAATACTTTTCTCAATAACGTAAGGCCCCCTGTTTCCCAGAAATGTCTCTTTTTCTAGGAAGAGAAAAAGTCCCATCCAGCCACACCCTCTGCCCCCCAGCCTCTGACTCAGGCCCTCTGTTGAAGACCAGTGCCTCCACTCAGGCACCTGAGCTTGTGCAGGCTGCTCTGGGAGGGTACCCCATTAACTATCCCCTCTCCCCTGTGTCTTCACCTCTCTCCAAGAAGACTTCTTCCTGTTAGTCAATAAACAAGAATCATGTCTCTCCATTCTAAAAATAAGTGAACTTCTCTTGACCCTGTATCCTGTTCCAGCTGCTGTTGAATCCCTCTTCCAGACTTCCCCAAGGCCAGTCACCTCTCGCTGCCTCAATCTCCTCACATCCTGGCCCCTCCTCAGCCTCAGTCCCTCTGCCCTCACCACCCTGCTGCGTCTGCTCCTGGTCAGGTCCATGACTACCGCATCCAGTGGACCCTCTTTGGTGTGGATCTGTTTGACTTCTTCGTTTTTAAAAACATTGTTGATCACTCTTCCTCCATGATGAAGAGCCCATGATGCCTTGTTCCCCATATGGGCACCTCTTCTACTCCACCACTAAAGGTTTACTTGGTTCATTGTTCTTATTCATTAACATTTAATTCTTGGCTACTCATGTCCAGGCTCATGCCTTAATTCCCCCCTAACATGCT
Organism: Cebus imitator; assembly: GCF_001604975.1. Classification (NCBI taxonomy): domain Eukaryota; kingdom Metazoa; phylum Chordata; class Mammalia; order Primates; family Cebidae; genus Cebus; species Cebus imitator. Next base: position 344,653 of record NW_016107625.1, on the reverse strand, counting down.
TAAATCTATCCAACCTACATCTTCAGCATCTCTCCTGAACTCTGGCCTCTATATACAACTGTATTTTGAATGTCTACACCTGGATGGTCCACAGGTACCTCAAAGCCAACATAAACAAGACCAAACGCATCTTTCTCCATAGAGCCGCTCCTCTCTGTGGCATTCTCTAGTTCAGATGCTGGTGCCACCATCTACTTAGGAGGGAAACCTGGATGTTATCTTCACCTCTGACCTGTCCTTCTCTTATCACCACATCCATGTATCTTATTAGTCACTAAGTCAATTAAGTGGCTTTTTAGCCACTAAGCCAATTTGCCCCACAAATCTCTTTCCATAGCTCCTTCTCTTCAGCCCTAGTACAGGTTCTGTTCTAAATGCCTCAACAACCTTCTAACCCATCTCTCTGCCTCTACCTAGCCCCATCACCCTAAAAGCCAGAATGTGCCTGGACACACCCCAATAACACTTCCCTGCTGAAAACCCCTCATGGGCTGTCCGCTAAAGCTCATGGATATGACACATTCCCAGCCTCTCATTTACCTGCAGAAATGAAGATTTCCTTGTTTGCCCCAATGCCTTTGCTCATACCACCCCTCTGCCTGGATTGCCCTTGTTCTCTCTCTTCCCCTTTTCATGGGTAACTACTACTCTTTGTGTGTGTGTGTGTGAGATGGAGTTTTGCTGTTGTTGCCCAGGCTGGAGTGCAATGGCACGATCTCAGCTCACTGCAACCTCCATCTCCTGGGTTCTAGCGATTCTCCTGCCTCAGCCTCCCAAGTAGCTGGGATTACAGGCATGTGCCACCACACCTGGATAATTTGTGTATTTTTAGTAGAGATGGCGTTTCTCCATGTTGGTCAGACTGGTCTCGAACACCTGACCTCAGGTGATCTGCTCGCCACAGCCTCCCAAAGTGCTGGGATTACAGGAATGAGCACCATGCCTGGCCAATTACTACTCATTTTTAAAGCATCTGCTCAGGTAATATTGCTTTTTTTGGAAGTCATTCTTGGCACCCTTCCCATGAAGGTGCTCTTCCTCTTTGCTGCCATATCTCATGGATGTATTTCTACCACCAATTTTATCCCACTGTATTTTAATCACTCATCCATGGATTTGGGGTTCCCTTCCCTAACTCCAGTTTACAAACCTCCAGAAGATAATTACCATCTCTTTTTCATCTTTCTTTGATGATGGCGTCTGGCACCTAGCTGGCCTGTATCTAGCAAGGAACCTGCCTCACTGAAAGTCCTCAGTGTTGTTTCAGTAAATGAATGTCTCGGTGAATACATAAATTGTTTCTCAACTGGAAGTATCCTTAAGCAGACCCTCTGGCTCAGTTCCTTCAGTCAAAACTGAATCTTAAAAGAACAAATTCATATTAACATCAATCCTAGACTCAGTAAAAACAATAGATTAAAAAGAAACTTGTCTTATTTGCTTTCTCTGAAGCAGAATTATGCAGAAGGTAACTGCTGTGTGGCTCTGTACTCTTTCCCCCAAGTTCCCCAAATATATAATTTCATCTGATCCCAGGTGTGTGTGTGTGTGTGTGTGTGTGTGTGTGTGTGTGTGTGTGTGTGTAATGTGCTATTCTTATCTACTCTGGGATATTCTTATTTACCGTCAAATAAAACCAACAGTAGAAGATGCACAGATATGTAGGAATTGGGCCAGAATGATGGACATTCTCAGCATTTACTTCATTCTGCCCTGTGACTCTCTATGAGTTCACCCCTTCATGCAGGAAGCATCTGGGCTTTCATACCAGATTGTGAAAATTGTTTATGTGGTGCATTCCTCTCTTCCAAATCCCTGTTTACTCATTGTGCGTAAATCCAGTGCTCTGTGATAGCTTTCCTGCTGAGTTAGATTTTCCCATCGGCTTCTGTATGTGTGTGTGTGTATGTGTGTGTGTACGCGCGTGCATGTATCCACACAGCCTCAGCCACAGCTTTCACAAATGTCCAAACTGGGGACAATCATTACATTTTTGCCTGTTGTTCATCATGGAGGTTGCTCTGGAGATACTGGTGATGCTTTCAAGATGCATGAGTTAGTATCTCAATAAATCATTCATTGAAAAATAACCTCAAACACTAGTGGTAAAATAGCCCACGTTTATTGGGCATTTACTGTGACATACAATGCCAGATGATATGCTAAATGGTTTGTAAGCATTATTTAGTTCTTTGCACTTGGTAAAATATCTCCTGCTGTCATTTGCACTTGACAGATGAAGAACTTGAGGTTGAGCGAGCTCACGTAACTTATGACCAGTAAGTGGCAGAGCTGGGATTCAAACCCAGGTCTGCTTGCAGCTACAGCCTAAAATATTAACTGCTACTCTGCGCTGTCTCCTGCCTAAGAGCAAGTGAAACTGCTCCCAATCCAAATGTTTCCAGCGTTTCCTCTTTTTGGTGTAGCTTTTTCTTTTCCAACATCTTAATCAAATGCAGCTGCTCTGGTTAAGGAGAGAGCTGACTGGGAGCTCCTCTCACTCCACCCCTTGCCTCGCTTGGTCCTTCCATAAGATACACAGGATTTGGAAGTCACCGCTCTATCAAAGTAGAAACAGCGTGTATTGCTACGGCATCCACAGTGCCTAGAGGAGTATTTGTATACAGCCTGTGCTCAACCAATATAGTTCTGAAAGGAAACATTCCCTCTTGTGGTCACCTACAGCACAGATTTCCCTAAACAACTCAACAGGACATCAAAGAATAAACAGCACCTCTGACCTTTGAGCCATGAGAGGAGCATGGTATCTATCCGGAAGGTACAGATGACAGCTTAATTATACCTGAAACAGAGGCTAGGAAGGAGGTCAGCACAGGGTGCTACGGCAGCAGCTGGGAGGCTTCCAACCGATCCAAACTGATTTTTCTAAAGAGAACTATGTCTTGGGTTTTGTTTTGTTTTTTTTGCTAACAGTGTTTTCCATGCTTGACATTACCAGGTGATGACTTCTCAGTGGAGAAATTTGTCATCCCACTGGGATAATTCCAGAGTTATTCTAAGAGTTCCTGCTCCCACCAGATCAAGCCAATCAGGAAGCTCCTCCACATGGGTTGTGCCGGACTGACTGTTTCCCACTTGGCTGCTTCCTGCTATTGTTCTCCGTCATGTTCTCAGAGGCTCAACTACTGAGCCCTACCCCTTCCTCTCAGAAGCCAAGGGCTGCCTCATGGCTTTGGGTCAAGGTATACTCAGCTCAGAGATCAAGGCATCTGGCAGAGAGAGAAGGGCCTGAAATGAGAAGAGAGGCAGGCAGTTCTTGGACCAGGTGACCAGAGCAGAAATCACAGAGCTTAAAACACCCAGAAATATGAGTCTTTCTAGTCTTGGAAGAGAAGTTTGAAATGTTCTGGGTCACTCATTCATGTTTATCAAGCATTATCAAGCAAGTGTTGAGCTATATACAATAACAGCTGCACAGTCTCTACTTTTGAGAAATTCATCATCTCATGGGGGAGGAAACTGTATGAACAGTCACATTTGAACTCTGCTGTGCACCGCAGAGCTCAAATTCAAGACCAAAATGCTGCAGGAATGCAAAGAAAGAGAGTTTGAGTAACTCTGCTTAGGGGTAGGCAGGGCAGGATTTCAGGAGCTTGGAACATGTCAGTAGGATCTTGAAGGATGAGAAAAAAGGTCAAGGCATAGGGGAGTTGAGACGGTGTTTCAAGCTAGGGTGACAACATGGACAAAGGGGCTTTGATGCAGAAATGTGCAAGGCAGGCTCAAGTGAGTGAGTGAGGACCTCCCTAGGACTGGCCCAAGTGCACTCATGATGGATGGAAAGAAAGTGAGGGCGAGGATCAGGTCCAGGATGTGATGGCTCTTGAATACCACACTAATCAGTCTGATCCAGAAAGCAACAGAGAACCATTCGAGTTTCTTGTCTGTCTGCCTGTTTATGTGTTTGTTTTAAGGCAGTGAGTGATGGGATCGGCTGTGTTCTAGAAAGACCATGTGGACTCGATAGCTGAAACCACCTGGCCTAAGTGTAGGGAACACTGAGCTTCAGGCAGTTGAGTGGGCGAGTCACTGTCCCAACACATTTATTATGGATGTTGGAGACAAAAACTTTGGGAACTAAAAATAACATTTAAAATATTCTTTGGTGAACTTTATCCCTATAGACTTATCAGCCTTGATTCCATTTTACAACAGCTGTTATGTTGAGAATGATATAGATTTCTCGGTTTTCAAATCCAAAATATTCTGTGAGGGTAGAGTTTTCCTTACACCAGGAGACAGCCAATGGGAACCTCCAGATACAAAATGATTCACACTTAGGGATCAAAACCTGAGGGGTAAAGCATTCCTTACGCCAAATTTAAAAAGCCCTTTTACAGCTCAGGAAGTGGCTTGCATAAAGTCCAAAGAAAAACAAGGCACTTAAAATCCATCCAGAGACTCATTCTTTTAATTGAAGCCCTCTGTCAAAGAGATGATCTGATAGGCCACTTGAAATGTGAACTCTTGGATACAGAGATAGTACATTGTGTTCCAGAATAACCATCATTCTCAGCAAACTGACACAAAAACAGAAAATCAAACACCACATGTTCTCACTCATAGGTGGGTGTTGAACAATGAGAACACATGGACACAAGGAGGGGAGCAACACACACTGGGGTCTGTAGGGGGGAAATAGGGGAGGGACAGCGGGGGGTGGGGAGTTGGGGAGAGATAGCATGGGGAGGAATACCAGATACAGGTGAAGGGGAGAAAGGCAGCACATCACACTGCCATGTGTGTACCTATGCAACAATCTTGCATGTTCTTCACATGTACCACAAAACCTAAAATGCAATAAAAATAAAAATAATAATAAAACAGAATAATAATTTTAAAAAATGGCCTGCGTCTTCCCGCTGGTTTGGCTTATATGAAATCAGCACTGGCCACCTCTGTGTTCAGCAGAGGTCCCATGCCAAAGTCATCCTACCACATCTATCATTTCCAAATCCCGAGACTAAGGGAGAATTACCCGCTGAATGCACTAGGAAACTTCCCTGGAGCCCTCAACTATAAGAGATTTCAAGACAGACTAGATTTGTTTTAGAAATAGTACACGGCATCTTGGTATGAGATGTCTCCTGCAGAGGCGATGACCTGGGACCCGCATAAATGTTTTCATGTGAATGAATGAGTGATCACAAGCCTCCTGGGCACAGATAAAAATTATATTCCCATGAAATCCAAGTTATAATAATAATAACAGCAACATTTGTGCAATGCTTTAGTTTACAACATCCTTTCACAGCAATTAGGGATTATTTTATTCCTATGTTATAGATAAGAAAATTGACAGGAAGAGAAAAGGGAATCTAAACACCTTTCATGCTACAATTTGATTTTCTCCTCATCTATAAAATGGTTATAATGATGTATATGGAAGACCTACATCAAAATTATGAAGGTTAAATGAGAGAATGTTTAAAATATCTCAGAACACTGCCTGCCTCCATGGAGTAAGCACTATTCAAATGTTTGTGCTTCCTTTCTCTTCCAGTGCTTTCAAAAAATTTAATTTAGAAACCAGTCTGTTATACAGCATTTATAAGATAAACCAATAAACATACTATTTAACAGAATAAATTCAAATTCATCTTAATATATGCTTTGTGGCCCACAATATTAAGGAATATCTGTAGAGTCTGATGTTAAACTGATTTTCCAGAGAAGGAAAATACAATCTATCATTTGAATGCTAAAAGGAAAATCAAAGTGTTTATTATTGGGTTCAAGGATGGAAAAGTTCAGACTGTGTATGCACGTGTGTGTCCACCCGTAAAAAAAGAAAATCTGATTCAAGTTCGCTATGTGGGAGCCGCTTATGTGCACATGGAGCGCCATCTAGTGTCAGATGAAGTCATAGTTCCCTAATTGAGGTAGTACCTATGGGAATTTAGGTAAAGCTGATAGCTGTGATTCAGCAGATTTGGTATTGTGTACTTAGGAGGAGAAAGTTCATTAAATGTCCACAACCCTGGACGCTTTACTCCCTTGTTGTTTTCAAAGGAACAGTGCATTTGCCCCTAATACGGTGTGCAAATATCGCCAGCTGAGCCGTGTAGATGGTTCACGTGGTCCCACTGCTTCTAGAAGGCGTGAACCTCTGGACCTTCCCAACCAGTTTCTCTCCCTGTTCCTGGGAGAACAGGTTCAGGCCTTCTAGAAGCAGTGGGACTATGTGAACCATCTTCATTGAGATCATCACTTTAGAGGGGCCACTTAAAAATGGGTTGCAGTAGGTATCCCCAAAGGTCAATTATGAACAACCCAACCAGTGGCCCTGTGGTCCAGAATGGCCAACCCCTCCCAATACACACATCCTCCCTCCCACCAAAGGCCAGTCTTGATGCTGACGTGAACCCCAAGGCTCTCAGCTCTCCAGCTTCTGAAAAGCAGCAGCAAGACCCATACAGCATGTTCCTGCACAGTGCCCTCCCTCCCCGAGGCTGGCTCTCCATGCTTCTCCAGCATGTGTGTCCCAAGCCCTTTGTTCAAGAGCAGCTCTTTCACCCGTGCATCTGGTAACCCAGTGACCTGGGCCAGGAGTGACATCTGGCTCATGAGCTCAAGCAGAAAAAGAGGTCCATGACATCTCTGAGGCTTCAGAGACAGAGGCCTCTGTCATCTCAGCAATGCCAGAAACCAACACAAGAACCTGCATAAAGTAGACCTGGGTATCTGTGGAACTGGAAGGGGTCCAGCATTTGTGGGTGTGCATACTTGCTCCCCCGTGTTCTCTTCTCACTTGGACCAGAAGGGCATAGATGTGTTCCATATGGACAGGGAGTTCCTCCCACAGCAGGCATTGGTCATACGCACCCTTGGATTTCCAAAGTCCAACCAGGGCCAAGGGCACAGTAAATGTCTGGAAAGTGACAGACTCTGCATGTGGCCATGAGGTCCACTACTCTAAAAGCTAACTGAAGGGTGGCTAAGGCACTGAACACATTCATCAATTCACTCCACCTTGCAATGCATTGAACTCAACAAAAGCAGCACTTACAAAAGAAGTCGATGCTGACATACCTCACCTAAAAATGTGCCATGGGGAGGGCTTCCTGGAGTATCCAGCAACTTTTTTTTTTTTTTTTAGACAGAGTCTTGCTCTGTCACCAGGCTGGAGTGCAGTGGCATGATCTTGGCTCACTGCAACCTCTGCCTCCCAGGTTCAAGCAGTTCTCCTGCCTCAGCCTCCCGAGTAGCTAGGACTCCAGGTGTGTGCCACCACATCCAGCTAATTTTTATATTTTTAGTAGAAATGGGGTTTCACTATTTTGGCCAGGATGGTTCTTGATCACTTGACTTCATGATCTGCCCGCCTCAGGGGATTACAGGCTCCAGCTACTTTTAGTGCATTACAGTGATGGCTCACTGCACTGCCTTTCAGGGACCCAGCAAATTGGGGGATGGCTGAATTGACTTCACAATGAAAGAATGCTGCTGTTCTGATTACATCCCTCCCATGCTCCCATGGAGACTCTGCCTCTGGCCAGAGAGGAACAGGAGCCATGGAGGACAAGCTCTCTGATGCTCTAAGGAGAGAAAGATGAAAGGGTCCTATAGGAGCTGGGAACTCATTATGTGCTAGGCACTGATTAGACGTTTTACATGTATTAACTTGATTAAGCCTTACAACAGCCAAATGGGAAACATATCATTAGTTCCCACTTTGCAGATGGGTTAAGTAGCTTGCCCAAGGTCCCATGAAGTTCATGAGGTGCGAGGCTGAGATTCAGATGAGGCCAGTCTAATACTGAAAAACATATGCTTTTCGCTGCATCGATAATAAGATCCTGCTCGGTCTTTTGGAACCTTGGGCAAAGAGAAACCCTAATCCATGGCAGAACTCTATTCAGGTCCAAGATATTGCTGACATTTAAAAAAAAAAAAAGAAAAAAGAAAAAAAAAAGGAGACAGTGGATGCAGCAATGCCTCTCCCTGGAACTCTCCAGAGCCCTGCGCTGCTTCTGTCTGATTCGTTCTCTGGCCCAGCCACAATGATCTCGGGATTTCTGAATGACTTGTTTTCTTTGCCTCTGGTGTCCTGATCCATCCTCTGCTGGTAGATTGTCTTCCCCAATCCTGCCAAATTCAAGCAAAACTAGCGGTCTGCCCAGTTGGTTCCCAGCCTGCCCTTGACTTCTCTGCACCCTCGCCTTGCTCTAATTGTGACATTGAACCAGCATCCTCACTTCACCACTGCCTTCAGTACACCTCTGAAACTTCTAATAGTGTTCCATGGCCTCTGGGATAAATTCTAAGTCCCACCACTTAGCATTCAAAGCCCTCTGTGAGTTGTCTCCATCCTGCTATTCTGTCTTTTCTCCAGAACTGCTTCTGCGGTTAGGCCTGAGCTTGTCCCGTCTTCAAAGAGATGGAAGATCCTGCAAAGGAGAACCACCCTTTGGCTGGCCATGCCTGGACTGTTTCCTCTAATAGCCAGAGTGACTGAGTGAAAGCAGGAATCAACTGTGTCCTCTCTGTTTCCACACTCCCTCCGCTCCCAGGAAGAGAACATACCAGTGATAATGACATCCTCCATGTGGAGCTGGGCCCCCTCAGCTGTTTACAACAGGTGGCTGAGCTGGGAAAAGCCAAATGAGCTTGGTCTGCATAGAGTATCTGTGACAAGCTGCTGACATTGCTGTTGAGCAGTCTAACTCCTAGGTGGTCACGGTTTCCTAATGACAGCATTATCCAGGGACTCAAGTCCAATGCTGGAGCTAGGATCCTGCTTGAGGCTGAAATAGCCAAACCTCAGTGAAGTCAAGGAAGGAGCTCCATTTTCCAGTCTGGTTCCACCTAATGATATCCAGGTGCATTTGCTCCATCTCAGTGGTAACCGTTCAGTTCATATCCCAACATGGCCTTCCTAGTTCATTTCCTGTGAGCTTGAAATTCCCTTCCAATTAATTGAGACATAGTGAATTTGATTTATCTTTTACTTTTCAGAAGGGCGAGCATCAGTGATTTAAAAGATTCAGGTATTAAAGATACTAGATACAGACCAGAATGTACTGTCTGAAGTCAAAGTTAAGTGTCTTTTGGCAGAAAGAAATATTTCTTGGAAGGAGACCTTCTATTGTCAAATGATGGGTCTCCAGTGCAATAGAAACATCAGTCCAGAAGCTCCAGGAAAGCTCTGGAAACTCCAAATTAAACAACTCTAAAGACTTGTCTCCCATTATTATTGGGTAGATTATAGGTCTCGTGAGGGTAATGGCTGTCATTTTCATGTCTGTATCTCTAATTATGCTTGGCCTCCAACAGAAGCATTTGATTGAATGATGAATACATTTTAGAAAGATTGATCTCAGCCAAACATTACTGGGGTAAAAGCCCCAATCCTAAGGTCCTCTATGGTTACACCTTTCTTGAATTTCTACTAACTTGAGGACAAGTATGATATCTACCAGCATGGTGGCACACATCTATTGGGTGCTTAGACTGTCAGATCTGTAAGAGCAAGGGAGAAGGTTTTACTTTTTTTCTGTAACTCCAGCACTTTGCCACTGTTATTCATGACGCCCAGTGGATACCTACTTAATCATCTTGATTCAAGTGGATGTGACATCAACCACTTTAGAGCAAGAGTTGTTGGCAAGAATGTGTGTTCGCGGCGGTACTTATCTATACTTCTAGGTAAATGCCAAGAAAACAGTCTCCTCCCTTTAGTTTCATGTCATGATTGATGCCAGTCAGAGTAATTGAGACAAAAGCTGAACTCCCCACTGGAAATGCTTACAGAGAGAAACACTACAAGCATATTGTAATATTATGCTTGTAATATTTATCCAGATTATCCATGGGTGTGTCATCTGTACTTTTGACATTATTTTCTCCTTTCTTAATGTAAATATGTATGAAAACCCATCAGGCCTGGCAGTGTACTAAGATCTGGGAATACAAGGGTGAACACTGTGGTGTCTTTACCCCTAGGGAGCTGAGGCTAGAGGAGGATGGGGAAAGAAAACAGCTTCCTATGTACTGTGGCACAGCTAGTGCTAAGGTAAAAATGCCCACAGGGAACATTAAACCAGGGTTCAGGGCTCAGGGAAAGTGGTATCTCAGCTGAGACTCGATGGCTCAGTAGGAGTTACCACATAAAGAGCCACTGAAGAATGTTCCTGGGAGAAGGGGCAGCAGAGACAGAAAACAGAACACAGAGAGCGCTTGGTACATCCAGAGAACTGCAGGTAGTTACTGGGGTGGCTAGCAATGGTAAGACAATTATGGGAGACAAGGCCAGGGAAGTAAGAGGAGGTCATACCGCAAAAGGCTTTCTAAGCCATATTAAGGAAGTTGAACTTTATAGTCCAAGGAAAACAGGTAAAGGGTTTGAAGTTGAAGAGTAGCATTGTTGAATATGAAGTTTGAAAGATTTTTCTGCTGGGTGGCTGAGGTTAGGTTGGAAGGACACAACTCCAGGGCAAGGGAGACGAGGTGAGAAGGTAGCTGGACGAGGGTCATGGAACTGGGAGGAAAAAGTGTAGAAAGATCCAAAAAACCTTTTACAATACAAACTTACTGATTAGATATAGGAGTTGAAAGGGTGAAAAGAATCAAGGACAATGTCCGGATTTCGGACTTGGGCAACTGGGTGTACGCTGATGCTTTTCAATGAGATGAAGAATTAATGAAAAGGAATCAGTTAGAGAATGTAATGACTAATTAACTTTTAGCATGCTGAGTTTTAGGTGTCTGGGGAGAATCCAAATGGATATGGTTGCGGGGCAGTTGGCTGTATGGGTAGGTCAAGAGAAAAAATTAGATAAAAGAATGCCTATATTTCAGAAGCCATGGGAACTGATAACGTCACTCAGAGAATGGGAGAAGTGAAGAAAAGAGCCCCAAGTCAAGAATCTGGAAGCACCAACATTTCCCAGATGGACAGAGGAAGGATAGCGTCATCTCAAGTAAAAGAGGAGACAGCGTGTTTCAAGAAGGAATAGGGAGCATTCAGCAGTTTCTACTGCTGCTCAGCAGTTGACAAAAGTGAGTGTTTAGAAGTCTCCTTTGCACTTAGCCGCTAAGTAGTCACCGGTGATTTGGCAGGTGTAGAAGAGTGAATGGGAGGTGGAGACAGGCTCCAAATGCAGGCGGCGGGGAGGAAGAAGGAAGGGTTAGTGAAAAAGAAAAATGGAGTCAGTGGAGTTTGAAGATGGGAAAGTGTTTTTTAACAAATGGCTGTTCCAAAGTCAGTCAGAAATTCCTAAGGTCTTCACAAAGTATAGAGACTTGCTTTTACCTAGACTCCTAATTTTAATCTTCAGATTGATTCTTAAAAGTGCAATAATTCAACAAACCATGGTGAGTATGTCCCAATCAAGGACATGCAGCTTCTATGAATGTGAACATGAACCAGTCCAGGCAAGACCGTTTATTATTTATATGCTTTTTTTTTTTTTTTTTTTGAGACGGAGTTTCGCTCTTGTTACCCAGGCTG